>NW_027466081.1:0-317500 GCF_046127955.1 Nelusetta ayraudi
CT
Source organism: Nelusetta ayraudi (assembly GCF_046127955.1). Lineage (NCBI taxonomy): Eukaryota > Metazoa > Chordata > Actinopteri > Tetraodontiformes > Monacanthidae > Nelusetta > Nelusetta ayraudi. The sequence goes on from NW_027466081.1 coordinate 3, forward strand.
CACGACGAGCCGAAGTTTCATCTTCCCTCAAGTGGGCTCTTCGCTCCTCCGGCCGCAGCACCTCAGTTTTTCCATGCTCGGGGTACCCGAGCTTGTAAAGGAGGCTTAGAGGGTCTGTGTTTAACTCCTGACAGCCGGCCAAGGCCGCTGGACGGGAGCCAAGCGGAGCCAAGTCATGCGCGCGGCTCTTTCATTCAGCCGAGCCCGGAGCGCCGCTCCGCTCTCTGCCGTCCCCTTCTGCTGCTGCCCCAGCTGAAGATTTCATTAGCGGGTGGTGGTGGAGGTGGAGGGTGGAGGGTGGGGGCTGATACACCTGATACTCCTCTGTTTAAAAATTAACATCTGCACACAATTAGGCTTCATGAATATCCCGGCGCTCTTGCATCGCGAAGCGGCGAGCCGCGTATGAAAGACGAGCGTCTTTGGATATTTTCAGTCCTCTGGATGTTTAAGATGTTAAGATACGCGTTTATACAGGAAGGAAAACAAGGCGGAACAAAGAGCTTCTCTCACCTTTCATTGGACTTGGGAGCACTAGGCCTCGTTGGCGATTGCCCCGCGAGTGCATCTGAAATTACATCTTGACCAAGATGTGAGGGAGTGGTGGATAAAGGAGCTGTTTTATCTTCTCACCGGGGGACGGGACAAGATAATGTTAGGGATAACTGAGCCTCAAGGGCCCCTGGGCCATATAAAGCAACAGCTAGTAAACCATGACCCAGCCTCGATTCATCTCGGCTATTTGTTCATTTTTAAGGGCGACGGCGAGCGGAGGCTGACGCGAAACACGCCGGCGGAGTTCAGCTAGCGCACAGGATCAGTTTAGCGTTTTTGCACTTTGGAGCACGTGGCTGTGCTTCGGGGAAAGCGAACTGACGAGCGGTTTCACAGCTGTGAAGGTTCTTGATTGTCGGAGTCGTGAAAAGTGAAGTTTTAGGCAGCTAAGCTGGTTTGGTCCCGACTTAACTTTGAAGTTCCAAAGCCACTTTAGGTGTGTTTTGACACAGCGGTTCTAACTGTACTCTAATATTCCAGGTGCCATACTGAAAAGAATTTGACAGACGGTAGAAATCCCCAAGAGGGCGACAGAAAAAAAAAAAAATAGAGAGAGAATTTTGAAGCCTAGATAGCTTTTTTGCGACGTCACTGGCGGAGACGTTCAGTGAAGCAAATCCGCACTGATGGCACGTTGTGTACGAATAAGTGACAGTTTATATCCAGCCAGCCAGTCCAGTGAGTGTGTGTGTGTGTGTGTGTGTGTCTCAACAGCTGTCCACAAAGTTACATGAGAAGAGTGGGAGAACGACCCAGTCTGGAGCAGATGGACGCAGAGAGAGAGAGAGAGAGAGAGAGAGAGAGAGAGAGAGAGAGAGAGAGAGAGAGAGAGAAGGCCGCCAACAATAAAACATTCTGTACATGAATCTTGTGTGACCACCCCTGAAGCGTTAGAGGAAGAAGAACCAGGCCTTACGGAATGTCCTGTTGTTTTCTATGGAATTTTTTGATGTTGTTTCACTCCGTTTGCCGTCCAGAATCGGCCCTCGCGAATGCAGGAAGTCGCTTTTTGTTTTTTTTTTTGTCTTTCCCCCTCCCACGGTATTGTGCGTGCAGAATACGTTCAATGCTATCAAAAAGTTTCCTGCTTTCCTGAATGCACGACACAAATAGCCGGCGAGAACAATTCAAGGATTGTAAATCGTGAGTCGACTTATGAGAGTTGTTTTTTGTTTTTTTTCCCGAGAGGGACGCGTCGGGCAGGAAGGTGCGTTCATGGAATCCGGCACGACAAGGAGGGGGAAAAACAAATAAAACAAATGGGGAAAAAAACAAAAATAAAACTTTCATCTACTTGTAACCGCTGGTGTGAAAGCGCCGTCGTCAGGCCCGTCAGGTGCTCGGGGGCCCCTCAGCCGCGACGTTCCTAATTTTGGTCTGAGGTTGAGATCCCACATCGAGCTCCAGGTTTTTGGAACAAGCCGCAGAGACGGACGGAGGCAACCTCTATTTGGCTCACCGTCACCGCAGTACAATTACTGGGTGTGTTCTCCGGCTCCCCCAGCTGGCAGAGGCGGCTATTATATATTTTGGCGGGCGCATTCCGGCTCTTTGCGCGCCGAAACCTCGGGACGCGCAAGGGGGAGACTTAACGAGATCGCACTTCACGTTCATTTAGACTTCCCCCACTTTTTCGCCAATCCACTTGGTGGGAGGTAGGGGGCGCCAATGAGCTCCAGAGATCAGCGTTGAAGGTTTAACTTTTAGATTGAAAGGCTTTTTTTCGTCCTTCTGCCCCTGGAAAACGGGACACGACGAGGCCTTCCTTTTTTTTTTTTTTTTTAAAGTTCTTAAAGATGGATGCACTGTCGACGCCTGCCGTTGGTCCCCTTTGATATTCAAGACTTCAGATATTCTGAAAGGATTAAAAAAAAGAAGCTTCTTTTCATTCAGGCTGCAAGGTAGGTTTCTTGCATCGCGTTGACACGGTGGGCCGATGATGATCTTTGGGCTCTGGCTCCCAAAAACTGTTGCCGCGTGAGCTCACGCGACCGCTTTGTTTTGCAGCTGTCGCGAGCGCCGCACGTTGGTTCTGTCTGAAAGAGCCAACGTGCGCCAACCCCTTCGCTTTGATCGTGAGAAAAAAAAACAAAAAAGAAAAACTTGATTTGTCAGCGTCCCTCCAGAAGAAGAAGAAGAAGAAGAAAAAAACAGGGCTGGTAGTTTTAATATATTTGGAGGAATTCCTCCCCGCACCTGCAACAGATCAGCCGCAGGTGCTCGGCAGCAGCAGCAACTGCCGCAGCGTCTCAGATGTTCAGAGTGAGACGCAAGGACGCACGGAGACAAACGGCTCGCGCGTTAGCACGTGACCCGACAGCACGGCAACACCCGGTCGGTCGAGGAGGGTGGGGCGGGGGGGAGCGAATCAGCGTTGGGCCGCGGCCTCCGTGGCGACCTGTACCTGGGAGTGATTGCAACAACGCAAGGGCATGTGAACAAAGGGGGGGGAAAAATCGTGACTTCACGACAAATAAAGGACTCTTGATGTGTGGGGTAAAAAAAATGAAAAGAGCTTCACCTGGACGTCTGAATACGCAAAGAAGCAACGACAGGCACATTTAGAGCATTGAAATGGCAGCGACTCTCCTGTTGCTGTGCTAATAAGGAGCATGGTATTTCTGCTCTGTATGTGTGTGTGTGTGTGTGTGTGTGTGTGTGTGTGTTCTGTGGCCGTATTTTAGATTTTGGAAGCGCTCCCTCATCATCTTTTGTTTCTTGGCACGGATCGACCTGATGAAAACACCAGGCTCTTTCAGAAGCCCTGAAGGACGAGGCGCCTGCTGTTATGAAGTCATATCTGTTGGCAAGCTTTCCCGTGGGGGTCTGATTCACTTATTGGGAAGGCGCGGGAGTTGGTGGGGGGGGGGGGGGGGGGTGTAACAAAGTCTGGACGATGCGCCCCAGTGTTGTTCGGATTGCTCCGATAAAAGTAATCCGACTTCTTTGAAAGAGTAATCCAATTACTTATTTGTTTCAGAAGTAATCAATTACTAATTACTTTAGTTAAAAAAAATAAAAAAAAATAAAAAAAGATAAAGTCACAGTTGCTCGGTGCTTTTGGAATGAACTTTATCGAGTGCAAATTTTGAAATTCCAAATATTGCCTCTGTCCCCTTAACATGAATGGATGTTTGCTCTCTGAACACAAACTGCACATTTCACATAACAAACTCATGTACAGAGCTGGTGGCCCAAACAGTTGAATTAATCTGCGACATTGTTGTTTTTTCTAAATTTCATTCAACATTTTGTGGACAATAAGACAATTTTCAGCTCGCGAAAATATTTCGCAAAAAGTAACGGAATCGTGACTTGATAAAGTAATCGTAATGTAATCACAAGTTTTGCCACAGTAATCCCGTTACATTACGCCGTTATTTAAAAAGGAGTTTAATTACAGTGATGGATTACTCGCCAACACTCCCCGCCCCCCTCCCTCCCTCGTGCCTGTCTTCGCTCAGCTGGTCGCAGCGCACGCGGGGGACAGCTGCGATCCCACACCGCAGGAAACCAGGAGCTCACCTCGCCGCCCGCCCGCGGTGTCCCCTTGCCAGAGCTGTTTGGGGGGGCGTGGTGGTGGTGGTGGGGGGGGGGGGGCGACAGGACCGGAGGCATTCTGCTGAATCACCGCGGGGGCGCTCGTTGCGAGCGAGCGAGCGCACGGCCAGAGGCGGGGGAGTGCGTGTGTGTGCGTGCGTGCGTGCGTGCGTGCATGCGTGGGTGCGTGTGTGTGTGTGTGTGTGGGGGGGGGGGGTCCGATTCCGATTACCTCTGTGGCCAAACAAAGGCGGGGAGGCCGCGTGCGTGCGTGCGTGCATGCCTGTGTGCGTGAGTGAGTGAGTGAGTGTGTGCAGACAGAAGTGCCCGAGGTGCCATCACTCACAACAATCACACACGCACGCACACACACACACACACACACACACACACACACACACACACACACACACACACGCACACAATGCCACAATTCCCAGACACGGCCCCGCCCTGAAAAACCAGCAGCATATGAGCAAACACGTAGGCTACGCGCACGCAATAACACACACACACACACACACACACACACACACACACGCCGCGGCCGCTCCTACTGCCGCCGCACTGACACGTGAAGGCTCGTTTTATGTGAAATAAGGGGAAAACTTTTCTGTCTTTTTTTTTTTTTGCGGCTCCCACCTACTTTATCTAGTTGTGCACACGCACCTCGCCGCGGGTTTGAGCGGTACTCCCCTCCTCCCCTCCTCCCCACTCTGCGCCACCGGCGGCGCGGCTCTGAACTCTCAACAATTACACATTTCGCAGTCGGTCGGTCGCGCGTCAGCGAACCCTCCGACAGCGCGATCCGCGAGATAACCGCGCCGCGCTACGACGCCCTTGGGGGGCAGATCTGCCGCCTTGATAGGAGGGGGAGGGGATCAGCACGGATGGGGCTTTCGGGGCTGACAGACACTTGTTACAGCAGCAGATATTAAAGGCGGCAATTTGCAGCAGAATAAGCCGCACCCCCACCCCCACCCCGAACTCCCCCTTCAATGAATACGCGACCGCGCGGGCGGTGCGCACCGTGATCCCCCCCCCCCTCCCTCCCCATCTTCAACCGAAGTGTAATGAATGTATTTTTATCCCCCCAAGGGTCGCAGCCTTTGACAGCCACCAAACACATCAAATGATGCCGAGACAACAGTGTTTCTGCGCCGCCGGAGCTGCGCGTGAAGTCACCCCGCGGCGCGCGGCACCTTACCGGCGGCAAGTGGTCGCTTCTGTACCGACAGTAGCCAGTTTGCAGAAGACCTGTGCGGCGGAGGTGGAGGAGGTGGTGAGGGGGGGGGGGGGGGGGGGAGAGGCAATAAGCTCCTGGAAAGCTGCAGTCGGTTTAATTACGGCGGTGGATAGAGAGGGGGGGGGAAAAAGTTAATCAGATGGCACCTCAAACCATCTGTCAGAGAGCGCGCGGCGCTCCCGAGGAGCAGCTATAGGATGGCCGAGGCATCAGAGAGAGAGAGAGAGAGAGAGAGAGAGAGAGAGAGAGAGAGAGAGAGAGAAAATGAAAGAATAGGAATTCAGAATTCACTTGTTATTGGTCAGCAAAGCTCGGGCAGCACCTGACGGGCTCCGCGCGCTTCACACGAGCCAATGCTGCCTTAAAAAAAAGAAAAGAAAAGAAAAGAAAAGAAAAGAAAAGAAAAGAAAAAGCGCACGCTGGGTCCCCTCGCGGAGCTCTGACACCACCAGCGGCGCGCACTAGCGCGCGGACCATCACCAATCCGTCCGTAATAACAACAAACAGACGGATTTTCTTGTTCTTTTTTTCGTGCAACGCACACGCGGGCGGGCGCGCGCGGCCAAAGCGAGCGCTGGGCGTCTTACCTACGGGCGGGTGAGCCGGCTTGTATCCTTTCTCGTTGGTGCACGCGCCCCTGCCGTGGAGCAGCGCGTACAGGGGCTTCTCCTCCCCGCTCCTCGGCAGGCACCGCAGGCCCTGGCTGCACGTCCCCGTGTACACGCCGCACGGCGCGCCCTCGGCGAGGGCGCACGTCAGGCAGCAGCCGCAGCCGGGCTCCTTGACCAGCTGGCAGCCGCCCAGCACCGGAGGGCACATGGACAACGCCTTCTGGTCACACGGCTCGCACGGCACGTACGAGCCCAAGCAGCCGGACAGCCCCAAGACGAGTGTCAGCAGGAGGCAAAAACCCAGAAACATTGTCGGTGCCGCTCTTCTCCTCCTCCTCCTCCTCCTTCTTCTTCTTCTTCTTGTTCTTCTTCTTCTGCGAGTTGGAATATAAACCTAAAAAAAAAAAAAATTCAAAATTGCGCTTCTTCTTCTTCTTCTTCTTCTTCTTCTTTTTTTTTTTTTTCTAAAAGGAACGAAAAAGGAGCCGGGGGGATGAAACGTAGACTGGTCTATGTGCACAATGCCCCGATCAGATAATCCGATTTTTAAAAGCTAAAGCCAACAAGTCTTTATCCAAGAGAGTTTCTATCTATTTAGAAGGAGGAGAGGAAGAGGAGGAAGAAAAACGAGCGTTCATTACGCGCGTTTGCGAGGCGCGCCGCGCGCAACAACAAAAAAAAAAAACCCAGGGAGCTCCAAAGTGAGCAGCCGCAATTGAAAATGCGCTCGTTTCTCCCGACGTGTGTTGTTGTTGTCCCCCCCGTTTCTTTTTTGGCGAGGAGCGAGGCAAAGTCCTCCCCCCCGCAACCCTCGTCTCGTGCACGAGAATCTCAACTTGTCTCTCTCCCCCCCACCCGCCTTCAGGTTTCTGGGACTCCGGTACTTTCTCCACCACAAGTTTCCTGAGCAGACTGATCAAGTCGAGCGCTGCCGTGCCCTTTTTAAAAACAGCAGAGCCCAAACCCCCCGAACTGTGAATGCGCCGAGCGGCAGGGTAGGGAGGCGCACTTAGTCCACGGTCTGGCAGCGTGCCAGACGTTTTTCTTTCCTCCTCCTCCTCCTCCTCCTTCTCCACCACCACCGCCGCCGCCGCAACCCCCCTTTCAGCAGCAGCAGCAGCAGCAGCAGCAGCAGCAGGAGGAGGAGGAGGAGGAGGAGGAGGAGGAGGATCGCTCTTCGGGCTGGAGCTGATGCCGAGGTTGCAAGAGGCGAACCGGCGCAGAGAGCAACTCCTCATCCAAACATTTCAGCAGAGCAGTCCTCCCCTGATAGAAAGACAAGGAGAGATGGTGGTGGGGGGGGGGTGCACAGGTTTCACTGAACCTTGGATCTGGATCTGCTTGGATTTGGAGCTTCAGCTGCACACCCACCTCCTTAAGTCACATGAGTTATTTGGAAAATTAAAAAGTTGACGTGGAAGAAAATCAGACCACATGATTTCAAATATATGACTGAGTTAAATTAAAGAAAAAAAAAAAAGAAAAAAAAAAGCCAACACTCGTGTTTATCTTGAAAATCTTAAAATCGCATTTTAACGTGCTCTTATTTTGAAAAAAAAAAACCCGGCTTTAAATACTGCTTTATGTTACTATCCTCTTGGCCTTTGGCTCTGTACTGTGGGAAAACATGGGTGCTTTTTGCACAAGTTTTACCTCACCTTTTGCATCGCACGAGCACACCCGCACACACAAACGCAGCCGCACGCACATACGCTTGATTGCACAGATCTCTCTCTCTCTCTTTTTTTTTTTTTTTTTTTTTAAATTTTCCAGCAGTTATACTGCGTCGGTTCCCTCGCAGAGACGCCACAGTCACAAGTGCCACTTTAGGCCGTTGAGTCTGACGTCTTCACTCATTCAAAGCGACTGATTTACACGTTGTGCGCAACATGCCCCACGAGGAAGGCAGGCGGCCGCATCCAGACTGTGTGGAGAGACTTTTGTCACCGCAATGTGAGCAACACACACACACACACACACACACACACACACACACACGGGCCGATGAAAGAGTAAACAGCAAAACAAAGGGGGAGGATTTTTTTTTTTTTTTTTACAGTGGCTGAGATTTTCGAACGCTGCCAGCTGCAGTGCAACCGCCGTCCATTGTTTCATGCAAAAATCAAAAATCAAATAAGAAATAAAAAAGGCCTGATTGCTTTGCTTTCTCCATCAGCCCAGCCGGGGTCATTTTCTTTCCAGTGCCGAAGCACTTTTTTCAGGGCAGAGTTTGTGACTCTCCCTCTCAGAGTGGCAGTGTTTTTGTCAGGAAGCTGCCTCGGTTGCCCCCCCCCACAGCCACTTCCCCAAAGGTGCCCATTTTTTATTTTTTTTATTTTTATTTTTTAACCCCGAGCGTTTTGCATTTCGCAGGTCGTCGACCGACCAGGATCAGCAGAGGTGGTGAGCAGCAGTCACCAGTTCAGCAGTCGGCCACTAGAAGGCACTGTTAACAATGGTAAGCGTTAAGCTGACTCGGGGCGCCTTCTGTCACCGACAGTACTGAGGCTTTAAAAAAAAAAAAAAAAAAAAGTGATCGGTTCGTGTGCCTTTCCCTGCATTGCAAACACAGTAGATTTCAAAAAAGTTGCGTGCAATCTTAATCTGAAAGGGAGCTCATATGTTTCCTCATGAGAACAATATGCTTTTTAATCAATCGTGGTTTTTCTTTGTGTCTTTTCGACGACTTCCAACAGTTGTGGATGTCTTTCTTATCCCGCGAGTATTTTCATGCTCTTACTGCTTCTTCAGCCATAACCACAAGTCTTTCAAACCTGGTTTACAGGGGATAGCGAGGACCTGACTAACCACTGTTTACATATTTGGGCTGTTTTTTCCATGACTTCTCTGGTTTCGCCTCCATCCACGGTATCACTTCCCATCTTTTGCATTCAACAGTCCAGATAGGAATCGTATGTGTGTGTGTGTGTGTGTGTGTGTGTGTGTGTTTTGTTTTTTCCTTTTTTTTTTTTTTTTGAAAGAATGAACTAAACTGACAGCTTCTGATGTCACCATGTTCATACAACCGAACATATGATCTATCGCGATTATGAAAAAATACACTAAAGAAAAGCATTTCTCTACTTAAACGCCCAGTGTGTAAAATTTGGTTTATGAGTTTCATATCGGTAAAAGCTTAACATGCAGGATCTAAATACATCAATAAAAGTGTCAACCCGCAGTGAAATAAAAGTAATTCGATTTTCCTGCCCTTAGAACAGTTATTATGTGTTTATAAGAATATACGTAGCGAGGGTCCTGCTCCTGCTTTTGTGTTTAGGATGAGCGCCGGCGTCCCAAAGGAGAAGGTGGACGAGGTATCCAGGTTTGTGCTTCCCAGGCCAACATAGTTCACTGGCAAGCTCGGGAGAGGGATGGTACGGAGTCCCTAAGGTGACACACTCTCTCTTTCTCTCTCTCTCTCTCTCTCTACATTTTTTTGTATTTCCCTCTCACCCCAACTGGTCATAGGCAGACGACGGCCCTCTGGAGTCTGGATCTGCTCCAGGTTTCTTCCCACACCTTGCTGGTTCTGGGGGGCCCAGCTGGTTTTGTCTCTGATTGTACAAAGCGCTTCGAGACATCTTTTGGTTGTGATTTAGCGCCGTACAAATAAAAGTTGATTGATTGACTGATCGATTGTCGATGTCGCTGTCCCTTCTTAAGAATCTCCAGATGTCACGCACTTAACCTTGTAACTGTAAAATCCCTTCTTCCCGCGTTCTTGTTCGTGACGCCGACATCATGAGTGCAAGCAAGTGTTGCCACCGCAGCCTCACAGAAAGAGCTTTGCAGGTTGGATTCTGTTGCCTTCTGTTTTGAGTCTGCAGCGTTCCCGATCTCCGGGTACTCGGGCTTCCTATCACAGTCCAAACACTGCACATGCAGGGTGAGGCAAATTGGGAAACCAAAATCCAGCAGAGAGGTGGTAGAGGTGAGGGAAACGCAAGAGGAATGGAAGCTCAAGGCCGTGATGCGTTGCCATTACAGAATAGAAAGTTCTTCATCTCTGCTCGGTGCACATCTCCGCAAGACAAAGTGACGCATTGGTCCCATTGCTCTCATTAGAACTCTATCTGTATCTAGAAATAAAGGGCTGGAATCTGTTTTAATGAATTGAACTGAAGATTTATTTTGTCTTTGAACGAATGTTCGTGGCCTCTCTTGCACACCAGGTTGGGTATATGACATAATAATAATAATAATAATAATAATAATAATAATAATAATAATAATAGTAATAATAATGATAATAATAATAATAATAGTAATAATAATAATAATAATAATAATAATAATAATGAAAATTGCAAAATAATAATTCAATTCAAAATTTGCCTGAAGTCCTCCCCCAGAGTTCACACTCTTCTTACTAAATGGTTAATTTAGTGGGAAAGCAACTTGTTGATCATATTAGAATTACTTTTTGAGTCAATACTACTTTGTTATGAATTTATTTTCCAGATCAAATAACAGGCAGTGTCTCCACACATGCTGACGGCCCACAAGAGCCGTTTTAACTCCACTCTGATAGCCTCCGCTAGCTAACGCCTCTGCTAGCTAACGCCTCTGCTAGCTAACGCCTCTGCTAGCTAACGCCTCTGCTAGCTAACGCCTCCCGCTAACGAGTCTGTGGTCTGAGGGGCCAAGATGTGAGTCGTCCTCCTCGACGCACCGTGCTGCTGCTGCTGTTGCTCCTCCGTAAATTACAGCTCCATTTGGAACTTCAGCAGATGATAAAGAAAGGAATCCCTGCGAGGGTGCGGCCGGCCGCGCCGCCATTTAAGAGAAGCGGCGACGTGCACCATCTCATCAAAACACGGTCGCTAGAAAAACCAGAACGTCGGCGACGTCGGCGGCGGCGGCTGGGATGTCAAACCAGCCCGTGACGTCATGTTGGGTTTGTGTGTATTTTTTATTTTTTTTAACTCGACCGTGCTGCGGTGCAGAGTGACATCAGTGACGGCGGCTTTCAAGCGTAGCTAATTTACATGCGCCCCAAACACGCCAGCAGCGGCAGCAGTCATATGGGCCGCATATTGCTCTCAAAGAAGTTCTAATTCTAGACGTCCTCCGTGACCTCACACGTGCCATTAAAAAGCCAAACTAAATGCACAGTGCACACATCACGCGCTCATGTAAGTGCCTGACTGCCATGGGAGACAGAACCCTTCCCGGTTGACTTGTTTGCGCGGCCTCTGTCTCTGTTTTGTTCACTCCAACTCCCCGGAGGATGGAAAACAACCGACACCAGAGAGAGAGAGACGAGAGACGAGAGACGAGACGAGACGAGACGAGACGCGGAGCTCGCAATATTTTCTCATTCCACTTTTTCGAGGAGACTGCGCGATACACAAACACTCCCCCGAGCGTGCAAACAAGCCCCACTTCCAAGGACATACACAGTGAAGGTGTTTCTTGAGTGCATCGGCCGAGAGCAGACAGCGCGGCTCCGGGAGCAGCCCTGTTTTGGACTCTGTGTACTCATCATTTAAACTTGTGGAGTAAAACAATCCACTGCTGAACTGGACAATGCGCGGGAGGGGGGGGAGAGGGGGGGGGCGAGACGCATCGATGACGGTTCTGGCAAGACAGGAAGGAAGGGAATTCTGCCAGGAGGAGGGAGATTCGTCCGCGCAGATGATCAAGAGTGTTTGTTTAAAATCTCCGCGGCGGCGCAACTTCTCAGACCAGGAAGTCTCAAGGAAAGGGGGGGGGGGGGTTTGTCTATCATTGGCATAATATTCACAGAGTGAACATTATACCAAATGGAACAACAAAAAAAAAGTTGCCCCCTTTTGAGCACAGCCTCGCTCACGATGAGCGAAATCACACAGCGCCTGAAACGCTCACGACTAATAGACACGGTCCACGTGCAAATTCGTATTGTGCAAACAAAGGCAACGGCACCACTTTATCATTGAGAGAATCAGAGGTGGTGAAAGTATTCACATTCTGTACTTGAGTAAAAGTATCGAGATACTTGTGTGGAAAATAAAATGTAAGAATCAAAGTGCTGATTCAACTCCTTTGCGTAAGTAAAAGTAGGAAAGTGCAGGTTCTATTATATATAGTATTATAGTAGTATATAGTATTCTTTTTGGTCATTAATCAAACAATGCATTTCTTGATAATTTCGGGGTGGGGGGTGGGGGTCTAGCATGATCATTTAGATCCTTTTTAATCTTTACTACTATTAATACATAGTTGTTGTTTTTCTTTTTCAACTGCAGCACAGCCATAACTGGAATCGGTCATTGTCGTGACCAGTGAGCCATGACGGGATGTTTCCACTCTTAATAATGCCTGCACCTCAATTCAAACAAAACATTGTCATTTCCTACATTTATATTTTTCTCTGGACTGAAAACGCGCTGAGCAGTGACCCCCCAAAAAAGCCAAAGTCCTGTCAGATAACCTCCCTCTAAAATGTCATCCAGTTTCATATTCAACTACACAACCAGCAGAATTCAAATGGCTCCACTTCAGGTGGACAACAACTAAAACATAATAAGCGAATTCTAACAGAAATAGTTGTATGTACTTAAAATGCTTTTAAGCACAAACGTACCAATTATGTTTTTTTTTTTCTCAATGTATGGAGCAGAAAGTCCTGACATTTTTCTGCAAATGTAGAGAGTGAAAGCGAAAAGTCACCACAAAAAGAACTACACAAGTAAAGTACATATACCTGTCAAATCTACTCGTGTACAGTAATGAAGCATTTTGTTCCCACCCCTGGAGAGAATCCAGGACGAGCTGATTTCAAGGCACGCGGGGGGGGGGCGTTTGACTTTGACTGCGATCGGCACCCAGATATACTTAACTTGCTCCTACTTGAAGCGCGGCTCACTATTTTTGACAGCGTTACCATGGAGCCATTGTCAACAGTGTTGCGGCGCTTTGTGCTTGCGAGCGTCCTGCGGGTTTCCATTAACACCGAATCGCCTCGATGTGACCATGACAAGGCCTGCATGATCCTGCAACCCGAGCTGGTGCGAAGGCTTATCTGAGCGCTAGGATGGAAACTCTGCACATCGAGATAAGCCGCTCGTTACGTGTAAAACCTTACACAACTGCTAGTCGCTCTCTCTCTCTCTCTCTCTCTCTCTCGCTCTCTCTCTCTTTTAAACAGTCTATTAATACACTTTGGCCAAAACCATTTCCAAAACAAAGCCCATTCGAACGTGAAGAAAGCGAAAGAGACACAAGCGTGAGGAGTCTTTGCTGCAGGGCGACAGTTTCGTAATGCTGGCGAAGGTAAGTCAGTTTAAACGGGATCCAGGAGAATGTTTCAGCGGGTATTAGCCTTTACAATTAATGTCGCACGCAGCATGTCAGTCAAATGGGTTCATTTTTTTTTTTTTTTTTTTGGCACTTGCACTGACATTTCCCCTCGAGTGCTGCTCCGCCTTTGAGATAAAGTTAGAACTTGCTATTGCTACATGCTTCAAAGACGTTCAGATTTAATGTCTCCTGGAGATCAATGAAGTATCTGTCTATCTATCTATCTGTCTGTCTGTCTGTCTATCTATCTATCTATCTATCTGTCTGTCTATCTATCTATCTATCTATCTATCTGTCTATCTATCTATCTATCTATCTGTCTGTCTGTCTATCTATCTGTCTATCTATCTATCTATCTATCTATCTGTCTGTCTGTCTGTCTATCTATCTGTCTATCTATCTATCTATCTATCTATCTGTCTGTCTGTCTATCTATCTGTCTATCTATCTATCTATCTATCTATCTGTCTGTCTGTCTATCTATCTGTCTATCTATCTATCTATCTATCTATCTGTCTGTCTATCTATCTGTCTATCTATCTATCTATCTATCTATCTATCTATCTATCTATCTATCTGTCTATCTATCTATCTATCTGTCTGTCTGTCTGCCTATCTATCTGTCTATCTATCTATCTATCTATCTGTCTGTCTATCTATCTATCTATCTATATATCTATATATCTATCTATCTATCTATCAAATCTGCATCTGAAGTCAGCATGGGCCACTTTTGTTGTGAGCATATTTCAACATTGACTTAGACATTGTGCAACTGATTCACGGTGGCCAGCATTGGGGTGCCTTTGGCAGGGGTGGAGTTGCGGGGTTTATGCGCACAGTAAGTGTTTTTAAAAGCGCGTCCATGGTGATTTTTAGTTATCAGGGCTAACATCGGCAGCCGCGCAGCCCCTCCGCCAAGCATGCCGAGCAGACTCACGCTCTTGAGCCAATGCTTCTTAAGGCCGAAGGAAAAAAATAAAACAACGGGCAAAGCTTGTCGAGGTTTTGAAAATGACAAGTTGAGAAATGCTGGCGTCGCCCTACCAAAGGAATGTTCCTATTAATGAATAAACATCGTTTTCAACCTGAAAGTCTCAATCATTACATTTTTTTTTTTTTTTTTTTCTCCGCCTGAAATTTCTGAGAACTGAGCCTTTGTCCTGCTCCCCGCCCCGTCAATATCACCCTGGTGCTTTTAAGAAGGCGAAGCCACCTTATGTAATCAGCCTGACCAAAGACTTTTCTTTGCTGCGTTAATGTGTACACAAATATGTGCGTCGAGAGGCGGCAGTCACTTATCATTATTTGATTTTTTTTTTTTTTTTTTTTTAAATTCTGAAGTATTCTTTCAACACTTCAATGCGATCCCTCTAGTGCTTAGTCAGCTAACAGTTCTTACTGATAAAGCCAAAGGTTAGTATCAGGGCACAAAGCAGCTGCCAAGATTCGAAAGAAGCAGGATGTTGAACTCCTGCGAGTGCGTGCAAATGCAAAATTTGTGCTTATGCTAAATTTAGAATGAGCTTTTAGAGAACTAGAAAGATTTCCTTACTACAAAAGTGAAATATGCATGATGTGGGCCTGGTCCCTGTGTGATTTCCCTCTTCCTCGCTGCTCTTCAAAAGCCATTAGGCCTCTACAAATGCAAGTGAATGGACACGCTGGATGCTAACCATAACATAGCCTGAACAATGTACCGAATTCTAGTTTTCGGAAGAAAAAAAAAAAAACAACAATACGGAATAAAATGACATGTGAGACACCCTTTTGCTTCCAATCTAACGCACGTCACTTCATGTCATCCAAAAAGACAAAAGAGCAAAAACGAAACAGCGACGCCATTGTTAAATCCTTGTTCACTCAGGCGATGGCTGCTAGCTATACACCGGAGACCCCTGAGGACATGCCTGTGCAAATCAGTTGCATTGTTGTACAGTGTTAAACTACTGGCGGCGTACTGGAAATAGAGTTGCCACCTCCTACAGTTTCAAATCCGGAACATCTCGTGTGTGTGTGTGTGTGTGTGTGTGTGTGTGTGTGTGTGGGGAGGGGGGGGTCTCTCAAGTCTCTCAACGAGGGGGTGGGGGGGGGGGACGTCCCCAAAATTCGACGGAAACCAAGTGAGGTTTTGTAATTTTCCCTAAAAAAAAACAGGACAAATTGTGTCCCGGGAGAGATTTTATTTTTCCTGGGACAGGTGGTGAAAAAAAGAGAACAATTCTGGGAAAAACGGGACGGGTGGCAACTCTAACTGAAAATGGCTGCAACCGCAGAGAAGAAAAAGTGTAAAAAAAACCAAAAACAACAACAAAACAAACAAACTTCAGTGCCAAGTAATATGTTTCATGCTTTACTTAATAAATCTGTGGTTTGTCACGACTTGTGGACCATTTAGCATTGCAGCACCCGGAACAGACATGCATCGGGCTGATGCCACGTTGGAGCTCTTGAAGATTTGCGTTTTATGCGTTTAGCCTACAAAAAAAAAAAAAAAAACGCCGGTGAACGCTACGCTAAGTTCTCCGAGCTTTAATCTCTGGGGGCCACACACCAGTGACTAATTGCCGACCTGCTCTGTGGCGCTGCTACAATGCCAGGCTTTAGACTCCAATGACAAACAGCCGAAGTATGTGCCAACCTGTGGGCTCATAATTCATCTTGGACAGTGGAAGGCTCGTTGTCAGCAGTCTCTGCCCCGGAGCCAAGAGCACTGAGGATTGATGTGCCAAGTCCCATTCACACATAGGGCACACTGTATGTAGGTCAAAGTGAACATTAAAAAAAGCAAACAGACTTTCTTCTATATCTTATTATTTATCTAATTGTCTGGCAGTGTAGTTTTTAGTGTTAACAGAACTCCACTCTCAGTTTTGGAATTGTTGAAAAGAAAAAAAAAAAAGAAAGAAAGAAAGCAACGTAAAATCGGTGTCACTTTATTTGCCCATGACCATGTGTCACAATGTGATCTTTCATTTTACTCAAACCAAAGTTGAGAGTTGATTTTTTTTTTTTTTTCTTCATAAAAACAATGAAATATATTTTGACAATTTCATAATAGTGAAAGGGCTAGATAGAGGGGGGGGGGCCTAGACCAGTGGTTCCCAGTTGGTGGAGTCTCAAGAACGATGGTCGCGACCCAAATGTATTCCACAGCACTCAAATTTATTCCACAAGAAATAAAAATGCTAGCCCACTTTCTATCACGTCTAGTGAAAAAACGTTTAAAATGATTAAATTGAATTGTGCGTCATGCAAAATAAATGCCCAAAATTGTTTCTTTAAATATTTGTATTTTAAAATACTGTTTAAAAAAAAAAAACACGGAATCTGCCCTTTTTTTTTTTTTTTATTGGGTTTTTATTGGCTCCGCCACTTTTAGGTCACGACCCACTCGTTGACAAACACTGGCTGAGGGCTGAGACGGCCTCTCCCAGCCACTTACGCTGGCTCCTCCAGAGGGAACCTCCGGGGCGTTCCCAGGCCTGTCGGGAGTCTCTCCAGCGTGTCCTGGGTCTGCCCCCGGACCTCCTCCCAGTTGGGGTATGTCTGAAACACCTCCCCGGGAGGCACGATGACCGAACTTCTCACCTTTATCTCCAAGGGAGAGGCCCAGCGCCCTGAACACCCTGCGGAGGAAACTCACTTGTATTGTATTGTATTATAGGTTTTTTTGTTTTGTTTTGTTTCACATGATTTTATACCTGATTCACCAGATACACTTCACACAGCCTCCATCGTACCATCGGGAATACTGTGAAGCATTCTTGACTTCAGTGTGAGGTTTCCAGTGTTACGCACAGGGCACAAAATAAGCATTCTATTACCTTCCTGCGCCCCATGGGACGTGATGGGCTCACAGCGGCGGGGAGGACAAGCGGTCACGGCTGAAATGAGGAATTGGCTCATTCGGATGCAGAGGGCAGCACCTCTCATGCGGCTGCACATCAAGTCCAGCAAATCGATGACCCCCACGCCCCCACCCCCATCTCCACAAATACTGTAATGTCACATGGTCTCAAACACTTAAACACATGCAGGTGCTTTGTTCTGTTTCGAACGAAGAAAGCCATCTTCTGCCACTCTTATTAATATTCAGCAAACTCGAGCACTTCATTGAACAGACCTTGTCGATCACACGGTTAGTTTACCCTGCTGGTCAGGTAAGGAGATGGATATCCAGTAGATCGGTAGGCCAGTACACAACTGTTACAGTCTTCAGAACGTCCAACCCAACCACGCTGTCCCCCCCCCCCAAATATACAGAACAAACAAAGTAGATGGTCAGGCAGCCTGTTTTTAACTTTTGTTAGTTAATAAACAACATGTTTTACCCCGATGCCAAACACAAAGGCGAGTGCTGTCACTAGGCCAATTTCACCCTATAATTACAAACATTCCTCAAGTTATACATGAAATATAAAGACATGCACAAAATTGATGCATAGTGTCTCAGATGACTGTTGTTTTGCAGCGGCTTCCACTGAAAAAAAATAAAAAAAAAAATAAAAAAAATAAAAAAATAAAGCTTGGCTGGACTGCAAATCCAAAATTACAACCCGATTGTTGGTATAAGGGTATTTAGCAAACTGCAGACATAAAACTTTGCTCCTGGATGTGAGCTTTCCAGTTTTTTGATTAGAGAGTGGGTTTGAGTTTTGATTTGGTCAAGGCTCTGGTTGTGACTGCAATGCTACAGAGAATCCCAAATGGGCCCGAGTGGACGCAGAGGCTTTTGCCGAATATGCAATTACATAGTAAATTATTCAGTGGGTCCAAACCAAAACATAAAGGCATTCATTTTCAAAACCAGCTTACAAGGAAGCCTCTGGCGGCGTCGAGCCACACTGTTTGAAAAAAAAAAAAAAAAAGAAAAAAGAAAAAGAGAGAGCGAGTGAGAGAGAGAAGACCTTCGATGTACGCTGGGTTAGCGTACCTGGAAGTGGTTTTATAAAGATTGCATTTCTTTCACGACCTGAGGGAAATGGTAGGGATGAATTTGAATGGAATAAAAAGAAAAAAAAAATAGGTGGCATCGGGGGGGGGGGGGGGGGGGGGTAGCCCGATGTCCACCATAAAAGTGACTGCAAGTCTTCTGTGAGCCTGATGTGACTCGACGTGACCCCGGAATGGTACGTCGGGTCAAACCGCAGCGTGCGGAGGAAATATCCGCTGGATCCTGCATCTTCGGGACAATTGATTTTACAGCGATCTCCCGAGGCTGTAATAAGGCAGGGGTTGAGGACACGTGACACAATGATGGACCCTGTTCAAATCCGCATTGTAAACTTTAATCACAGGACACGAGGGAGTCAAGGGGTCTGTGGTTATATCTCTTATCGCTGACCAGTTTTTATTTCTTGCTGATGCAGGGTTTTTTTTTATTTATTTTTTTTATTATTATTATTATTATTCATTTCATTTCTTTCTTTGTGGAGCACATATGCCAGTTTGCTGTCTCTCTCTACCCAACCACCTAGCTTAACGCTGTCATTATCGCTTCCGCTGTCTCCACTGAAAGCAAACAGGGAAATTGCGCTTCCTTGCTAACTTTTCTGTGAGGCCCGCACAGACTAACACCAGTTGACGTCTTTGACTTATACTTTTTTTTTTTTTTAATAAGATGAATGAATTGAGGGAATATTTCTGACCAGACTTTGGGGTCAGACTCACAAAGAATGTAGTGCAAGGGTCAATGACGACACAAAGCTTTTAGCTGCAACTTTAGCATCACACGTGACTACACAACTAAACAAACAAGACATGCACACATGAAGCAACCCTGCACATTGGGGTGCAGGCAAACGGTTGGTTGGGTGGTTGCGTGACGAGAACGATCCCGGCAAACTTGGGCCTTCCGATAGTTTCCATTTCTCTGATTTCGGAAGGGGAACTCTGGCACGAGCTATGACTGCTGCCATGATTGGAAGGCAGTCAAGGTGCATATTCAATGAGCACTTCAGTACGGTAGAGACTTTGTTTGGACGCACAGCATATTGTCTTCTAACGCTATCACATTTAACATATATGTGTTTTTATGAGGGCTCTGAATTTCCATAGTTAACTGCGATTAACTGCATTGTGATCTGCATATTTATTTAGTTACTTTTCCTTTTTATGTCCATGTTTATGTAAACCAGTTCTTACCAGAGTGTCTTCAGTCAAGTCAGGCAAATGAACACAAAGGATTTCCGTTTTGAGCTTTTGTATTATTTCTTTGGAAACGAAACAAAGCATGACTCCTTGTCATGAATCCAAAAGAGGAGGGTGTTAAGAAAACTTTTACTTTTACAATATAAACACAAAGAACCACAAGGAAGATGGAAAACTGTATTTCAGTCCTAAGCCTGAATGCAGCATCTCCTGTGTGCGTCGCTGGCACGTTAAACAAGTCCCAGTGTCGAAACATTGCTCTACGGCTTGAAGGCCGCACTGTGAAACGGACGAAAGGCTTGTGATTAAAATGCGATTAAAAAAAAAAAAACCCCGCGATTAACTCGTCACCGCCGACACCCCCCCTGGTTTTTATGGTTGATTCTAATCCTTTTATCAATTACATGCTTAGAAAGTAGAAGTGCTGTGGTTTGGAACGCAGGTGTGGGCCTTCAAGGAGTGAGTCCAGGCGTCGCGATATATGTAGTGCGAAAAAACCTTTTGCAAATGAGTGGAAATGGAAAAAAAAAAAAGGGGGGGAGTTCCACCACGGACAAAGCGACACAAAAAGATGGCAAAATGGGGAACAAAGAAAAAACGAAGCGCAGCGCTCGCGCGATCGCGTTCTTGGCGAGGGAAAAAAACCGCGAGGGCCCGTCCTCGAAAAGCTCGCCTCCGCAGTTGCACGTGCCGCCAACGCGCCAGGAGGGGGTGGGGGGGGGGGGGATGTGGCCTCACTCGTTCAAATTCATGCAGTGTTCTCTGATGACGTTATGCCGCGTTTGTGCGCTGTGTTACGCAAAAACGCAGGGTTGCCACGCTTTTAATAGCACTTCATAAATTGCAACATCTGACTGGAGCGGCGCTGCCTTTCTTTTCCCCGCTCGCTCGCTCGCTCGCTGTGCCATGTGAACGGCTGGAGATAAATTTGAGTATGTGCAATCAGTCCAGCAAATAAAGTGGCTCCATATGTTTTTTCGCGAGGGCTCTGGTGTTGACATTATTAAGTCAGAAAAAAGCCTCCGCTGTGCATGAACTCTTTCGCTAACCCCGACGAGCATCTCCCCCCCCCCTTAGCCCAGATAAAGTGCAATGGAGTCGTGCATGTCATAAAACGGCGAGCATTAATCCAACATCATCGTAGCGCTTCCAGTAAACAGGAAATGTGTTTTTCTTTAATAGACGTGCGGAGCTTTTTTTTTTTTTTTTCTTCTTTTTCTATTTTAAATTGCTTTGAAAACACATTATAAAAGTGCTGTCAACACAATCGAAATCCACCTAGTTGGCTTCAAGAGAAGAATTGTCACAATTGCGGAGACGGAGAGATGATTTCGATTGTACAAAATCTGGCCTCCTTGAAAGCCAAAGCCAACTGTGGCTCTTTCTATTGTGAACTCAGATCAAAAACAGGCAAGGAGTTCCCTAAGCGGTCTCCCTAACAATCACCATTCCAGGTCAGAGAGGGCCCTGGCTTGCATGATTGGGTCCCCTAATTACCCAGAAGCCTCTGGGGGGTTGTTATCCCTGCCGAGTCTCAGTCACCACACGTCACGTCGGGCCGGGCTCGCCGGAGCTGCGCCGCAGCGCCGAGGGTCAGGGGGTCTTTGTCAACATGTGGCCCTGCTTTCGGAATGTGACTGCTGACCCCCCCGTGCATTGTATCGCATTGCACTCATTTGAAAGGTCAAGACTCGTGGAAGCCAGTGCCTTTTTCCCGAAGCCAACCCTGGACCTGGCGCGGACACTTGCTCCGTTTTAATCCCCCACAATAGTCCCCATTCAGAAGAGGAGGGGGACCCTGTGGAACATCTGTTTCTGTGGTCTGGGGCAGGCCCATACATCGGCTCCGAGTTCCAAGGAGTCTAATTTGGGTGCTGCGTCATCCGGCACATTGATCGCTTTCCTATAGGGAGATAAATAAGCCAGACGACCCGCGCATTTCAATTTGTGTTTGCAAATCACAGACTAAAGCGGTGGAAACAAGAAACGACGGTATATAATTGTATGATGTTAAAACATATCATTTGGATTTTCCACCTGTTAAGAGAAGCCTGTAAAAAAAAAAAAACTGTTAAAAAAAACTATTATTTTTTTTTCTGTTTCCAGAACTGAAACTTACCATGTCATGTTTTCTCACGGGACAACTTTTAGTGACGGACCTGTCTCCGACACAGAATTATGTCACCATGCGTCGGACTTTTTGCCAAGTTTTTTTATTTATGCAAAGCCAGTGAAAATAAACCACTTTCATATTTTAGTGAAGTTCCGTGTCAGATGCAGGCCCGTCTCCTGACAGCGGTCCCCTTGGAAACGCGACGTAGCAACAGAACCCTGGTAAAACAGAAGGTGACCCTCTGAAGATTGAGTCACATCCAGCATAGACTTCAGGTAACGTTGGCAATCATTCGGGGGCCTGTTTCGCACTAGTCGCATGTGATTTCTGAAGGTGCAGCGCGTTTGCCCGCCAGTGGGGCGGCTGCTTCTCGCTCTTTATGACAGCGTCGGGGCGACTGCTCCGATGGGAGGGAGGAGGTAGAGATTCACGTGCGCTGACATGCATTACAGAGCCGATTCAGCTCTGTACACAAGAGGATATAGAAAGGGCTCAAAATCAACAGGGCGAGATGGAGGTTTGAAGTGAGGCTCAACAACAGTGTCACATTTCTATTGCCTTATATGTGACAGTAATGAAAATTGTATATATATATTTGTATATGTGTATATGATTTTCAATGTTTCTTTTTAAGTAGTCTATGAGTGCTGCAACAGACCTGGCTTTATCGTCTCAACAGAACCTGGGTGACTACTACATGATTTTACATATTTTTCTGGCATACCGGACTGATACGTTGCAAATTAACATCATCGGCACAATAAAATGACAAATCACATTCAACTGCATCTTACCAAGGTACTTTATGTGTCTCTATTAGCGCCTCCTCCTTGGCATACAGGTTGCTAACTGGGCTCGTTAGTCTCCGAATGTTTGCTTTGTTTTTCCAGAAGCACCAAAGAGACGGCAGAGATGTTTCCAGAGGAGGCAAGAAGGTCCATCTCTGAGGAAGGGACGATACAGGCGACCCTTGTCAGACCAGCCTAGCCAGGTGTAATATGACAATGTCA
Source organism: Nelusetta ayraudi (assembly GCF_046127955.1). Classification (NCBI taxonomy): domain Eukaryota; kingdom Metazoa; phylum Chordata; class Actinopteri; order Tetraodontiformes; family Monacanthidae; genus Nelusetta; species Nelusetta ayraudi. Next base: position 22,518 of record NW_027466081.1, read on the forward strand.
GGGGCAGCTACCATCGCCATTACGAGTCAATAGATTTTGAAGCCGGTTTCTGCTAATACTGTGGCTCTTGCGTCATACATGCTAACCTCTCCAAGGCTAAGAGCTCAATTTCTTCGTCGTCAAACTCTGTGGTTGGAAAGATTTTAAAAGTGACCTCTCAATAATCGATCATCAAAAAAACATTACACACTGCCATTTTGGTGATTCACGTTAATTTGGTGGGTCAACAGTGCTTATACGATCCCCAAATATTTTGAGAGTCAAAACATTTCTTTTTCGCAAAAATCTGGCAAATATTGTACATTCATTTGATTTTGGCAATGTCTTGCGTCAGAGAAATCCCCTCCCTGTCCCTACCTCATCCAAATTGTGAATTGAAGAGTGACTCATGCATGAAAAGATATTATATTTGGAATTTGGAATAGTATTATATTATTATTATATTATATCATATTATATTCACAAATATAACTAGCCCATTTCACAAGATCTGGATCGCATGCAACACTGCGTGAGACAAACCTCCTGTGTGCTGCGTCCGCTCAGCTGTCAGCTGCGATCTCTTGTCATGAACGAAAGCTACTGAGTGCTTTTTTACCTCGTCTCCAGCAAATTCAAAGACACGTCTGTTTCTTAGCCGTGCGTGGATGGGTGTTAATGTGTGGCCTCGTAAAAAAAACAAGCAAGGCAACTAGCTAGTTAGCGAGCTAGCTTGCTAGGTGACTTGCGCTTACGGTCAGGAGTGTGTGTCACATCATCACGCTTTTAGGCGGCGTGTCTCCCACCTGTTTGGATTGCTTGCCCGAGCTCTTCCTGGACGAGCCGTCACTCAGGCAGAAAACAGATGGCAATCTCCGCAAAGTGCTGCCGTTGTTCCAGCTGATGCCACTGGCAACCGTTCCCACCGACAGCCCCGCAGTGCCATCATTGTCGTAGAGGCTGTGAAGTTCTGACTGCAAAAAAATAAGAGGACTACCAACACGGATTACAAATGAAAACTCTCTCTACCCACTTCTCTCTCAAGGCCTCGTCTTTCGACGACGCTTCGCTGAAGTACGCGGCAAAAACTCTCATTCTTGAACTGTGCCATTGTAAAACTTCCAGGGATTGAAGGCGAACAACAAAAAGGGAACCACAAAAATCGTGAGATTAAGGATAATATGACCATTAAACATGTGCTAAGAATCACAGTTGTGAAATGTTTTCCAGTGATTTCTATAAAATCTGTAAATTGCGTGCTTTTGATTCACAGCCATTTTTTATTGCTCAAACAATGACAAACAAGGACACATTAACAAATGGAAATGTGTCAATAATTAACATTATATATTAAAAAAAACAAAAACTCTCCTCTCTGTCTACTTTACCTCGAGACATTATTGCTGCAATGTTGGGAAAGAAGCAAGCAGCCTCAGGTCTAAAAACAAAGAAAAATGAAGAAACAAGAAGAAATTCCTGGATATCCTCTCTGGAATTAAAACTACTAAGTCTTGAGGGTTTGCATTGAGTTGTTTAGGGCCTGGATGTCACACTGGAATCCTCATCATAAAGTGTGCAAAAAAAAAAAAAAAAAAAAAAAAAAGATTGAGTGTTAGACTGACTTCATCGAAAACTGTTGACATGACTAATCCTCTCAACTCGTGTCACAGATGATCATCATCCAGTGGTGCTGGGGATCTAAAAGACGTTTTTCAACCTTAGAGAAAAGAATGCAACACTACACTACAATGCAGCAGAGCAACATATAAAGAAACTATTGGACAGCTGAGACTTTCGAGGCATTACAACAAACAAACATTTTTACAATTAAGTGTAAAGTGAAATATATGAACAAAAAACAGCTGCGACAGAATTTGCGGGTAAACCGCATCATCCTCAAAGTTACTTTTTATCGTCCCAATGCGGCAATTTTCAGAATTCTTCTAAAATATGGAAATGCACAAAAAGCAACACGCATGAACAAAGTGCAAAGTATTTGATCATTTTTTGTCATCCACCATCACAGCTAGTTTTCATCTCTCTCTCTCTCTCTCTGTGGACCTCTCTTAGGAGACCACACTCAAATACATCCTTTGAAATTCAGCATAATCGATATTGTTAACCTTTGCCTTTAGATGTAAGCGTATCAAAAGCGCCCTCTGCAGACTTGATGGGTTACAAAAACGAAGGGCAGACAACAGAACTGAGGACCCATGGCGCTGAAGCTCTGGAAGCAACTTGTCAGAGTCAGAGGGGAATACAAAAGACCCACCAGGGTCAATGTTCAAGAAAAGAAATATATTTTAGAGGTTCGAATCAGAGTTGTGTGACATTGCCTCAGCAGTACAAACACTCGTGCGTCGGGTTAACAGCGAGCTTGGAATGGTCCGTAGGTGTGAATGTGAGGGTGAATGGTCGTTGCTCTCTATATGGATTGATGGATTGATGAATGAATGGGTGGGTCGATGTATGGAGGGATAAATGGATGGGTAGGTGGAAGGATGTATGGATGATGGGGTAGGTGGATGTATGTATAGGTGGGTGGCGAGATGGATGGATGGGTAAATGCATGGTTGGGTGGGTGGGTGGGTGGATTGATGAATGGATGAGTGGGTGGATGGGTGGATGAATGGATGGATGGATGGTTGAATAGGTGGAAGGATGTATGATGAGTAGGTGGATTGATGATGGGTGGATGGACGGCTGGGTAGGTGGATGGATGGATGCTAGATGCTGGAGAATCGTGGATATAAGTGTCAAAGTGCCCCAATTTTCACTGTTTATTTTGATATATCAAATTCAGAACATATAATAATAATAATGATAATAATAATAATAATAATAAACTTTATTTATATAGCACTGTTCATGCACAACATGTGCAACCCACAGTGCTTAACAAAACAAACAAACAAAAAAAACAAAGCAAAACAAAGAAAGACAATAATAATAATAATAATAATAATAAAAACAACAATCGTAATAGTAACAATGAGAATAAATAAAAAGCTCCACTGCCCCTCCCCCCACCCCATATGGACCCTCCCCTCCCCACCAACACCCACCCCCATATTCACACAGACATTAGATAAAATGGCTTGGCACTGAAGAATCGGATGAGGGAAGGCCACTATGGGGAGCCGTCCACACAAGGAGGCACCATGGCCTGCAGCGCCCCTATGGGCAGACCAGGCGTAGCTCCCAGCATGGAGGGCCCGCCATGAGGAAACACTGGAAAAGATGAAACCCATATATAACCCATATATACAGGGCAGTTTTTAAAATACAGTTTCTTTAAAAAAAAAAAAAAAAACCTACATCAATACATGCACTGAGATCATTTTCATAATTACGACTTACCATCACTACTATCAGCTCCTCCAACAATCGGCCCCCAGAACCTTATAGTGAGCAGCACTTACAAGCCACGACAAGATGATGCGATGAGTCACTCTTAACAAAGAGTGCCGACAGGTCGGCTTCCTGTTTTTGTCCATTTAGAAAAAAAAAAAAAAAAAAAAAAAAGTTTTTTTTTCTGCACATATACATTCGCCAAATATTACTTTATGAATACAGTGATGGATAAAAAATCGTTGCAGTTTTGTTTGGACCAAGTGTCAAAATACAGTCAACTAATTGCTTGGCCCCATCCCTTAAGTAAAAACAGTGAAGGGATGAAATGAACGGAACTGAACAGATTTCCTAGAAATCACAAGAACACCATTTTTCTATTAAACGCCTCAAAGGCCTTATAAAATGAAATGACACAACAGTTCCAGACTTGCACCTTATGTTGTGTGTGTGTGTGTGTGTGTGTGTGTCTGCCTAGTCAGCCTAGGTTCGATATTATTGTTACGATCTCGCATGTCAGATGTTTTAAAAAGAAATATATCAAGTGAAAATTGCACGTGTTAAAAAAAAACCAAAACAACCCAAAACGATTCAAATTTAATTGCCAATAAGAGAGGTAAAAGATTTACTTGAACACAAATAAACGCTTGAGTTTCCCCTTCTGGTCAGATGAACGTTCAAGCGCCAACCTCCCCCCACTCACACGTGCATGGAAAGAGCTTTAAGTAATCCCAATTGTCGCATTTACCAAAAACGTTTGCACTTGTCTGGATCTCGTCCACCGCCTTGCCCGTCTTTCCTCGATGATGTGATGTATGCAATAAATGTTTTACGAGCCCCGATCCAAATTCTCCTGATTTAATTTGCTAAAATCTTGCGGCGGCGGCGGCCCGCTGCGTTCCGGCAACTCCCATCTTGCTCTGTTTAGGTTTAAACAGTCCCATACATTCGCACCTGGCGAGGGAGCGCGATGGCAAAACTGCGGTGCACGTAATCAACACTCATGTGGACGCGCAAAGCCTTTAAACCAACCAATAATTGTGGAGGTCAGCCGTTCACCTGTCCCGTGTGCTTTTACAATCATGTCACTTTGTATTTTTTCAGACGCATGAGGGTTTTATTGCCACTGTGTTTCTTTTTCTCGAGGGCCATGGCGTCTTCCCAATATGCACCTACAGCCTTTGCATGCGAAGATAAATGAAAAAAAACAAAACAAAACAAAACATGTTTATTTTCTTAACTGGGACACACCCGCAAAAAGCTGCAACACAACCCTTTAGGGCAGCTCTGAGCCGCAGTTGCATCCAGTGGAAGTGTTTTTACTTGCCTTTTTCAGACGGCTGAAAGGATCCAAGTCCTGAATAGCAGAGTCAAATGGTGCCTCCGGTGCTGTGAGTCTCATTCGATAACTGCACTGCAAAAGCGCTTCGTCTTGCGCTTCCCGGCGGCTTCTGATTGGCCGATGTACAACAACACGGATTCACACACTGATGGATGACCACTGGGAGCCGTTCGTGGTTCAGTAACCAGCCAAAAGGACACGTGGAGGCAGGGCGTGAGCCGACTACCTTGTGATCATTGCTCACAGCCCGCTTGTACCAGCTGACGACCAACTCTGCTAAACCAACACATTTACATTGACACGCTATCTTTTTCTTCTATTTTAAATGTTGAATGTCAGTGTCGGTTGTTGGTACGTTAACGTTTGGCAGTGCACCTCAGTGGTAGTTGCACTGAGCCCGTGTTATGCTATCATGTTATATTCATATTACTATGTATTTGTTCATTTTTGTCAAAGATCTGCACAAAATGTACACAGTACATTGACTTCAGGCAGCTGAAAAAATAAAATAAAATAAATGATCAAAGAGTGATTGGTCAAAAAGACACGGGGCTGAACCCAAATCTTCAAATATGTGTGTACATATATATATATATATATATATATATATATATATATATATATATATATATATATATATGTATGTATATACATATATATGGAATTGACAACATCGAATACATACAGAAACCTTTGTCACTGACATTTATTTGTGTTCTATGACATACATGTTCACATATGTGTGACCTCTGGGGTCAAGACATACTTGAAGGACGATTAATGTACACCCACCCATCCGTTTCAGGAACAGCAGGCCAAAACCTGCTCGGGGAGACAATCTTTTCACACTGCCGTGAGCGCAGAGCCACGAAGAAACGGCGGTAAGACGGAGTGGAATGGAGTCGCTGCCACAGGGACGCGTGGTGCCGCTGGAGCAGCAGCGGGTGGACCAGCGTCTCAATCGGATAATGGTTACGGAAAAAAAAACCCGGTGTCACAGCCATTCCCTTCGGGAATCGCCATTAGCGCAACCATGACGCTACGTCACACTCACTGACACCTTCACTTGTCTCGAAGGACAATAAGTCGTCTTTGGTTTTTGTTTGTTTGTCCTCCTGACTCCCTGTTGTCTCTTGCTCTTTTACTGTGTTGCATTTCGCAGGATTGTGTTTCCACGTCTGAGTGCAAAACGTGTCCGTGCAAAGCCATCTTTCATTGTGCGGGCGCTAAATTTCACGTTCACGCCACTAAAGGACGGAACGTGATACTTATTGTGTTTAAAGAGCGGCGCTCGCTGCCAAATGGAAAAGGAAAGAGGCCGTTTGCTTTGTGTCTTTGAGGTCTTTCACAATCGAAAGCCACATTTTCACGAACAGAGCTTGGAAATTGCCACCTAAATAAAATTAGCACAGTTTTCACTGTGAGGCAGGACTTGCACAAGAAGTGACGGCGATGACGCAAGACCAGCGGAAAAACGAGGAAGTGACGCAAGTTCATGTGGCGAGGAAGTGCGTTGTTTTCCCTCAAACTGTTTAGCTCAGCAGTGTCGTGGAGCCCGGGCCTCCGTCAGTGCGTGTATACATTTTGAATGTGTTTATTTTCCACAAACAAACGCATTTGTCAAATAGCACAAGTCATACAATACAATGATCGGAATCTGGAATGAAGAATGGCTGAAATCTGGAAGGCGTCACTTCCTACTTGGCTAAAGAACGTGACGCCATCACTTTGTGTACCTGCACGCATACAGCATAGTATTTCTCAAGGCCATGCCAAAGTACAACACTAACAGATAACTTCTAGTCTGTAACCATCTAGAAAGTGGCCCCCGTTTAAGTTGATTCTACAAATATTTTGCGTGTCTGAGTGCCGACAACTTGTTTAAACAACACAGTAAACTTTTGGCACCGAGGCTGCCGGTGCTGCCCTGAAACACAAGCAGCGTCGGGGACACATTGTGTAGCGTCAGACCACACAGGAGCAACACCACAACAGAGACGCATCACAGTGCCTGGCCCTCGCTGTCCTACTTCGGTGCGGTTGGCACGACGCAAGAGCGCTCGTCAGCAAATCCAGCAGGAAGACCAAAGCAGTGATTAAGGCGGCTGACAAACAAAAAGGCACTTTCAATGACGATCAAATTCACCCTATCAGACATTCTTACGACTTAATTCCATTGAAGACCTCAATTAAAAACCTCAAAGACCGTGTTTGAAACTTGCAAACCGACTCCTTCCAGTTTCTGGAAAAAAACGAAATAGAGCAAATTCCGGTCTAAACTTGGTGGGGTGTTTTTATTTATTTATTTATTTTTTTTTTTTATTATGAAAACGGATCAGCTTTGCGTTTTATAAGCGGATGGCACAAGTTTAACGGAGCCGTGTCAAGGAGATGGCAACACCTGAAGAAGGATGGAAGTCAGAGAGTCCCCGAGGCTCCTCTGAGTGCAGAACATTGGAGAGGAGAGGAGCCAGAATGAACAGAGAAACATCAACATCCAAGATGAAAACACAGTGCCTGAGTTGTTACACCATTAGCTATTAGAACTATTATGAAAGCATAAATCAGCGCTGCGTTCTCGTAAGAGTGCTCACCCAAGTGACACTCTGGCCGTCCCTCAGACAAGCTGTCGGCTGCAAAAAAAAAAGAAAAAAGAAGAAGCTTGCATCTGCATCCAGCTGGAGCTGGCCAGAAAAACCATCCTGTCTTTACTTGACGCAAATATTTTGTATAAATTTGTTAGATGGATAAACCCCTGGCGCTGCAGAAGGTAAGACACGTCGTACCACATCACTGAGAAGATTACTTTTATTTCTTCAACACAAGCTGGCCCTCCCGACGCCGTCTGTGTTTAAACTCCGGCAAAGCATGCACAACAACAATTTTGCGCTGTGCGATAATCTGTGTGTTCGAAGGCATCAATGATTCAGAGGCAAACAAAACGAGGCTTGTGTTCAATTGGACGTCTCTTACTATTTCTTTTCTTTTTTTTCCCCCCCCCCGTTGCCTATGGCAGTGCGAGGTTTATAACTTGGGCCGCCAGTGCCAACGTTATAAAGTACCAGTGCCACGACCCCTTTATGCCTCATTACGAAAAGTCGTTTCATTGCAGTATCTCCACTATTTTGCACCACAAACATTCGCCTCCATGCCAACAGTCTTATCCCGTGACATTGAGTGCGAGGGGCTCTCGTCCCTGTTGTGCCACTTAATGGCGGAGCTTAATCCGCGGTGAGATTAGCGTCTGAGTCAAACGCGTGCATGTTTCACGTGAGCGTGGTGCAAGTCGGGGGAATTTATGGACTTCTTGCTCGCGAGCATATGGTGCAGTGAACCCAAGTATATCGTAAAGCAGTAAAGTACAGCCTTTCACCAGGGAAAGTTGGGAGGCGTTCAAAACGTAAATAGAAACAGATTGTGAAGATTTGAAAAATAAAAAAATAAAAATAAAAACTGCGGAGAGCCAATATTTAATTGGGAATAGCACAAAAGCAACATATTAAACTGCCATCGCTTGTTTGTTTAAAGCCCCGTCCCTCCCCCGTCCCCCCACCCCCAAGGTATGTAGTTTTCTCCAGAGTCTTGGAAGATCTCAAAGATATCACCGGGCTGCGCTCGTCACTAAAAGCACTTGTTGTGTAAACGGGCAAATTTGTTTCTCCCTCGAATCCGAGATACCAGACTGATACAGATACCAGATAGCAAAGGCAGGCTGAACGCAAATGAAGTGATGGCACAACGATGATAAAACAGGTGGAGACAGGATTCCCATATTTAAGCGCTGACAATAGCTTGGACCGGGCTGTTGGAGGGGAGCGCAGTGATGAATAATAGCAGACGGTCACGTCGACCTTATTGGAGGAGTCGGAGAGGAAAGAAAGGGAAAACAGAGCGAAGGACGCCGGCAAGGCCTGAATGTGAATTCCTTAAAGCCAAACAACGCTTCAGAGAACAAGAAAAACTGGCAGCCATTCAGTTCTACGGTTGTGGCTCAAAAAAAGGGCCATTGTTTGACACTTACGCACACCACAGTGTTGCAACGGAGCCTGACCAAGCACCTGGTAAATGTCGCGGCCATCGTTGGGCTATTGGGGTCACGTCGCAAGCGTTGCTTTTCTCCGGCAGGCCAGAAATACAAAACGCCAACGAGCAAAACGGTGCATGGCCGTAAACAGTCGCTGATTATTTGTAAGTGTCGTTCAAACGCGGGTGTACCAGACTGTGTTAGCTAACTGGCCCACCCACACGTCGCCCCAAAATGCCCCATTTGGGAACAATGTCTTACTTTTTTTTTTTTTTTCTTCTCATGTTCAACTGACAGTGTGGCCATGTGGAGCCAGCCAGCAAGAGAGCTGCTGGTCACATTGATAAATAGATAAAGGACAGCAGCCAGTGTGAAGTTTGGTCTGACTAGACTCACTAGACTGAGTGAGATGTTTGATTGCCCGTTGGGCAAATCTTGAGTTGCTTTGTTGTGAGAGTGTAGTTAGTCGTTAGCATCTAGCTTCACAATTTGAACACGCACATCAGTGTATATTTACAAGCAATGGAAAAACGTGAATAAAAAAATAATAATAATAAAAAAAAAAAATCTATGTAAGGTGTTTACAGTGTTAACATGGGACCGGATCATGTGAATGAGATGAATGTACAGTAGCTTTGGGGCGCTATTGTTAGGCAGCCACTTATCAGCCCTGCCCATTGTACCCAGTTAAAGAGTACCCAAGTATTCTCAGGTCTGTTCTTGTTTTCTTAGTGTCTTGTCCTGTAGTACTCCCCTTGTATGCTCTTCTATTCAGTCCCCCAGTTTGATTTTTGTTATTTAGTTATCCTCATGGGACACTTTTAGTTTTGTTCAGAGTTCAAATAAACCTCTTTTTGTTTTTGCTAATCCTGAATCGTCCATCTGGGTCCTGCCTCTACGCTCCCATCCTGACACCCAGTGATTGTCACATACTGAAGGAGGCAAAATGTATCCTCCACCAGAACACCCACTGAAAAAAAGGTTGAGCTGCTTATATGTCGCGTCCAGTTCGGCATGTCCTGTGCACTGGCCACGTCAATATAAATTTCACTGACTGAGGGAGGCCTGCGATTGGACGAGAGGAACCGTCACATCTAGTAATCTGCTTAACTATGTCCACCTCAAGGCTTTACGGTGTGACATGTTTGACCTCAGCGATGCTTTCATGTCGTAATGAGCCCAGTCGACATAGGAAGAGCACGTCGGTCTGCACTTGTGTCTTTGCTACATTCCAGGATTTGTGCGCACACATACAGGCTTGTGAACGCTTGATTCCAAACCACAGAGGCCCTGATGTATTGTGATAAAATGATGACAATGGAAAGAAAATCGTAATTGCTTCGGGTATTTTGAAGGACGATTTCATCAAATCATCAAATCTCCATTTGGACCAGAAACCATGTTTTTGTTTGTTTGTTTTGTGTGAGTGTGAGTGTGTGTGTGTGTGTTTTATTTCATTTTACCTAAATATTTCAAATTCATTTTCCATATCGAGTTGTACACAGCTAACACTTGACGTTGACCCAGCAAGCACAAAGAATTGAAGCGAGTCGAAATAAACACATATTAAAACTGATGCAGTCACCGAGCCATCAACAACGTTTTTCTTTGCTGCCTGTATATGTATGTATATATATGTATATATTTATATAACTATATATTTTTTTGTATATATATATATAATTTTTTTTGTACATGTACATATATATATATATATATATATATATATATATATATATTATTTTTTTTGTACATGTATATATATATATATATATATATATATATATATATATATATATATATATATATATACATGCATTACATTCAGCCAAGACCACAACTTAATGTGTGGCAATGTTAATATTTACATGCATATTTTTTCTCACACTCTGCAATGCAGACTGTCGGTTGAATGGACAGACTATGTGTCAAACACACCGCCCAGGTCTATTTATCACACTTGCTCTGATTTATTTTTTTTATAGGGCCATCTGGTGCATGTTTAAAAGTGCTGAAAACTTAGAATCGACTTTCTCATATTGCTCACATTAAGAACACGGTGCGCATGTGCTCCCCAAGTCGGTTTTAAATGGATGCTGATTTCATGATGTTATGTCTTTGGCAGAAACTCTTCAGCAATCACTTATCTGGATGAGTCATGCTTTAACAAGCATTTCAGCCTGTGCTTCGCCACCTTGTAACCCCTGCCCTGTCTTTTTTTTTTTTTTTTTGGGGGGGGGGGGGGGTATTATGGGGCTTGGCCTGGATTAATAAATGACTTCCGCTAGCTTGTAATTAAATGATGTCATTCTCATAAACAGGGTCGAGCCTTGGAGGTCTGAGAAAGAAGAAACAGCTTGGAAAGGAGAATTCCAACGCAGTGCTTTATAGAACCCCCCCCCCCACCCCCCCACCCCCTGCTCTCCCTCCAAAATATATGTTCCCCATATATGTTCACAATATCTAGCTAAGACAGAGGAAATGTTCTCTCCTTCCCACTGTCTCTGCTGTTGATATGAGCTGAGGGGGGCTGAGGCTGATCAGGCTGCAGGGTGCTAGCTCACTCAGCATGTGCTGCTAACAGTCCCAACGTCTACTCTCTGTGATTTTCTATTAAGTCTTTATGAGACATTGCAACACATTGGCCTGCACAGCCGCTTGAAACTCATCAACACTGAACGGCATTAATTTCCACCCGGTCACATGGAGAGATACAAGAAGGATGTAATTTTTCAGCCGTCATGTATAATTAAGGCTTTGGTTAATTTGACATTTGAGGGCCAGAAAAAGTATTAACGAAACATTTTTTGTATGCTTAAACCTGATGTCTAAACACCAGATTGGCACGAACAAAGGAGCACTTTGTTGCATTGCAAATTCGAAAGTAGGCATACCTTAAACTGTAATTCTGATTTAGCTGACTCACCCAAAAATCCCTCTCTACTACTGTGCTTTCAACGGATTACAATTGGTAACCCAGTAATCCGCAACATCTTGAAAAGTCCAAAAAGAACCTGACATTTTTAAATGAAAGATTTCAGCTCGCCCATGAATTGACTTTTTAAAACACCCAACGGATGTGGTGTGTCTCTGTTAACTGATAAAAAAAAAAAAAAAAAAAAAATTATGAGTGGGTTTCTCTTGGCTGACAAAATCTTATTTTCATTGCACACATCGTACTTTAGGATGCAACCACGCCAATGTCCCGTTTCTAAAGTTTGCAGTCTCGTCATTCAAAGTAAGATTCAGAGTAAATGAGAAAAAAAAAAAAAAAAAACTATTGACAAAGACATAACACGTCTTTACTCCGCTTGCTCTTGTGAGTTTGGAGCTGTTGTACGCCCGTTATTCAACTTGCCATAAAACGCCGCTCGGCTCGATCGCTTGCATACTTTCCCAAAGACGAAGCCCAGCGCTCTGCATGAGAGGAACCTGCTACTTCCCACTCGACTCAATCAGAGTTCCTGGAACGTACTATTTACGGCGTTATGGATTTGGGTGCGGTTATGAGTCCCACTTGGTAAAGCCTGCAATGAAAACAAGCCTTGGAAGTCACATGCAGATATTTCCACACGTTTTTTATTGAGAGTGTCAGGAGGCCGTCGGAAGACTGCACATGCGATGGAAGGTCATGAGTCGTGTGAAAAGGCTGCGGAGAAGCTAATTTTGCACAAGGAGGAGACGACTGATACCTCGTTCTGACTGTCAGAGTTGCGTCTCACTGTGTTTTTTTCCTCTTTGTTCATACTTGACTTCACACACAATACGGTTTTCAGCAAACAACAGGCTTTGACTTGTCATGTTTCATGTTTTATGTGGAAGGTCTAATTAAACAGTAATTTTTACACCACAGTGCCTGGAATTTTCAGTGGGGTAGGATGTGATGAACACATTATGGCTTTATGGGAGGGCTTTGACAGTTGTTGCCCTGAATGTCTGATTGAATGTGATTTCGTGGAGTGAATATCAAGTGGCATTATGTTTTCCATCATTAGAGAAGTTGAATGCTTTAAAATTGCTATAAATAAATAAATAAATAAATAAATCCGGGCTCTTTAAAAAAGCCAACTTTCAGTGTGCTCACACACACACAAAAAGTCTACACTTGGAATTCTCTCAATCACTTTTAATTGGACGTTGGCAATGCTTTTCATTAAACACTAAAATGTTCCCACACTTGCGAAGCACATCTTGACAGATCATTCAACATCATTATTTCATAAAACTGGTTATAATGGAGCTCAATGCAGAAATGAGACAGTGAAGGGAAACCTCTGAACAGTGCTGCATGTGTGTATACAGTATGTACACATTTTGAATGAGTTTATGATCTGTAAATGAACACAATTTCCTCAAATGATGCAAGTCTGACAACAGGTGTTGGAATGCAGACGCCGTGGAATTAGTGTCACTTACTACTGACTGTAGCTACATGTTGTGTGTACGTAGCATACACGACGTCATCATGCTAGCCGGCAAATTTCCCTTCAGTGTTTTCCGCGTAACGGGAGAGAAAAATGCTACCGAGCGAAATTACGAGGAATTTTGCAGTTAATTTGATCCAAATTTGCAACAAAAAAGCCAACTTGTTACATCTGTGACCGTTTTCACATGGGGACATCACATTACGAGTGACTGTAAATTCCCTGATATTCTTTGCTGCGAAAACAGGGATTAAAAAAATGCCTTGATGCCTTGCATATCCCCGAAATTGGCGGAATGAATTTCAAAACGTGCAGACCTGCATGGCACTACTAAGCTTGGAGCTGTACTCGAGTTTTGGTTCTGCTTTAAAATACAGCTGTGTTCTTCAAAGTGCCTGCATGTCACAGAAACAAGATCTCTGACGCCACACCACAGTCTCATAAAAGATTTTTTTTTTTTCTTTTGTTACCCTACATAGCTTTGCGATGCCTTGATAAAAAAAAAAAACCTCCGCCCCAAGATCTGAGGAACATGGTCCACTTGGTTCAAATAGCCATGAAATTGTAGCAGGGCCTGATAAGACCAGATTAGACACGTCGGCTTCTCTGCTTACCGGCACGTTCGACTGCACCTGCATGACTCAGGCCCTGTGCAACTATCTAACCACTTGTTGCCCTCCGTCAGCAGGAGAATGCTGAACGCGCAACTTTCCCCTTCAAACGTGACCTCGAGCAGCTCGGGAAAAGGCTGTGGCTAACTGAGCCGCTCAGCCGCTCAGCACAAAGACACTTTACATTCTGTGTACGCACACACACACACACGCACACACAACACAAACACCATACATGCACTCACCCCTCCCTGGTTCCAACTTGGACCTGTAACAATTATGAGTGTTTGGCTGCGCACCAGGCCACAAATTCCTCTTTTCTCCAAATGCAGCGGCCGGATTCAGGAAGTTCTGGAAGGTTCTGGAATCAAACGTTATGGTTGTTTTTTTGTTAACGAAGTTCACATTTATTGGAGTTCCGACGTGTTTTGGTTGGGCACAGTGTACGCCGCCGCAGTTCCAGGTTCCCCTTCCCTTTGTTTGGAAGAGGTTCAGAGCCGCAAGTGTTTTCCACAACAGGGATCCATCCCAGAATTGACCAAATAGAAACCCTAAAGTATACTAGAACATATCAAATTCACGGTTATAAATAGCAGCCACATGCAAATGTACATGCGCCTGTTTCCACTCCTCCCATTGAGCTTTCAGTACTTTGAACCACTGTACCTCTCGTCAAAGCACTTTAATACATCTTTAAAATGTATTTTTTTTTGGTTACTTGCCCCGCCTGCACTTGTTAAAGGGCCACGGCAAAGTTACTTGTATCACCTGGCGTCCAGATATTACTGTTGCTAATTGACCGGTTTTAAAGCATCTGACGGGGAATCAAAACCAAATGTGGAAGAGAAAAAAATACAATCAAGATGTTCGTTTGGCTAATTCCTCTTGAATGTGCGCCAAATGTCTAGCTTTGAATGATGAGGGAAGCCTTACGGGTCCTGAGCCTCGTAGCCTACAGCAAATGTCTTCAAGCTTGATCTCTGATGAGAGGTGACATAACTGGACTTCCTGGAGCAAACCCCCACTTCCTCCATGTGCTATTTGCACTCACTCTGGCCAACATAATGACAGACATTAGCGTGTGTCGTTATGCTAGGCCCTTAAAACATGTCTGGGACACAAGGTATGTTTACATGGAAACAAATAACTGGATTAAAGGCCCAGTCAGATAGAAATGCGTCATTTAGACACGTTATTGGAAGATTGTGATCTGACTCGGCTCATTCAGAAAGAAATTTCATTCCTCATAGGTGGGAGTTGGTCTATGCTGATGAATATCCCAAAGGACATCCATTTATTCCGAGTGTGACTTCCTTCTTGGGTAAAATTGCTTTCACTGCGCACCTGTGCCCAAGTCACCGTGCAGGGACTCCATACCTTCCCTCTCCCAAGCTTGCCAATGAACTACAGTGGCCCTGAGAGCACTTGTTTCTTTGTTTATTTGAAGCTGCGAGTGTTGGAGGAAAACCAAGTTATTTTTATTGTACTGTGAGTACAGATTATGTATTTGAAGGCCGTAGGTTAAGCTTTTACCAATATACAAATCATAAATTAAGCGTAAATTTTACATAGTAGACCTTTGAATAACAGCAAAAGGAAGACACAATGAAGGTCCAGTTTAAAAAAAAAAAAAAAAACCCACAAAGAGGTACTATAAGGAGGAAAAGGAAATTTTGGAAAATGAGACAACTCCGCAGGGCCAAATGATTCTGATTAAATGCTTTGTGCGTGTGTATGCATGCTGAGATCAGATCTTTTTATTCAGCGCTAATGTGAACGGAGAATTTGGAATATCCAATCCCCCCTGTTTTTAGGCTGATGAAGAAATTTTGCACATGTAAACAACTGCTAACTAAACATGTTTTTTTTTTTTTTCCTTTTTCACATTGAGAGTATAGAATGGGCAACGTTGGCAGTATCTATCTTTTGAAAAGGCTCCTTAATCTGTTTTACAGCCCTACTGATTGATTGCGTTGTTCAGGGAAATCATCTCCATGAAAGGAAACCAAAGAGCAGCCCCTCATCCCGGGGATAATCTGGGCGGTTGGAGATCATCGTTGAACAATGCATGAAAGTCAGTACACAGACATAAGACGGGCGTGTTTGCAAGGCGCAGTGTCAAAACAGCAAATTAGGGATTAGGTCAGATTCCACAGCTCACTTTAAAATACCCGTTACTGCGCTCCCCTTGTTGGCAGCACAGAGTGATTGTGAGAATCGCTAATGATGTCATCAAAGGTGTTGACTTGGTGCCAGCAGGGAAGTTAAAAGTTCACCTCACGAGGCGACGTTATCTCATTAGCCACCCGCTGTTACAGTGACAGACTTGCAGAACCAGGTTAGGGGCAAAGCTGAAAAATGTGCAGCATTGCTGCAGATAATCTTTTTTTTTGTGTGTGTGGATGAAGACGGGAAGTCTGCAGAAAGACTTCAGAAACGCTTTCGGATGACTCAGAGTGATGCCGCAAGTCGAAACCAGACTAGCTGAATATCACAGCATCGTTATCGGCGCAAGCGCCGTGTCAGTAGGACACAACTGATACGAGGAATTTTCAAATTTGAAAAAGATAAATAGAGAAAATGCGTTTTTTTTTCTTCCATTGCAGTGATGAAATCCTGATCTTTCTTCATTGTATAGGCAGCAAATACAACATAAAGATAAATATGATGTAGTCAGTCATAGTAAAAATTTGAAAAAAAAAAAAAAAAAAAAAAAAAAACAGAAAATGTACCAAATGCAGTGCATTTGCAATGTACGTAGAGGGCCGTTTTTTATTTTTATTTATTTATTTATTTTTAACCATTCCAATAGCACAAACACAGTCACAGGTCTGTAATGCTTGACAGACAGCAGGCACATTTTTTTTAAACTGAAAAAAAAATATCCCATGGCACACCAACCAAATAAATTATAAAATGATACCTTTTAGCCTACTAATGACAAAATAGTCTCTTAATTTAATCATAGTCACTCAGTGTGGAATCTGGGCCTGTTCAGATGCACACAAGGCTTGAATTGAAGGAATTGAGGGAGGAAAATATTTTTACATTCCTTTGAAAGCACAGTCACTCCACAAGGGAATGTTTTTATTTATCTTTTTTAGATCAATGAAGTGAAATTGGATCATTTTTCCCGGCACACCTGACATTATCTCATGGTGCACTAGCGTGCCGCGGCACAGTGGTAGAAAAAAACACTGCTATAAATGCAAAGCTTGAAACCAGTGGGCAAAGGCCAGACAGGTTTGTTCCCATAAAATTCATCCAACTTGAGGTCAACCTCAGTAATCGTAGTATACTTTGCATAGATTCAATAATCAGCATCTAAAGGGGAAATTATGTAATTTAGCAATTACATAATCCTCCTTGGCCGCCTCCCTATTGCTGCGAGTGCAAAGAAGAGCTGTTTCAGTTTCATATTGTCTGTGTACTGCGTGTGTCCTTGCCAGAGCCACCATTTATCCTGAGAGCAGCACAATGCGAGATTGCGGGGCAAAGCCCCAGAGAGTGATGTCATCCACTGAAAACCTAATCCATGACCGGAGAGATCCACCTCCTCCTCCCTCTCTCCTTCCAGTGGAATGAGACAAACAGGGACTGTCATCAATTCCCACTTCATAAAAAACTCAACAAAACTGTAAGAGCGTTCGTTCAGGATGAGGGCAAGGTGAACAGAGACGACAGCATTTCTGCTTCCAAAAAAAACCTTTTATTTTCTTGAATCTTGAAGAGTGAAAGAAAAAAAAAAAAATGCATACGAAAAATGGCTCCAGAAATATATGTATTAAAAAAAAAAAACTCAATGCAAGAAACTTAGATCTGCTTAACTTAAAGCCCAGAAATTTCTTAATTCTCCAAAATAACTCAGGCAGAGCTCGCAAAAGCATTGTGCCTCTCCTATCCCCCTCACTTCTTCTTCTTCTTCTTCTTCTTCTTCTTATGGCGGTGGGCAAACAACATAAGGTGCATTACCGCCACCAACTGATTAGGAGTATGGATCATTCTGACTTACTTTTCTGAAACTACATGAAATTGATTGAACTAAAATAAAAAATAAATAAGTAAATAACAAATTAAATCAATAAAAAAAAATAATAACAATAATAATAGATAAATCACTAAGTAAACATACAAGCCTCTATATTCTTCTGAACAACCCTGTTGCTTTTACAAATCCCAACAAAATTCAACACTCTCACCTCGTGATTCTCCCCTCAGTATATTAATTACATTGAACCGTTCCTTTTGTCTATTGAGTTTTTGTATCATCTGTCTCCTTTGTGTGTTCTACTTCTTCCATTTGACTAGAACATGTTCTACTGTTTCCTCCTCACCACAGTAATCACAACCCCCTGTGTTGTGCTTCCCTATTTTGTGCAATGTGCTATTTAACCCTGTATGCCCAAAGCTCATTGGTGAGAATATGACCTCCTCCCTCCTCTTTCTTCCTGTCCTCCTTGCCTCTCCAACTTCCTTCTGGATTCCCTAATACCACCTCCCCTTATTTTCTTTCTCCCATTCTTTCTGCCATCTCTCCTTTAGTTTCCCTTTTATTATCTTCTTGGCTTCTTTCCGAAAAATACTAACACTTATTTCCATATTTCCCTTCTTTATCGCTCCCTTTGCAATCTTATCCGCCATTTCATTTCCTGACACCCCAATATGTGCCGGCATCCATATAAAAAATAACTGTGACACCCGTCCTCTGAATGCTGTACAGTGCCTGCTGCATTTCTATTAAAACATCGGGTCTACTCTCAGAATGGTTGTTTATTTATTTGTTTAGGCTTACAAGTGCTGAACTTGAATCAGAACATAGAAGTGCTCTCCCTACTCTTGTGTCTTCCACCCACTGTAGTAGTGTAATCCTTTTCCCCACCCTGACATCAAACTCTGGTACAAAAAAAACCTACTCCCGTTTTTCTGTCTAAACTCTTTGATGCATCTGTGTATATCTGTATGTAACTGTAATACCTGTCAATATATGCTTGTACTGTCCGTGCTGTAAGAATAAAATTCTTGTCTTTCTTTTTTATCTAATATTGATATATCCACAGTAAACTCTGGAAATAACCATGGCTGTATTAGTGGTATGGGCACTGTTGGGCTGATCTGTAGCTGCTCTACCTGGTGTTGTTTTGCCTTTTCTGTCCACGCCTCCTCACTCTAGGCAGACTGCCCTTAAATAAGCTGCACCTGGCCTCCTCCTAGCAGACCAACCCATCTGGTTTAAGCACAGGGCAGAGTTGCAGTTTTCTACTGAAAATAAGGTGCATTTACCTGGGAAAACAATTCCTGAAAGAAAAATCCATGAATTAATTCTGCTGTAAGAGGTCAATACGTTTCCTTTTGTTTACTATGTGTCCCTTTAAAGTGAAAAAATAATAGTTTACAAGCAACTGAAAACCCCCCTTGCTAGTGGCCTGATGACATCCTCGCCCCATAAATGGCCATCTGCACACCTGTATCCCCCTTTTGCCTGTGGATTCAAGTGACTGGTTATGGTAAGTAAATGTGTTTGTAGCTTTAGCTGTATACGATCTTCTGCTGAAATAAATGTATGTTCAAACCAAGAATTTGTCGTGTCTTTTCTACGATGTTGTATATGTGCTTAATGCATAAATTAAACAGAAAAAAATGAACTCAATGTCTAACTGAAGGTTAGGTGGGGAAGGCAAGCCTTGTCTAACTTTGCTATATGCTAATTCGAGGTTGCCAGAATTTGTTGTTGGGTTGTTGTCAAAGATCGCACAATTTCTTTCAAATAAAATACATGTCTTGTGAAATGAGGTCCATTTTAGCAGATTTCACCAATGACTTGTGGCAAAGGTTCGTTTGACGGCACTATTATTATTCTGTTTCATTTTTTTTTTTTTTTTTAACGCTCGATTTGGTTCACACCGGAAGTGGAAGCGCCGCCATGATCGCGCGTGAGCCTCAGCGCTCCTGCTCAGGCCGGGTTCACAACGGCCGCGGAAGCGCCGCGAATAGCTGCCGAACGGAGCCCACTGCCTTTCACCGCCCTTGTTAACCAATGGCGTCGTTCACGCCAAACTCGAAGCGGCGCGCACATACGCGGCCGGCTCGCGCCGTGCAGCGAACGTTTCGGCGTCTGGTCTATTTCTTTGCGCGAGTCGTCATCTGAACAGGAAGTCACTCGAAACATGAGAGAATACGATTAATTTTCAAAATAAAATACCGCAATTGATAAATGCGATCATGGCTTGAGAATACTTCAAGGTTTGAGGTTTTGCATATCTGGACAGTATGAGTATGTAATTGTTTTAGAATGTTTCAATGAAAATAAAAAATAGATTTGGCTTTATTTTTTTATTTCCACAAATGAATTATTATTGTCCTCTCCAATTTCCCCTAGAATATAAGAAACAAATGTCTTGTTAAGTTACGTATAGATCAGTGTAAAAAAAAAAATGCAATTTGCAATAAATCACAAGTTGACTCAGGAAACTATGTGATTAATCCTGATTAAAAATTTCAATGTTCATACATAGAAACGCCTCAATTCCTTCACTCGGCGGTGCACTGATTATTGTGACAGACCTCTAACAAACAGACTGTTCCAGAATCTTTGCTCAGTCATCAGGTGGATTGAACATATCCTCGAAAGTATCAGAGGCAAAACTTTGGCAATAATGTTTTTTTCCTTTTTCTTTTTTTTTTTTCAGTGACTCTCTCAAGATAAAGTATATCAAGCACAAGAGATGGATCTCTCCTGCTCAACTCCTCACAAGGTACAAGGTAACACAACAGTCCAACCTTAGCAAATCTGCAGTGCTGTAGGAATTTGCTTATTATTTTTTATGTATTCATTCATTCAGTCATTTATTATTTGAATCCAAGGAAAATCTGCGTTTCCATTGACTCACTGATCAACAATTGTGAACATAAATGTAGGTTCTGCACATTTGAGAACCTTCAGCAGCACAACACAACACTCTTTCACATGCTTCAAATCTTCTACTGCCAAAACTCCACCGCACTGATGTTTAGCTGAAACGAGTCACGCGTCTGTTTTTTTTTGTTTTGTTTTGTTTTGTTTTTTATACCAGCAAGCAGTCGTGCCTGCACCCATTTGATGCTTCACAAGCACAACCCAGGCTCTTTTTTTTTCTCGTGCAGTTACACAACAGCTGCCCGTCACTGTGTTTTGGTGTGTTTCTTAACAGATAAACACACGTAGGTGGTGGAAAGGTTTTGGTAACGTCCCCATAGCGTGCGGCGGTGGCAAGCCTGTCTCGCCTGCCAGGTGGGCGTTCCCATAATATAAGCGCTCGCAAGCATCGCATGAAAAGCTTTGTGCGAGCCCGCCTCAGCCCAGGGAGGGACGGAGCTCACGTGAAAAACAACAACTGTGCTCTTAGACCACAGCTATTCTTTTGAAAGCCTCACAAATTGACACGGAGTTATAAAACGCACGGGTTCTACTTATAGGACATGTTTACCCACTTTCTGTTTTTCGGGGAATCCCTCCAGTCTGGTTCAAGACTCGGGCCCCGGCGGCCCTCGTCTTTTTTTTTTTTTTCTGCGTGTGTTTGTGCATGTAGGGGGAGAAGGTTTGTAAATTAGAGATCAGGCACAAGTTCTTGCGGGGCCGTGGGGTTAACCTCTGATTAATTGCACAGCTCCAGTCGGTTGCGGCGAGGGCACGCTACTGTAATTTTGCAGCTGCTTGATTTTCAGCATGTGACACATGCAGTCCAATTGGCCTTCTAACCGCTCGACCGAGCACTTAAAAATAGTGTCTGTTATTCGTGGCTCTTCGTCGCTGTCAACAAAACAGCATCGGGCTTTATTAATTGCATGTTATTTGCCGTATTTGGAGCGCGTTCTCATCGTGAAGGAGCCTTTGGAGGCTTATTTGTGACTCCAGTCTTCTGTTTTGTCGATTTGGGCTTTCTCATCATACCATCATGCAGTATGGTATTGTTTGAAATATTTTCTCATCATGTGAAAAATGTTACTTCGAAAATTATTTGTGCATTGATTACAACTGAGTACAATAACTATATATATGTGTGTATGTATATATATATATATATATATTATATATATGTGTGTATGTGTATATACACGTGTGTGTATATATATATATATATATATATATATATATATATATATATGTTCACACATATATGTATACATATACATATGTGTGTATATAGCGAGAGAGAGAGCATATCAGTAATCCAATGGTTTTGCATTAGTTTTCTAATGTTGCCAACCTGAGGCTCTTGCAGCATGTTGGTATGACCTAAAAAAAAAGTGTCTACGCCCTAAATGCATTTCCCTCTGAAGATAGATAAAGAAAAAAAACACAGATATGGAAAAGGGAGGTGGACAGACAGATTTGAAGTTGACGTTTTTGTGACTTGTCAGAAGTGAGGAATCAGTAATAGGGTTATGGGATAAAAAAAAAACTCCAGAAGGTTTTGATAACGGGTCTCTGGACTTTCCCAGAGTGGGTTTGACTATAGAGAAAATTAAAAGTGAGCCAACGCTGACAAGCTGCATCGGAGCAGCCAAGGATCCCGACTCGCCTTAAGGCGAAGGATTCACGATGTGGCGAGGCACGTCGGCAGTGGAGGTGCGCGGTAATGGAAACCTCAGGCCGGCCTCTTCTCCCTTTCCAAGGGAAAAAAAAAAAAAAAAAAATGGATTCACTGAAAAATATATTTGTGGAGTGAGTATGTCCAGTTTACAGAGAAGCAACCTGATACTAACAAAGATCAAAATTAAAACGCCAGAAAATTAAGCATTTTTTGAGTGTTCAGCAGACATGCGAGATAAACAAGTGAACAGGAAGAAAGTGCAAGATGATGTGAAAGCGCAGGGTTCAACAGTGTGCCGTGGGTGGTAATTCCTGTACATCAGAAAAGAGTTGACTTGCTTTCTTTGTGTAGACATATTTCATACCGAAAGGAATAATTCAACATTTGATTCAGCAACTGCAAAATGCTACTGGACAAGGACAAGTTGTCATATCCACAGCCACCATGTGAATTTGCCTAAAATATTGAGCTCTCCCTCGAAAACAACTCTCAAGTTTCTTTCCCTTTCAATATTGACTTTGTTGAAAATTTTCATCCGTAAATATTTTAACCAAAAGTTAGAATTAGAATCGAGTTCATATAAATATTTTGAGGTTTTTTTTTTTCCATGTCAAATCGCTCCCAAACTTGTCGACTCATTGACTGAAGTGGGCGTAATGCCTGGAAACATAGACTCTTGTCGTCAAAGATAAAGATAACATTAAGCAGCAGCCAGCGCTACACACATACAATTCACATTTTCATATATTTTCTATTTATTCTGGGACCGCACCACACTGCCCAAGTGCGAATCGAACGCGTTCGTACGAAAATACCGTGGCCGCCAAAAGCTAAACGCTGCAGGGCGGAGACGGGCGCCAAGTGCCTGGATCCAATCGGGCCTTGATTCTTTGATATTTATTGTCCTGGGAACTTTACATCCAGTTGCATTCTCCCTCCGTGGCGCCCAGCGCTTGGGGGTCACAGGTGAGGGAATTGATTTCACGCTATCTCATGTGGCAATAACAACCATTGCGAGATTAGGAGGGGGTGCCACAGCTTGTCTCCAAAGAAGCATCATGGCTCTGTTTTACAAATTCATCAAGGAGGATGTAAAGCGGGACAAGGCTCTTTTTTTTTTTTTACAACACCCAAGCCTCCCACCCTCCCCATCCTATTCCCACTTTGGTATTCCCCTGTGGAGATTCCTGCCACCCAGAGCTCCATGCAGAACAGTAAATGAGGTCCCCCCCCCCTGACATTTTTTTTTTAAGTAGCGGGGTGTGCCGAATGGTAGTGGCATGCGAAGTGAGTCTAAAGCGGTGGCTGAACTTTTGAACCTGTCACCTCGTCTTTCTTCCCTGCTACTGCATGTGCACTTGGACCGTCTTTGTGTTGCAGCCTGAAGATGGAATCAGGGAGGGTGGACTTTGCGTGAACTTTTCTCATTAACCCAAATCCCTTCTTCATACAGGGCGAGAGAGAGGGAGAGAGAGAGAGAGATTTTACTACCTCCTCCATTCAACACATGACACACGCACACAACTCAAAAATGTTCGGCGATATTATTCATCGCTCGCAGCGAGTGTCTGCAAAAGTGTCTTCTCGTTTTGTGGTCAATGGTGTTGCCTGTGGTGCCATTTTGCCCACGAGTTGGACTGTAGCTGCACCGGCACCCTATAGAACTGAACACAAGGCAGCTGGGTCGCACGCACACACACACACACACACACGCACACTAAGCATGAGACATGCGCACGTGACACTGCTCTCAAGCCAGACGTGACTCTTTTCACACCAGCGTTTCAACTTTTTTTCACCTCCTTTCGCTTTTCATCTACATCTTCTACTCCTTCTCCTTCTTGAGAATCACCAGTCTCAACAAAATATTCAAGTTATTTTGAAAAGTGAGACATTTCAGTTGGAAACTACACACGGCCGTCCACTCACTTTATTTCAAGTTACCTCCAGAGACACAAAAAAGGCATGCAAAAAGAGCGGTAAAACTTGATTGCGTGATCATTTTTGACAAAAAAAAACGACAACAAAACAATAGATGATCAAATTCAGTTGTGGGTCTAACTAAGGCTACTAAGGCTTATTTCCACTCTCTTATTGTCCCTCTATGGCAATGTTAACTCTCTAATAGAAAGGTCAATACAAAAAAAAAGTATTTGTCTTCTGTTAATAAATAGAATGACATGGAGATGATTTGCGCATTGCAGAATAGCTTTGAAAAAATAATGCAGTATTATTTAGAGGTTATATTAGCATAGCCTATAGTCGACTAATTTTGGTAATTCCATCAGTCCATATCTATATATATAAAAAAAAAAAAATTCTCCGTACACTTCATGCAAACGGCACATTCTAAACACATTGATGATAAGCCAGGCAGATTTTTCTTTTTTTTTTCCTACTAAATGGAAAAATGTCATTGTGGCACATTGGGATGTGACAAAGTGGCAGATTCATTCACTCCACGACAGGCGATGCATTTTTTTTAATTTTTTTTCGGATACAGTTGGCACGTTGAACACGCGCAGAACTGCGTTAAAAGTCAGCTCCCAAAGCACAAAGCAGCGGAGAAGTTTAGCGCGTGAACGCAGCCCCAACGTCTCCGCCTCGCGTAGAATTAAACGGGGAAAAAGGTGTCTGGAACTGCTAAAGGGTTAGGATTCAGGACTGAGAACTTGCCTGAACACCTGGCTCTGCGTATCGCCTGCCTGCGAGAGAGGCGGCTGGAAGGAGGTTTACCTGCAGTCTCTCCACTCCTGCGTCCTTTTCAGTTCAAAACTGAGCGGATTTCTTGCATGTCACGGGTCTCGGTAAAAAACAACAAATGGAAAAAAAAAAAAAATCTATCAAATGTCCTTAAAAGAAACAAAAGCGCTTGGCTGAGATAGTGTCACTAAGTTATTACTTCTGTCAAGAGTTTGCCACTGATCTTTTCTTTTTCTTTTTCTTTTTCTTTTTTTAAATCCTTGAGCTTTCTTCCATCTGTCCAGAGAGATAAGGGGTTTTCAGATCCAACAATTAAGCCAAACGTTTCTGGAATCAGCGGCGGTGACTTCCACGAACTGCGGAGTCGAGTTCCAGTAAAGAATAACAAAGCCCTGTGGCACAGACTTTGGAAATATTAAGCCTCGAAGAAGCAGGTCATCCAAAATATTCAGATATGTTTCCTTCTGCGACGAATCGGAGCGCAGCTACAGAGATGCTTCCAAACAATTAGGAGATAAGAATGTGAATTGATTTGAAAAAAAGAGAGCTTGAGTTAAGATTCATTTGCTTTTAATACTGTGGGGGGTTGACAAAACGAAAAGAAAAAAAAGACAAAAAGTGAGGAGAATCTCCCTCTGGGAAGCTCATTCAAATGGAACTTCAACCTGTGGTGCTTTAACTCCACAAGTGTGGCTGTACAGTATTTTTACTCCACTTTGATAAGTTTTAGGCTCACAAAAAAGTGAGAAACCAACATCTCCCTTCTTGCTAGGTTAACTGTATCATTTAATGATAATTTATACAGTTATCCAACATCACCTTGCACAGGATACCTCACACACCTTCTGTGAGGAGACAGAGCACCAGGACGGTGATAATGGCTCATACCCTGTCGTCTTTTATGAAGAATAGTCAATCACCTGCACTGATATCAACAAATTCTTATACTATTGGTTTTCTTTTGCTCAGACAGACAATAGCTGGAACAGGTGTTACCCGCTTTAAGCTATTGTCTGTCTGAACAAAAGAAAACCAAGAGTAAATCTACGGATCTTATCAACGGATGGTGTTGTTCCAATTGGAGCATGCGGCATTTTACAACAATTATGATATAGATCATCTCAGAGAAAGCCACCCAGTGCTTATGAAACGTATGCATTAGTTTTAACTCCAACATTACAATACATCACATGGCCAGTATGGACTAGGTCGTGAATAAGCACCCCCCCCAGATTTAAAACTGGGGGGTGCGTAGTGAAGTCCTCCCTGTGCAAAAGGAGTTTATGAAATCTGATTCTGAGGTAAGATCAATGTTTGTTTGTTTTTTTCTTGATTTATATCCAGTTTCACTGGCGATCACGCCAGTGTGGGGGTCTGACCAGTAGTTTAGAGAGTACCGTTATCTCCTTGGCCATTCTGTTGGTACCCCCACAAGTGGCCACCGAGTGGCAAGACTCGCCTGGAGGGATGTTTGACTGGGTGTAGGTACACAATCTGTCCGGGGTCCTACGGCAACTCTATTAGGACAAACTACATTGCGGTCGGATAAATAGATAGAAAAGTACATAGATGGATATAATCATATCATACATACACACACACAACACCTGTATATGTATGTCATGGATAGAATGAATTCACAATAGAATGATACATATCTATCTATCGTTCTATTTTTCTATTTGTTGACGACAAACTATATCGCGGTTGAACGAACAAATGGAAAAAAAGAATGGTAGTTAGATAGATAGCCATCCATATATCTATATATATATGTATATTCTATCTATTTATCCGACCGTGATGTAGTTTGTTCTAATAGAGTTGCCGTAGGACCCCGGACAGATTCCGTATCCCCGGACAGATTCTGTATCTACATTGGATCAGAGGCAAGGGGGGTAGAGATCATTAACCCACCTCACCAACTGGTCTCAAGCGAGGCGACTGGGGAACCATCGCAGTCAGCAGTGACTAAATTGTCAGGGTTGGACAGGATGAATGGGCGGGTCAAAAAGGAAGCATAGAGCAGCTCAGTCTGCTGCTGCTGCTGGTGCTGCTGTTGCTGCCGAGGCCATCTGGAAAAATGAAACGGTACTCCATGGCCTCACGATGAGGTGAAGAAAAGTGCTTTTCCCTCTGGGCCAGCCCGTCCGTCCGTCCGAGCAGTGATTTGTACCAAAGCAAATAGGAGCTCGGTGAGAGGAGCTGCTGCACTTTCTCCAAAAAGGAGTCGCCTTGACATTTCCCCAGCGCTCGCCTGTTGCTATTTGTCTCCCCTCGCTGCGCGCCGTCCGTTCTGGACGTCAGCTTCTATCAGGATGCATCTTGACTTCCTCTCTCTGGTACCTGCTTCTCTTGACCTTGTGCTCTGTGTTCTTCTTCATTAGAATTGCTTTCAGCTGCACACTGAAGGAAAACACAAAACAGCTGCATCTTGGGCTCTGAACTATACATATACATATACTATACATACATATATATATATATATATATATATATATATATACATATATATATATATATATATATGTATATATATATATATATATATATATATGTATATATATATATATACATATATATGTATATATATATATGTATATATATATATATATATATATATGTATATATATATATATATATATATATGTATATATATATATATATATATATATATGTATATATATATATATATATATATATATGTATATATATATATATATATATATATATATATATGTATATATATATATATATATATATATATATATATATATATGTAATAATATCTTACACTAAATTTGTTTCAGACAACTACACACTTTTTTCAGCAGGACCAAGTCTTTGCTAGCATTCACTGCAGTGACAGGTTTCCTCTCAATGTGGGGTTCTTACTGGCTACTGACTATTGTGAAACCAATGCCATTAGTCTCAGATGAGTGAACATCAGAGGGTTTTTTTTTTTTTTTTTTTTTTCAACCCTCAACTTCCGGTGCACCCTGGGTGACGATTAAATGTCAGACGAATGATAGCAACGGCGGGTTTATCGCACTATAATGAGCCCTGCAAGATGAGTGGGAGCTACTGCATTTGCGCAGACCGTGAAGTTTCAAACTGTTCAGTGACGTATTTGCACCTTTTCTTAAAAAAAAGAAGAAAAAAAATGTTTATATGTGTTTTTTTTTTCTTCTCCATATGGTTAAATGAGTGATCTCAGCTGGGTAGTGCCAATTAAACGACTTCACACCACATCAAGTCGACTGACATGAGCGGCGGAACAATGTGTGCGCACTGTTTTCGGGCAACGGGGGGAATTTCTTGGGAACAGAATGTACTGTACTTGTTTTGGGTGAATGCGAAGCATTTTAAGGCGTTTTTTCATGCTTGGAAGCGTGTTAAGAGTCCAATATCCCCCATTCAGCCGCTATAGTCCGGCGGGGCTCCGGCCTGTTGCGGTTGTCGTCAGCTGTTTTGGGCCCATAATGTGAGAGCTCTGGGCTCCTATCAGCCTCCTTTTGTCTGGTCCCACAGAGAGGCTCCTGTTGATGACTTATTTTGGAAACCAGAAGCACTGGCCTCTCAGCACTCACGACAAGATGGCGAGTGACGGGGCCTGGCTGGCTGCGGCTTAAGTGTGTGAACACTGGGAGCCTGATAACAGTTTTTGGGAGTGTATCCAACAAAAAAAGAAAAAAAAAAAAAAAAAAAGGGTGTATATACATATGCATATACAGTATGTGTACGTAGGTCTATCACTCAGTTTTTGCTGCTAAAAGCATGCTTGAGGTATGATGCTGAGTAGCAATGTGATAATGAGGTGATTATGATGTGTTGTGAGTGTAATGCAGGCACATTGCAGTCATCCAATTAATTATCCCAACTCATTTTTCATTATTGATCAAGACCTTAAATGGATAATGGTCATCACGCAATCAGCCCCAGTTTAAGTTTGTTCCTCTGCGTTGACATTGTGCAAACGGGAACAGATCCTCCCACCACTGAGTAATGCGCACTCATCATTTGTGACCGTGCCAGCGATGCAAAACCAATTTTCGAAGGCCAGGCCTCTCCAGTCCGCCCCCAGTTCCTTCGACGACGGCTGCGCTCCAAGATGCTTTCATGACGTAAGGCCAAGCGCTCCTGGCCAGGGGGTTAAGTTCTTATCAGACAATTCTGACTCTCTCTAATTACGCTGGCTCAGGAACAGACGCCGCTGTCCAGAGTGATGTAAAACAATACAGGTCTTGCCAATTAAATGTGAGAAAGTCCTAATTAGGCGTATTCACGAAACTGATACTTAAAACAAAGCAGAATCCCAAACCAACTTTGGTTTGTTTATTTAAAAAAAAAAAAAAAAAAAAAAAAGGCTTGAAATGTGTCAGAATTTGATTTACTTTTGTTTTGGGTTTTCGTTTTCCCACAGTTTGATGGACTTTAAAGGCCTGATTTACGAAAGGTTTGTGAAAAACAGACACAAACATCTTCACACGCTCTAATTAACGACGAAGCAGGTCTGCTGGGAGGGTGAAATCAGGCCCGTCACACAACATAAGAGTAAGTTTACAATGCTTGGCTTAACGAATATGTAAATATGTAAAAAAAACAAACAAACAAACAGCAGTTTGTCAAGTTTTGTTGGATTTTTTTTTTTTTTTCATTTAATTAATGGTATAAAGCGACAGTCATTTCATTTTTAATATGCACCGACAATTTTGTTTTGAAAGGACTGAT
Source organism: Nelusetta ayraudi (assembly GCF_046127955.1). NCBI lineage: Eukaryota > Metazoa > Chordata > Actinopteri > Tetraodontiformes > Monacanthidae > Nelusetta > Nelusetta ayraudi. Next base: position 52,253 of record NW_027466081.1, read on the forward strand.
TTTAGAGAGGGAAAACCTTAAGCAGAGATGCACAAAACAATGGAGTCACTGGCTGCTGCAAAATAAAAGTAAAAGTCTATCTGTGAAAGCAGATTGCCCTCTAATTCGACTCAGCTGACGTTTACGTATTCGGCCAGTTTTATCGCCCGCGCTGATCTGGATGCATGTGCAAAACATTTTCATGAGCACGAGGAAAATTGCTGGGCCTGCTGTTAATGATGCGGGAGCTTTGGCAATGATAACGGGCTACCTGTTTTTCATTTTCAGCTTAGACGAGAAAATAATGAGCAGGAACGATCTTAAAGGTCAGCTTAAGGGACTTTGTCTTTATCTCCTACTTTGATGTGCTGGTATAAAAATAATTTTCCCTTGGCATGTGAATGTCTTGTGTGCTGCTGAGAAACGTACACGGAGGAAGGTTTGAACGCTGTTGTACACAATGTACACAAAAGGCTCCGCATGCCCACCATGCACTCGGAGACTTTGGAAAGCATTGTGTGGCAGCAGCCTCTCACATCTCACGAGACAATCTGCCAGCAAGTCACTGAGTTTTTAGTCGCTGACAAAAACAAAACAAAACATTAAATACTTAATAGTAAAATCCTAAACAGTCAAAGAAAAGAAAAAAAAGAATACCTCGGAACGGTCTCGCTAGTGTTTCCATGACCACCATCGACCAAACGACCTCATCCACATCATCCTGCCACTCATCTTCACGTCTCAACTCATTATCATCTGAAAAAAAAAAACAACCTTTCAATGCACACCATTCAAACGGCGCACACTGACTGGCTTGTGTGTCGATGGCGGTTGCGCACGTCCTTGCTCCATGTCAAATACGAACTGTTCTCAGATGCAAGGCTACGGGCGCTAGTGCAAAGCACCAGATTTACAGTAGATGCACGGCACGTTGCGAAACGCTTCCTGTAACGCTGAGCAATGAAAACAGTGGGATTAATTACCCGGCAGCCGAGTCAACACCCATTGTTGTTCGCGCTTTTGTTTAGTTCTGTTTGGTTTCACAACTGAAGGGCACCGACATGCATGTAATAAGCGCGTCTAAGCATGTTCTGTTGTGCAGGAATCATAAAAAGATCTGTGCATTTGGAAGCAGGCTGTGGTCATAAAATCCACTCAACTTTTGGGAACTAATGTTGGGCTTTTACGCTTTAGGGAGTGTATGTGTTTTGTGTCTTAATTTAAATCTTTTGTATTTTTTTTCTCTCCATTTTTTTTTCCACTGTAAAAGGGGAAGCGCATTTTACATTACCATTTTTTTTTTTCTTTCTGTGTTGAATGATGCACTTTAAGCACAGGCGCCCGCATCAACTGAAGTCTTCTGAGATCATAACCTTGGTCATCACAGACTGGATCCCTGTGGCTGGAAAACACACACTGACTGCTTCCCCGTGAGCATTATTCTCCGCAAGGATCCGTCCTTCAGAGTTCTGGCCCCCTGGAGGCCACACAACACTCCCCTGCATGAATCCAAAGGAGTTTGGCAATGGCCATAATTGCATTATTCATTTTTACTGCCCTGCTCGGCCTCGTTTTCTAAATCCCCCTCTTTCCCTTCTGTGTTTATGATCAGATAAGAAAACACTTTTTTTTTCTGTGTGTGTGTATCTGGTCGAGCCTGTGTCACCGTTTCCAAAAAACGAGTTTATTGCCGTTGGGTGGCGCGCATGATGTCAAGTGGCGGTATCTCATTCTGCTCCTACAAGACGTGATTGATATAACAAAATCAGACTTTTAGCTGTGTGGCTTGAATATCCATTCCCCCCCCCCCCCCCCCTACTTATTTTTCCCATTCATGTAATTGAGGGTGCAGAAGGCCTATTACCAGCAAAGGGTAAATCATCTGCAACATAAATTTTGTGTCAACGCGACACTAAGCGGTACACTGGGAGCAATTTAGCAAAATCCACATACTTACGAGTGTGTCACTAAAACTTTCAATGGCCGCTGATTTAAGGCAACGCTCAGGTCAAACCAGGCAGGGCTATTGGAAACATATATATATATACATATATCTGTAGCGTTATCACACAGCTGCTGAATCCAACGCTGTGAGAAGCCTGGACGCGCTCTGAATCCATCAGCGCTCCATCCCCTCGGCCTGATATGTTAATCGGCCGGAGGAAAGTCCGAGCGCTCGCTGCGTAACTCTTTGGAGATTTGGCCATTTTTATGTTCTGAGAGGAGAGAACCAGGTTGTCAGGATATTTCGCCCTCTGCTAAAGTAATTTACGGGCCATTTATCTCCGAGAAGTCCTTGGAAATGCATTGCAGAAAGAGGAAATTCGTACCGCGGTGCCAGATGAGTACCTTGTTATGATTAGCGAGCCAATTATCAACCCAAACAGCCGGCGACTCCTTCGCTTGCGCTCGGTGCCACCAGGTCATGCCGCTTAGCGGAGGCTTGCTTCCTTTGCTGCCATGACGACAGTGTAAGCAAAGCTATCTCTTGTTTCAGATTACTTTTTAATGGAGGGACTTTGTCTGGCCTTTTAGATTTAAGGAGGCAGCCCGTTTTGAAATGGCATAAAATGGAAAATTATTCGGTTTTAAGAATTTATGGACTGTCACTGGGACAATTAAAAAGGTGATGCTTAACCGGTGACGTATGCAAAAAAATAAAAAAATAAATAAAAATAAAAGTTGCTAAGCGGAAAGGTGTCTCTCCTAGAAATCAAATGAAACGACAGACCTTGTGACTGGTTTGATGGCAGTGTAAATCACTGCCACACATACTTACAAACTTTTTTTTTTTTTTTTTTTTAATATGACTGTATATGCGAAGGCATGCTTTTACATATGTATGTCCACGGGGGGGAAAAAAAAACAAAAAAATAAAACTGCCACGTCACATCCCACCCACTGTTGATCTCATCACATGTCATGATGTGTCACAGCTGTATTTGCGTCTGCCGACACTTCCTGCTGAACCTCTGCTCAGCTGGAAAGCAGGACTGGAAACCACCTGCTCGCCTGACATTCCTGCTGCTCACCGATGCGCTGCCATTTTTTGCCCCGCGACCTGATTACCTTGAGCGGGAGGATTATCTCGTCTGTTTATGAAATTATGACGGCGTCGAACAGCTTCGCACCGCTCGAGTTCCCAGTGATGTAAGCATCCTGCTCTCATCAAACTTTCTCCCGCTTCCTGCCGGGAGAAAGGGCCAAGAGAAGATCTGTTGCACACATGCACACCAGGAAACACATGTCATTTCTACGTGGAAGTTATCAAAGAAAATGATCTTTCATAAATTACCATTAGCTCTTTAAGTGTCAAGCATTATGGATAGTCCACATTATATTTGGAGACCACATTATTTAAACCACATTCTTTTATGCGCTAGTAAAAATAGACCAAAGGGGAGCATAAATATTCACAAGCAATGAATGTAGACAAATTCAAAACAAATGGAATCAAACAAACAAGGGACCATAAATGATTGCCGTCCCACTTTAGCATTTTTGATGGAGGCGGCGGAGCGCTAATCGACTACAGCGTTGCTGACTTTGTGTGACATCTTTGGTTCTTTGGTTCATCAGAGTGAATACGCAAAACTGCCAAGATAATGTTGTTAAAGGTGTCTCATGATGAAGACTTTTTCAGCTCTCCAACATGTCTTTGCCATTTGCCATTTCAACCGACACATCAAATACGGAAACAGACAAGTTTCTGCGTCACAAGACGAACTGAATATCACAGGAAAAAATAAATAAATAAAAAAATCAAAAAGTTACTGTCGACTAGGCCTCACTGCATGAGAACGAATAGCAGTCTTCCCAACTACCTTGCTACGACTAGTTGCTGGCTGGCTAATCGCAAGGTAAGCAAGCAGCTTCTTTAGGCTGAGTGAGGGAAACATTTGTTTTGTAACGCCTGTATGGCTCTTTTTATGTTTGTTTGTTTTTTTTGTTGGAAGTAGACCACAAAATTGATTCATTAAATCTAGAAATGGACACAATTGGACCCCTTTAAATCACTCACTCTTTTTTTTTGTTTAACCACCTGTTGTACCAGATGTTATGCCTAGAATTCATTCCACAAACCAATCTGAGTTCGTAAACAGAAGGCAAAATTTGGAAGATGACTGGACAAACCCTATGTCTGTCAGATTTAAATGGACTTGCATACTTGCGGAGAGTCAGGTTGTACTATGCTGTTCAACTAGTCTTTTGCCAGTGCCAGTCAGGAGTTAGGCAAAACAATGTGGGACGGTTAAGTGGTTTTGTCATATTTAAGGTCAAATTTGTTTTTCCAGTGGCTACCTCAGCTGGCGACCAATACTGCTACTGCTGTGAATCCGTACTCTGACAAGCACAGAGTGTTGTTGGAGCTGTTGCACATCCTGCAAAAGCCAAAAAAAATAAATGCATAAATAAATAAATTAATCAAAAAAAATTCCAAGAACAAAGACATTGGGATTGTGCTATGATTCACTGTGTTTTGGTTTTGTTTTTCAGCTGATGGCCTTTATGTTTTAAGATAGTGTTTGTTTTATCCTTATTCTTTTATTCAGTTTGTTTGTGGCTTATGGACTGTGTAAATGTTGTTGTCTGGGTGACAGGTGTGCGATTAAAGGTCCAGTGTGTATAATTTGGATTGATTTATGACTTTTATATTGGTAAAAGGTCAACATACTGCCCATAAATGTATTCATAAAAGTGTATACTCGCAGCACAATAACAGCAATTTGGTTGTCCTAACCTTTGGATGGTTAATGTATATAAAATAATATACAAAGAGCAAGGGTTTTGCTCCTAGTTAGCTGCCATCTAACTAGCCACCATCATTTTTTTAAGGAAGCCCAGTATTTAGGAGAAAGCCCGTCTGACAGTGACCTAAATACAAAATGTGCTACCAGGCGGGCTTCGCTAAAAAAAAATTGTACATTCTGGACCTTTAAGTCTATTCTATTCTAATGAAAATGTTTAATTTGATTTTAATTCTGAAATTAAAATAAATCTAAAGAAATCCACCCATTCTACCTCCAGTCTCTGCATGTTGTAAGGCTGTCCTGGTTGACACTTCTTTGCAACATTGTGAGGACATCACATTTGGAACCACTGCAGTGACACACTGGGATGGTGGTGCCCATCTTTCAGAAGTGGGACCAGAGGGTACATTCCAACTACCGTGGGATCGCACTCCTCAACCTCCCTTGTTAAATTCATGACTAGGGAGCTGGACAGTACAGTGGAGAAGTAGACCATCTCTTTGCTCTCTTCAGGGTGCTGAATGGTGTATGGGACTTTGTCCAGCCAGTCCACATGTGTGTTGTGGGCGCAGAGAATGCTTATGACTGCATGCCTTGAGGTGTCTTGTGGGGGGCGTATCAGAGAAGAGTAGGTTGCCCTTGTTTCTGGTGACAGTTGGCATCCACCAGGGCTGCCCATTGGGCAGTGATGAGGATCAGCACCTCAAAACCTGAGACCAAGATCCTCACCCGTAAAGGGGTGGATTGCTCATTCTGGGTCGCGAGGAAAGTCCTACATCAAGTGGGAGAGTTCAAGTATCTCAGGGTCTTATGATGCAGGATACTGACAGATGGATTGGGACAGCAGCGGCAGTGATGTGGATGCCAAATCAATTTACCGTGATGATTTACCCATCAATCCACGTTCTGACTCTGACCTTTATGGCTGTGCGCTTTGGGTCAGAAAAGAATAAAGTTGGGAATACAAGCAGTAGAAATGAGTTTCCCCTCACAGGTTAGCAGGGTTTCTCTCAGGGATAGGGTAAGAAGTTTGGTAAAGTGCAAGGAGCTTGGTGTAGAGACCCTGCTACTCCACATTGAAAGGAACCAGCTAAGGTGGCTCTACCATCTGGTTAGGAGGGCTCTTGGATGCCTCTCTGTGGAAGTGGTTCAGGCATGCCCAACAGGGAGGAGGACTGGGGCCGACCAAGGACTCACTGTTAAGACTAGGCCTCCCGACTGGTCTGGGAACACATTGGGGTTCCCCCAAAAGAGTGAATGGAAATGGCTGGGGAGAAGGCATTCTCGACGTCTCTGCTAAGGACACCGTACCTGTGACTAGGACCCGAAGAAGCAGTTGCTGATGAGGTTCGGTGTACAAGGATGACTACCACGGAAGGTTTTCTTGACATGTGAAACTGGAAAAATGCCCGGCGATAATCCTATCTTGCCCCGGATCCTCAAGGAGAAGTTGGAGAACATTGCTGTGGGGAAGGATATCTGGAACACTCTGTTGAACGTGCTGCCACAGGGACCCATTCGCAGATGTATAGAAGACAACGGATGGGTGGCTGGTCCGCTCCATGGATGGAATGTTTGACTCACTTTTGAAATAGAAAAAGATAACAATAAATGTACCCATATAGCAAAATGCATTAAAGCAGCTCTAGGTAACTTTCGGTGGAAATGGCGAAGTGACAAAGTAAACACGCTGCAGCGCTAGTTTATTGATGTGGGAAAATACAAGTAGTCGCCTAGCTGGAGCGCTCGTATGTGTTCAGGACAAAACACCAATATGAAATGCAAAACAGACATTGACAATAACGTCGTAGGAAAAATTTTACACTTTTATTACTTCGTCTTTCATCGAGGTTAATCATTGGGTTCCATTCCGTCATTTTACAATCTTACGTGTTTATAATAGTAGTATGTAGAACCGCCTCTAAATAAACATGTGACGTTGCCGTAAAGGGGTTCGTCCGGCGTGTCGGATCGCGCTTGAAAGTTACGCAGTGTAGTTACAGCCGGCACAACCCCCCTCTCGCTGCCTAGGCGGCACCATTGATCCTGTTAATCGGTTATGTACCGCTTTACTGAGTTTGGAATCATAATTTTATGGTCGAAAAGTTACCTAGAGCTGCTTTAAAATAATTCAACTTAAAGGTCTTTCCTCCACTTCAGGTCAAATAAGTCCAAACATCACTAAGCATAAAATCAACAGAGGTTAATAAGAGGTTATTCAAAGAAGAAGGGAGGAAAAAGTTTTTAAAATCATATCCAAAAGTGTTGATACCATAATTGCTGCCAAAGGTGCTTCAACGAAGTACTGAGCGAAGGCTGTGAATACTGATGCATGTTATGTAAAATTGTTTATTTCTTTTTCTCACCTGGTTGGAGGGTCTAAATAGTGGCGTCACACACACATAATGAAAATATAAATGATATATTTAACCTAGGAAATACAAATAGAATTTGATTGATTGATTTGATAAGATCAATGAGAATGTAACACTGCTGCCTTTCTAAATGCTGCTCAAAGTTGCTGTGTATTGGCTTTGTTAAATAGAGAGATGGAGAGCTGCCTGTTTCCTCTTTCCTCTGCTCTCCCTTTCCCTGTTAACCTTTTTCAAACGCTTAAGAAATAAAAAAAAAAAAATGTCTGTATTTCTGCTTAGAAGGTCACTTGCTTTATCAGGTTCTACATCTGTGGAACTTCAGAGAGGCTTTTCTGGATTGGAAACTGTCATAAGAGTTCACGTTGGGAAATGGGTACAATCAAAATTTCGGGGTGGGTCAATGCATTTTGGAAGAAGACATTTGACCAAGCGGCTTGCTAGTTACATTTGCTCACATTTTTTTCTCAAACCAAGGAAACAAAAATAAAATAATCCAGACTTCCAAAACCACACTGTTTCAATAGACATGCAGGCCAAACAAAAATTCAGTCATGAAAAACAAATTCCGAAAAAGGGGAACTAGCACCACTTTTCATTGGTTGTTCAAGCTGCACAATTCCGACTCACAGTCTTTTCATGTGACAGGAGGGCAGCATGGAATATACTGAATCAGGTTACACCAGTCTTCCTCTTCTTTTTGCGCTAGGTGTGTGGGCGAAATAAATCTCTAAAATTGAATGTGAAGCCTGTGTAAGGAGCACGAGGTCTTTGGTCAATCACAATTTGTTTGGATTGCCATATCCACATACAAACACAGAGAATCTCTTTCCCATCAGGGCTGGCTGAAATGCAGTCTGTTTAAGGCAATAAGCCGGACGTGTAATTGCACAATTATGATGTTTACATCACGGTTAAAACAAACTGAAATGACCCTCTGTTGACATGATGTGATTAACAACAGGAGGATGGACCTCCGCTGTTAGCCTGCTACCCCCTTTTGCACATTATGCTGTCATTTTCGATGACTTGCTTGATCTTTGCTTTGCATCTTTATTCTTAAATGGTATTCAGAAATGAAAGGTGACAATAAAGCAGCAATAATTCTTGTCACAGTTGGTCTCTGTCATTCGCCACAGACTTCCGCCACCTCCCCCCGCCAATGCCACACCTGCTCTCAGTCGCCTAATCAAGACACCTGTAAGCCATCTCCTGGAGTCAGACCACTGTATAATATCCAGCTCCACACTTGCTTCTCTGCCAGATTGTGCTTTGCCGTGTGACCATTCTCTTGCACTCTTCCTGCCTCTGACGCTAGATCTCCCTGACTCACCTCCCTATGGAGCTTTTCCATGAGCACCATATCGGCCACGGTTCCAAGCAAGCTGGGTTCAGGCGAAAATGTTGTCAACAGAGCAGGCCACTTGTTGGACAGGGATTGACAGCACACACGACGGTTCATGCGAGGGACTCCTTCAAAGAGAAAAAAACAAACAAAAACGAAACAGCTGTCTGTTTTTTATCTTCAGTGAGGTAGATGAGGAAAATGGCTAACAAGCCAGTGCTGTGGTCAAACGACAAGGTCCAGACGTTGCTGTACTTGGTGGCGCTAAAAAAAAAAAAAAAAAAATCAGAAGGAGCTAGCTAGACGAAGCGACGCACAACAAGAAGGTCTACCAGGTCGGTGAGCTGGTGGAAGCTCATGAGAAGCGGAGAAAACTGAAAAGTGATCAACCTAATAATAATAGGGTACTGTAACATGTGCTGCCACCCTCAAGGTGGTACTCAATTGTTATGGAGCCAAGAAAAGTCAAGTCAGGTGAGTTATGGTGAGTAGTTACGGAAAAAAGCGCTACTAGTCGACCACTAGTGAACTGTGCCTTCCCAGGCAATGACTTCTGTCTGTGCCCTAGCTTCCCTATGGCTGCACGGTGTAAAAAATGGTGGATGAAGCTTTTGGAAGCTCTTGAGGCTCCTTCCTGATTGTGAAAAAAAAAAAAAAGGTCTCCAGGTATCAAAGCCTATAGACAGACCATGTCTCTCACATTGACTATAGCGGTCATGAACTTCCATATGATCCACACATCTTGTTATTACTTGAAAGATGATTTGGATTATGTGACGGGTTTGTGCTGTGAAGTGAGATGAGGTGTTTCAACATCACAGGAGACATGACTGAACATGAGCGTCACGTAGCAGGTGGAAATATATATACCGTTTTTTTTTTTTTTTTTTAATGAATTACGTCTGGGCCATTATGTAAGGACAAAGGCAATATGTGTATGAGGGGATTGGTTGAGGGTTGTGCAACACAAGTTTTTATTTAAGAGCAAAATCTGTTCAATTGTGTTTGGATTTAAATGGCTGAAATGCTGGCTGACAATTTTGACAGCCTTAAAGCAATGTTCTCACTGGGGACTGAGGATGCTGGTGTTGAGAGGCATTCAGGAGCCACTGTATGATGGAGCGGCTAAGTTGATTTGTGGAGGAGCCAGTCATTTAATGGGTCCTCAGTCCTGGGAGGCAGATTGACCGTCAAGTATCTGGATAAGCAAAGGAAAAAATGTGAAATCATTATGATTTTACAGGAGATCAGTACAAAAGTAACATTACTGAACATCTGCAATTGTGGTGGAACAATTAGATGTACATTATGCATCAACATGGCTATCAAGGAGGTGCTAGAGGCCATTTCTTGGAAATTGGCTTGGCAGGTGTAACCATTAGACTGGGACATTATCTCATGAGCCCAATAGTATTAGTATTGTAGAGAGATAAGTCAAAAACGTGAGGAAACTGTTGGACATAGACCATCAAGACAAACCAGCAGGGACATGGATTAAAGGTGATTGAAACCAGATTTAAACCAAAATCATCATCATCAAAGTTGTATTAAATGATTACAATACGAGAAAAAGATCAACGGAGTGGGTTTCGAGGTGTTGTTGCTGCATCCTAGTGCTTACCACGGAAAGGCTCCAACGTAGAGCAGCTCTCTGAGTGAGCATCAATCGACATGTCGGGGACTTTAGGTCAGGTTGGCTTAAAGCGGCGGCGCTTAGTTGCAGTGGCTCCGGACGAAACATCTGTTTTGAACTCAAAAAAATGGACCAAAAATAGACCTGCTTTACCTTTACCACGTAAGTCACTGACACTAAACTAGAGACTGATAATAATAAAAACGAGTCTTGGAGCAGGCCTTCGCTGAGGCTCAGCCCCGAATAATAATGATAACTTTATTTATGCCCATAGGGAAATTGTTGTATCCAGCAGCTCATATAAAACACATAAAAACATCATTACGTGTAAGCATATAAAACAAGTCCAATAAATGAATCAAATGAATTAATAAGTCCAATTGTGCATGTACAAGTATATGCATATAGTATAATATGAAACTACATATCTTAATGACTATTATTAATCAGTATTGCCATTAGTGACAGGGCGACATTGACATTGAGCGATTCCGTCTTTTGTCACAAACCACAACATGAAGACAATACAAAACAGCTTCCAACCAACACGAGGTTGACGTGTTCCCATACCAGCTGAACTTTTGCCTCTCCTGACCAAGTCTCCTGTCGCCGTGCCAGCGTGCTGTTAGCCCGCCTCAGGCTCACTGATTAAACAGGCAAACTTGGTTTTGTGCCGCACGGGGGTTCACACACACACACACACACACACACACACACACACACACACCCACACACACACACCACCTGTCACAAGTATTATCGTAACACATTATGCATGGATGCACCTTGAAAAATCCCTGAGCCTCACTTAGATCCCGTGGTGATCGATAATTATCCGGTTTCAGTCACAACCCAACAAACCAAAATGACTCGGGGGGTCAAACTCCTCAAGCTTTTCCTCAAGCTCTCCGAGGCCACGGGGTTCTCGGGTCCGCTCCTCAGTGCAAGTGAGTGAATGACATCTGAAATGAGAAACAGCAGGTGTCATTTCCTGCTAGGAAACACAGAAGCGGGGTCTTTGTTGCGCCCCGTCTGACAGCCATCGGCACAACAAGGCTGCTGGACGGATTTCAAAGGGACTGTATCAGTGCCCCGCTGGTTTCATGTTCTCCCATCCTCCTTTGTAAATGTTCTGACAATGTCACAGGACCAAACAGCCCTTTCATATCGCTGCGCCGTGGGCTCATTCCACCTCTCAAATTAATCCATTTTTATCAGCGGTCATATTGTTCGACGCGCTCGCAAATCTCTTTGGCCCCCAATCAACGCCAATCATGTCATTCGACCCAGACCAAACAACGCACGGCTTCAGAGCGCTTGAAGTGACACTGAATTGACCTTAAAACGTGGCGTGTCATTCACGCGTCAGGCTCGCGAGATCACCTTGGCAGATCTTGTTCGGTTATCTTTGCATCCTGTTTCCTCCCGTGGGCGTCTCCGTCTGAGCGGCTGTGAGGTACAAAAAAAAAAAAAAAAAACCCCGCCACCCTGCTGTGAATACCTGGGCTTCCTGTTTAAACACGGAGGGGAGGGTGTTGACGAGCCGTTTGCCTGGTCGAGAGCCCCGCGTGAGCGCTTCATCTCTGCGAGGACGTGCCGCCGAGGACGGGTGGACGGATTCAATTCCCCCGATTTTGCAGTAGGATGAAGCTTTCAAAAGTTTTGAAACTTGGACAACATTGCTTTTTATTGAAAACGTCCTCTTCTAGATGTAACAGAGAACCTTTTATATGGAACCCAACAAGTTTTGCTTCCACCTGGAAATGGAACAAGCAAGTTTAATACTATACAATAAATAACTTTATGTATTGCACGCAGGCAAAATTGGATTTCAAATAAAAAAACTCATCAAAGTAAATAATGTGTAGATAAAAATTGTATGCCTTTTTTTTTTTTGCGGCCTTCTGATTTAAATTTCAATAGTAACCCTTTTCCACAGGCTCATAATACATATCGTCACCCTATCAAAATAATGGCCTAAGTCATTTTTTTTTCACGTTTTTGGGAAAACACAAAAAGAGATGGCCAACATTATCAAGAGATGATTTAAGCCAAAAACTTATTTTCGTCGAAGAAAAACAAAACAAAAACACAACAAACAATAAACCTATTACGTTATAATAATTCAATGCTTCAATGAACATCTCGTCCAAAATACCAGCAGAGCATTCTGGGATTTGTAGTATTCGTGATACATGTGCAGTATAATACCGCAGCGCTAGCAGTGATTTTGCATTGCCCGCGGGCCAGAGCTTTGACACCGACCGTCTGAACTGTTTTCCCATTTCCTGGACGTCGCCGTCGACCCCAAAAATCGTCGAGACGACGGTCGGAGCAGATACCGCGCTGGTTCACGGGTGGCTGCACTTTGTGATTATCCGGGGGAGCGTTGCTACAGGGCGGCTAGGTAAGGACGGTTATTTTCAGACTCGCAAAAGTCTGGAGCGCAGGTCTGTGGAATAATCTGCCACCCCAAAGGCCTCGCTACCTCCAGTGCAATAACAGCCTGTCGCCAGCCTTAAAAATAGCCGGACGCTGGAACTCTCATTATGACCATCCATCCCGACGGTGGAAAAAGTCTGACAGAGGCAGAGAAAATAAGGTTTGTTTGTGAATGAAGATCGCGCGCGCTGCCAATATCTTCACGAGTGATTTTCAGATGGCAACCGATGGGTAAAAGAACTTTTATTTTCCTTGTTACTGTTCTCGCCGTTTCCTAACCAAAGTTGCGCATATTTTCTTTTAAACACTCGATTTTACGGGGAGAAAAAAAAAAAGAAAATCCTGCACACCGCTAAAATCGGGAACACGTTCCCGCAATGACAACAAGGTGTTTAAAGGTGTAAAGGCAATGTTTGGCCTTCGGGCGGCGGAGACTGTCATCGTTTGCCGAGAATGAATGATTTCTGGTGAGAAAATGTTCTCACATCAAATAGATCACAGCGGATCAGCGTCCGCGCTAAGCTGCCAGGAGCCGTTCTAATCGGCTCAACTTTCCAGGGCCTGGAGGAGAACCTGGCAAAAAAAAAAAAAAAAAAAAGTGAGGCAGAGGTGGAACCCATATTGGGGAATTGCGTGAGCGTATATGTGTGTGTGTGTGTGTTTGCGTTTAAAATACAGTTCTAAGCCCCCGGCTGACTAAATTCACACCAGCTGTTGTGATGTCAGCAGGCAGTTTTTGGAATATTGGGGCTCAGAAGCTGCGGCCAGCCTTGTGTGTGAATCTGTATATTCAGGTGCACGATGTGAAGTCATCCCATACGAGGGCAGCCAAACTTGAGCACCTCGGGGAGGTCGGAGCTCACAGTCCGTTGCCCTTCTTCCTCCAACTGTCCTCCTTCGCCTGTCATTACTCCTCACTGCCTCGGCCTCGCCAAAAGTGGCTTCCTCTTAAGGAGTTCTTCTCCTCCCTCCCACGAGTTGACCTTTCACACCCCCAGCTTGTTGCTCCACACTCTGTTGCTGTGTATCTGCAAATTTCTCCCAAGACGGATGTATCACCCGGTTTACAGCACAGTGTAAAGCCCACATGTCAAACTCAAGGCCTGCGGGATGATATCTAATTGGCATTACAGTTGGCCCGCCGGTATATTGCACGCACCACTATAATACTACAAGTACCACAATGCACTGCGAGTCTGGGAACGTAATCTGGCTTTTTTTAAAAAACAGCGGCTTTGTGAAAATGCAAAAAATACTTCCTCAGTTCGGCCTTGCGTTTACACGAAGCCGGCGCACATTGGCTAAGTTTGAAAATTGTAAAATCGTTTTTTTGGTTGTTTGCCTGCAGATATCTTCTCAGTTGAATGGACACTCGAAAGGTTGCAGAGATAGAGCCATAAGAAACGCATGCAACTGATCTCAATGCAGCTTTAATGCAGTTTCATTCATCATCATTGCACTTTTTTCTCTTGCTCCTGAAAGGACAGATTTGATTTTTATTGTTTATTGTTTATTGTATTTTATTGTTGTTGTTTGCCTGTTAAAAATGTTTACACTTGAAACTATTGATAGAACCATAAGAAAATATTGCAACTGATTTTATTTCTTTATTTCTTTAGATAGCTTAATGATTCATACTTAGGCAATGCAAATATAGCAACGTTGTGATAGGTCCAGATTAAATATGTGCAAAAATTTCAATACATTTTCAATAAACACTGAACCAACCTTTTGAACCTGAGAGCTACTTCATGGCTACCGAGCCATATGAGGGGCGACCAGTTTGCTACACTTTCCTGAAATAACACATTTTTCTCAATTATCCTTCAGTTACATATGATTATTGATGACACTGAAAGTGAAAACAATGTTGATGAGTTCTCAATAATTATCAACAGCGACTTAATATGGTTGTATAAAATTGAATTTTAGATGCCGCTAACTGAGTTGTGCTATTTTTAGAACAGGCTTGTGGGGGGATCTGGAGCCCGCGGGCGCCGTGTTGGTGAACCCTGATCTGTCCTAACACAAAAAAATGACGACATGATATGTATACATATATATATATATATATATTTATGTATACATAAATTTTTTTTTTTCACTTTCTTGGTCATTTTGTAAGTAGCTCGCAAGTTGAAAAAGTGTGAGCACCCCTGGTCTAAAGTGTCAACCTTATTCAGTCACAGCAACTCAGGACATTTGCATGCAATGCTACCTGGGGGTAGCATTGCATGCCCCCCCCCAAAAAAAAAATAAATAAATAAAAAATAGGGAACCAACAACCAACCTTTTGGTTGCCTTGAGTTTCCCTTCCCTTCCCCTCGGTTTCCATTTTCCATCCAATCTGGAAGCTGGTCTATTCCCAAAGGCAGCCCTCCAGTGAGTTTAGTCATCGGAGACTGGCAGGAAGAGATTTTGAGGGCAGGATATGATTATCACGTCACTAACAGTTTGTTTGTCTAACCTCGTAAATTGAGGCGCAGCAGTCCCCGACCAGCGGGGAAGGTGTGCGAGCATGTGTGTGTTCATGGAAAAGGAGCAGGGGGATGTACAACACTGGAAGGGATGAAAAAAAAAAGAAGAAAACGCACGAGTGGTGGGTCGCAGTAAATCTAATTAGAGGAGACTGTTGTGATAAAAATGAGCGAGCTTGTTTAGCTGTTCATAGTTTGCTTTGACTTCGATTCCCCGCAGGGTTGGTCTCGATGTAATGCAGTATAATTATCTTGTAATTATACCTTGGAGGATGTTTAGCAATTCAATATCCCATTTTGCATCCACAGCTAAAGGCTGTGATGTAAGAGGGTGCGTGAGCCGTTCTGAGGCTGAAAGGTAACTTTGAAAGCGCTCTGCAGCTGCAAGCACTTGCAACCAGCAACAGATTCTGATTATTTCTCAACCCGCTTGCTTTTTTGTCTTTTTCTGACTGTGATTACTTCCGGTTGTCCAGGACATTTCGTTTTTTGGTATATGTTAATCCCCCATTTGGCATTTAAAGGGTTAACGGCGCAGCTTCCAACAGGGATCCTGCTGGGATGTTTAAAAACATAATGTGACTTCAAGAACACAATGACTTCATCCAGCAATTAAGGAGCCCATGTGATAGAACGAGTCATCGTTTGAGTTGACAGGTCACCCAGGCACGTCCTCTGTGAGTGGAGGTGTGTTTGGATTCCCTTACTCAGCCCATCCTTTGACGTAGGTCCGAAGAGGCCTCTGTGGAAACAGGATGACAGAAAAACTATATTTTTCCTGTGCTCTATGACTCAAGTCCAGCTGAGATCAAGATCAGATCTGCCGCCCTTGTGCAAATAATCTGACAGACCAAAGGAGCTACTATAATAGAAAGCCACAGATCCCTAAGGTTTTCCAAGGTCTGTTGAAGTCATTGATTGCTTCTTTTTTTCTTACAATGAAAAATCTTCAGAGTGCTTATTGGCAGAACAGAGCTTGGATCCTCGTTGGAGTTTTTAGAAGACAGTGAAATTAAATCCCAGTTTCTCATCCCATGAAAATTTGGATTTCCATCTCCAATCTGCAACTTTTCAAAGTGCAAAGCAAATTGGTCACCACTGTTCCTGCCAAGAACTCTCTGCCCTGCGCTATTTATCTTGGCCTGTGTAATTATCTTTAGCTGTAGCTATGGTGACCGTTGGCTCAATTAGCCTCGGAGACACTTGTAGCTGCTTCTCATTGAAGTTTGCCTTGATGTTTTACTGCATCGCAGAGGGATCGGCAAGTCCTGGCTCAACCAGGATCAGAAGGCTGAACTCAAACGTCAACAAACCTGAGATTAGACGGAGCCTCTGTGGCTGGTGGAAGCTAGTTTTCAAACAGTGGATGTATTTGGATGATTTACACCAGCTCCTTTGAAAAAATGTGACCCTCAGAGATCACATTTGATTTCAATGGACACGTTCTCTTTCTGCCGAGCCATTTTACAATGTGCAATGACAAACCAAGGTATCAACGTTCTCACATCGTTTGCTTCATTTTCTTGAAAAATAATCATTGTTTGTTCAATACGCACACTTGTTTACTAACTTTTACACATTGGGGTGAAGTGTGATGGGTTCCTTGATAGATTCTGTCTATATACTGTTGGTATACTGACCCTTTTTTTTTTTTTTGTAGATTTTGTGTTCATACATATATAATGCATATAAATGTATAAAACTGAAAATAAAATCCCCCCCCCCCCCCCAAAAAAAAAAAAAAGACCACCTGGCTTGGAATAACTCATTTTAAATAATTACATATACAATTTTATGTAAAAACTCTTTGATTGAGCTGTATGTTTCTAATTTAGCCTGAGGTGGGAGTTTTGTCTCTCTCTCTCTCTCTCTCTCACACACGCACACACACACACACACGTCTGTTCACACGTACAGATTGAGATACAAGTTTGCAAATGATATTGCTCCAGTTGTTTCCCCATAGAAGACTGCAGTAACGCGGCCCCTCGTGGTGAAGAAACAATTGAACCAAAAGCCGAAGCTCTCAAATTAACGGTTAATCTACATTCCTACTGTCACTTATGGTCACAAACTTTGGGTCGTGATCAAAAGAACGATGTTGTGGATACAACGTACGGGAATGAGCTTCCTTCCGTAGAATAGCCAGCAGGGAGGAGCTCCGTCGTTCAGGAGTTGCTCTGAGTAGAGCCGCTGCTCTAGGCGGCTCGGGCATCTGGTTAGGAATCCCGGATGCCTCCCGAGGGAGGTATTCCTGGCATGTCCCACTAGGAAGGAGACCCAGGGGGAAGACCTAGGATACAACCAAGAGATCATGGCTGGGTCTCAATTCAGGGTCTGAATCCTTCGAAGCCTGCATTTGAAGGCCAGTTACGTCATAACACTGCGCAAAGGCCGGTCCCAATTCAGTAAGATTCGAAGGATGCTCCAAATTAGCCCTTCAAATGCGTCCTCCTTTGAGCCGATGCACTGCTACAATCCTTAGCGGCCTCCCGTATCCTCACAGATCTTGGGAAGTCAGCTGAAATGGCGGCATCTACTGGCAAAGACACGACATATACATTTAAGTATTGAAATTTCACATAAAATATGAAGTTTTTACCGAAGGGTTTTTACTTATTTGAACATCCAACGCAATATATGTGAAACCAAAACCTCCAAATTCAGTTAAGCTATGTGACTGTTAATGCTGAGTAATGGTTAGCGTGATGCTATAAAAACATCACTTCCGGGGTTGGCCAGCAGTAGGGAACGGCGGTGAAGCAACCAGGAAATACGCCAAAGGCCAGACCGTCCCATTTGGTTACCGGGGAGGCGGGTTTGGGTTTGTCCTCAGGACCCGGCCGGCAAAGGATGCAGACCCTGAATTGAGACACGGCCTTTGTCTCTTGGCCATATTCCAATGGTGCTGTATTGAACAGAAAACTTCTTTCGCACTGTTTTCTGCAAATCCTGGAGATAAATGTACATGAAAGTCTCAGTAGATGGACATTTCCTGCACCAATCAGAGCAGCCTGGCGTCAACAACCTCGTGTCAATCAGACCCTCTGGCATCAACAACCCGGCTACACTCAGGGTCACTCGCTTCATCTTTCCCAACCATTCTGATGCTCAGTTAGACCAGTCAGTGTGACCATAAGAGCAATGCATCACTGCCCTGTAAATGGCTGATTGAGTTTCAACATTGCAATCTTGCACAAACACAAGGCCAATTGGCGTCCAAGTGTGTACGTGTTACCACCGAACCTCAGTTGGACTTTTAATGTATGAAGAGGCAAAAGGACAAGAGGTCACACCACGCATGGTATGGAAACTCTGCAGCCTCCGAAGTCTTGGAAACATGCCTGCATTCTTTTCCTGACCATCACGCCTGGATTTGCCGAGGGCACAGCCATTAAACAGAATACCACTGTCCATCTTCCACAGTGGTATTCTGCATGGTTTCCAACCTCCACCCGACGGTCAAACGCAACGTCTCTTTTCCCCACCCGTCCTTGAGTTAAATAGCTTTTCCCAGTAGTTACAGGGCACTTTATCTGTGCTGGATCTAGTGCTGCGCCGGAGTAACATGTAACTGTTGGGTGTTATATTACCATTGTATCCAGCCAGCGCCTTTTAAACATTAGCAGAACCCTTTTAGAGGCTGTGTTGAGTTACATATAATGTAGCGGCGAGCAACTGCTCTGGTATAACTCACCGAGGATAAAATGTTGCGCTACTTTTATTCCTGTGAAGGCTCACAGTTATCCAGGTCATGTCGGTTTCATAGTGCTTTAATGGACAGGCAAATTCCAATCCCGTATTGCTCTACGCTAACCTTAAAAGAAAAATGTTTAGTTTTGTTTTTTTGTTTTACCTTTTTTTTTCTAACCTGACAAGCTACTGACCGTTGGGCGAATCAGGTTGCCAGACGTGACTATTTGAAATAGAAGGGGTCCAATGTAAACACTACTATGGTCGACATGAAGATATATTCTGTCTACACCTCGGTGCCAACCTGATAGCCCCCCCGCCCCCCAGTGCACTGTGAATACTGAGGCTCAATTTCTTTGTTTGTTTTTCTTCATTTCACACAATGTATATCTTAGCTATTATATCGAGCTATTGATGCCTTTTGCAGTGTTCCGAAACAGTCTGTCATTCAGACAATTTTAAAATTGTCTGGTTTATTTATGTCTCTGTATGTACATTATAAATTACATATGGGGTGTAATGTATACCGTTGGAGGGTCCCTCTAAAACTTAGGAGGTTGAGAAATGTAATGAACCCCATTAACGCCATTATTTATTTATAATTATATTTATAAATTAAGCTATTATTTGCAAAATAGTTCTCTTCTATATTTCAGAGGATGGTTTTAATTAAAAAAAAAAAAAAAAAGTGTAATATGTGTTTTTTGTGTAACTTTTTTTTAAGATCTCAGATCATAGACGATAGCATACTGACACAGGGTTGCCTCCAGACATCTGCGTGCTCTCACGAAAAACAAAACACTGTGCCGTGTAGTTACTCACACCGCATCCAATGAAGCACTGAAACAAATGGGTCACATGTGGGGACACAGCATTCGACTCTAGAAACAAAGCTATCCAGACGCACATAAGAAACATTTTTAGCCGAGGAGTCTGTATTGTGGTTAGTTAGCATCATAAAAAAAAATGCCCATTTGAGGAACTACACATTTATGTGTTGAGTGTCTCAGAAAGCTTTCATTTCAGTCACTAAACCCCCCCCCCCACAAAGTCACTACCTCACCAGCATAGTAGCTATTACACATCTGCTGTTCTCGACATCAATGGCTCACAGAGACAAGTCATAATTGTGTCGTGGGTGATGGGCAGATTTGCACTTTATTAGCATTTAGCTAAGGTCCCCACTGACCAATACACTGGACCACTATTTAGGGAAACACCCCCTGGAGTTATCCACACCACCCATTCGGTTCCAACTTGTCAGTATCGTTTTGAGTGTCTGTGGTATAAAAATGTCAGTTGGCTGAGATTAAATTATTGAAGGCAAGCAGGCGGGGACATGCAGCCTGAATCTCCTCTGCTTCCAAGACTTGGGCGTCAGTTCCAAAACAAATAAAAAAAAATATATAAATCAGCACAAAGCCTCAAGCTTAGCTATTGGTGTCATGCGAATGGCACTGATATTGCTTATCTTATCTTTTATTGAAATTGACGTTATGGGCCAAAGTTTGAAGAATTTGTTCACGTGATTGAAAAGCAGCAGAGGTGATGAGATGTTTAGTTTGCACGTTGGGTTGGAAACCAAAACAACAGTGAGAGCATGTGTTGGTACAGACTGAAATAAACCTCTCCTCTGCACGTGTAAAATCATATAAATCAGAAGCGGGTACTACTATATGAATGTCATGTTCCGCAACAACAGTAAATACTTACTGTTGTTATGGAAACGTTACACTCGCGTTTAAGTTCCACTGGATGTAAAACTGAGTGTTATTGCAGGCTATGACTTGCAAAAAAATCGACCATTGTAAAGACTAAAGATAGTACTTGGGAAAGTGCTATAAGGAAACCCAAGGCAGTGATTTTAAACTTTGTTCACACACTTTCTAAAACCAAGTGTTTCAGGTTGAACATCCAGAAGAACACGGAAGCGTATTAGCAATTTCACAAGAAGGTAAACTGAAAGTATGAACCCATCTCAGCAGTACTTGCATCCATCCATCCATCCAGTTACACGAGTTACACCCTGGACAAGTCGTCAGCAAGTGATGCGAGTGTGAGTATGGCTGTGTCTCAATTGGTGGTCTGCAATTGAGTCTGCGTCCTTCGAAGCCTGCATTTGAAGGCCAGTTGCGTCACAGCACTGCATGAAGGCCTGTCCCAATTCCCAAAAATCTGAAGGAGGCTCCTCGAAGTGCGCCCTACTTTTAGCCAATTCGGAGGATGCACCGCTACTATCCTCTGCATCTTTCCATATCCCAGGATACTTTGCATGCTGCTGCTAAGCATCCTGGGATCCCGGGAAGTCAGCTGAAATTGCGGCCTATACTGGCAAAGACACGACATATAAATTTAAGTGTTCAAATTTCACATAAAATATTACGTTTTTAACTTAGGGTTTTTACTTGTTTGAACATCCAACGCCATGGCTGGATGGCGAACCAATGGTTAGGTTGATGCTATAAAAACGTCACTTCCGGGGTTGGCCAGCAGGAGGGAACGGCGGTGACGCAACCAGGAAATATGCCGAAGGCCAGACCGTCCCATGGTGTTGCAGGGGAGGCGGGTTTTGGTTCGTCCTTCTCGGCCGGGTGCTTCACAGGACCCGCCTTCCCTTGAAGGATGCAGACCCTGAATTGAAACAACAGCCTAAGTCTTGGTGGCGGAAGGCCTGTGTATTCCAACTTGACTTTTACTTTTGTATTTGCGGGAGAGTTTATTTTCATTTGACATTTTTTGTGGGACCTCAGGCCTCAGTTACATTCAACTGAACAGTCAAATATTGAATATTTCAGTTTTCACCCATGCCTGGGCACACTGAGGTGTTGATAAGCTGAGTTGAGTTGGATTCTTCCACCAAATGTATCTTCTGTCTTCAACCAAAGGAAGGAATAAACGCATTAACATATGGAATGGTGACAGTTCCGTTGCCTGACAGTCAGGATCTCTATTACAAGGACAACACTTTGGACATGTTAATATGACAGCTAAACAGACGACCGAGAGGACTGCTCTGCTTCATCACATTGCAGACACTCTTGTGCGTCTTGCGGACTTGTAGAAACAGAGAACCCAGTGAAGATTTCTGCCTTGACTCAGGTTCGGTTAGGTGCAACTGGTGGTAATTATGGGCAGGAGCGGCTGTCTGTCCTGTCAGTCATTGAGCGGTGACACAGCTTCCTGCCCCGGCGTCTGCAGAGACCAGCGCCAGGCCTTTGTGTGACAACGTTAAATATTTGCGGGTCGAATTTTCAATTTCGTGGTTTTCCGGCAGAGTCAAACAAATACTGTTAATGAGGAGCCGACACATTTCACACCCGAAATTTCGCGGCCGCAGCCTCCGAGCGATGCGCGGTGCAGAAGAAATGATGTTTCGACAACATATTAAATCGTGATAGCGATAAATTAAACCACCCACACAAACAAAATGAAAAACAAAAAGTAATTATATAGATTAGTGGTATTGTCTAAATGATATCCCACACTGCCCTGAGCTGTATTTATTTTATTATGGACTAGGAGTATGTGTTTGGGATTCCTTTCTCATGACAGAATCAAAAAAAAAAAAAAGAAAGAAAAAGAAATAACGGCTAATGAGAGACCGATTAGAGTTCCATTATCATTATCGTCATTTTATTAACAAGTTCATAATTACCTCTGGTGAGGCCCCGACACTGACACATGCAGACACACCTTTGCAGTCCGCTCGGGGCAATGTGTGGCAACATGCCACCGACTATCTCCATCCCATGTGTGAAAACAGGTTTGGCTCCCCTCTGTTTGGGCTTGTATTACAACCAGGTCCCTGAGAGAGATGGTTCCAGCATGACCTCATCGCGCCGAACAAAAGGCAAGAGCGAAGCGGGGATGATAGAGAGCGCCTGGGAGGAGCGGAGCAGCCTCCCCGGAGAGGCCGGCCCGGGGTCTCTGCTGATGTTACGGCGGTTACTATTTTGGAAGTAAATAAGTTGAATTTGGAGAGGGAGGATAGAGAGCTGGGAGGTACGCTCGTGGGAGGAAGACTCACGGTGGTTTGGAAATTATGAAGCATTATCGTTGCATAAATACTCACCTTAAGAAGGGTATTTTTTTTTTTTTTTTTTTCACCCCAAGTTCATTTTCAGTCTGGGACAGTCAGCACCAGTGAGCAACAGTGTTGTTGGGATGACTCCATAAAAGTAATCAAACTACTGTTTACTCCTTGAAAAAGTAATCCAATTACTTATTTAACTACTTTGTTTCATAAGTAATCAATTACTAATTACTTAACGTATAAAAAGATAAGTAAGTAAGCAACAGTTGCTCAGTGCTTTGGAATGAATTTCGTTAAAGTGCAAATTTTGCGATTCCAAATATTGCCTCTGTTCTCTAAACACGAACGAATGTTTGCTCTCTGGACGCAAACTGCACATTTCATCGAACAAACTCACGTACAGCGCCAGTGCCGTTTGCACAGCCCATGTTGTTAAAATGATGAGAAGCACACTAGTTAAAATATCTGTACTGTGCAGAGTACCGCTGACTTACTTGTAAACATGTTTTTCAACAATTTATCAGGCTCAACGTGGATATTTTCAAAGCTGACAACGTCTTGTGACGTTTTGTGGATAATAAGACATTTTTAGCTCGCAAAAATATTTCGGAAAAGTAACGGAATTGTTACTTGATAAAGTAATTATGATATAATTACCAGTTTTGCCACAGTAATCCCGTTACGTTACTCCGTTACTCAAAAAGTAGTTTCATTACAGTAGTGGATTACTTGGTATTACTTGGTAATAGATTACTCGCCTGCACTGGTGAGCAACTAGTTGGACACAACAGTCTGTCAGTGTGTGTTGGAGGACAGAGTGTGACCCCAGTGTGTCAATGGAACGGTGTAGCAGGGTTTACCTGCTGACCCAACTGCAAACATATCGGTCCAACAGCCAATGATGACAGCGGCTGCCAAGTCAAAAATATTTGTTTAGTCTGGCCAGAGTTTGGTGTGTCGGCTGAAGCCACTCGGTTGGTGTTAAGTATTGTGTGAGAATCTGACAGTGTCCCTGATTTTAAGGACCAAACTGAACCTGGAATGCATGTAAAATATCATACCCATTTTCAGCAGCCTAATCTTATTCTCTGCACATCCTGAATTTGTCGCAAAGGCCATGCCTTCTTTTTTTGTGTGATATATTTGGACAGTTACTATTGTCTGTCAAATTGTTTTTTGTCTTTTTATGTAAATCTAGCACATTTCAAAGCGCAGTAGTCTGTTATTCAGATTTAAGTAGTAGTTAGCAATATGTCAAAGAAAATCACAACATTTAAATCATTTATCAGCCAATTGACTGACCGCATGACTGGTGTGTATGATTTCATGATGGACACCACAAAATACCTGGCTAAGATTAACGATGCACACCGTTTATGTCAGTTTAAGGTCATTTAGAGATGTGGGTCCTCTCCAACTGAATGGCTGGCCAACTGGCCACAACAACTGAATTTGAGCGATCAGTGAGTTAAACTTGGAGTTTCTGTAAACAGAGATTGATGCCTGACAAGACTTCAAAACCCCTGCAAAATACGGCGGTCGCTAAGGTTTAGCGTCTTCTGCTAAATGTGCAGTTTTGTCAAGAAGCCACAGACTCTCTGGAATACAAATCTTAGAATGTCTGGCGCGGTCACTCCAGCCAATAAAGACTTCATTTCAAATCGCCTTCAACGTAATCCTAAACTACATTCTGCCTTAAGAAACGTAGGTCACGAAATACAGCAGTCGTGATTGTCGATGCCATTTTTGAATAAGGACGCTCCTAAATTTGTCACGACGACAGTTTCAGAAACTGTGGTTTATTTTCCAACACTCCTTTCAGTTTCACTCGTTGCTATTGTAAATTTGAATATCATAAAGATCAAGCTATTAAGGTTCCCTTCCATAATAAACATACTGAGACGTCTCCTCTCCCTGATTGTTTGGATAGACATGTTCTTCTTCACGAACTTCCTTGCACGTCTTTCAGCAAATTCTGTTCCTTTTCCAAGTCAGTGGTGTTTTTTTGCGATAAGGGGGTGCCAGTTTTAATTATCTCTCACGGCGCTGACAACGTTCAACCACAATGGCGGAAACTGAGAGTGTAGCTAAACATCCTCCTTTCCGAAAAAAAAATGTCTCGGCAGACAGGCAGATGACTGCAAGTCATTACAGGTGAAATGAACTGCTTTTAGTTGTGCGAGTGAAAACAGTTTGCGATTGGAAGAATTACCGCCTCACGCCTACTCCCAGCTATTCTCTAATGATTCTGGCTATTATGAAATGTAAGCTTAATCGTTTGCTTGTCAGGAAAGAAAAAAGAAAGAAATAACGACGAATCCAACTGCATTTCAGATTTCCCAGAAGCCGGCCTAAATAACACATGCTTATAAGAGATTCTGTGCCAACACAGCACCGCATTTTAAACAAGTTGAGGCAACCTTCGGCTTACAGCCGGTTTCAAGGGAGTGATGAACTGCTTTCATTAAAAAGACGCAAACATTTACACGGCATATTTACGCCGCCACTTTATTTCAGGCTGCTTAAGGCATTAAGGCGGCAGCCGGGGTAAAAAGTTCATGAAGAAATGTTGCTGCGGAATCATAAGCAGACAGAATAATCCCCTGGCAGAAGACGAGTTCATAAACATCCACAAACATTGTTTCTACCTCTTGTGTCAGGGGTCCAAAACAACATTCCGAAAACAAATTTCCCTGATATTAAATACCGAGAGGGATCGGAGAGCCACCCCAATCCCCGAGCCCGAGTCCCTTCTTCTTTTGAATGGAACGGAGAAGTTGGGGAATTCCCAAGCACACATGTTTCTTATTCGCTGAGTGTACCCATAATGATGCTACATTGAAAAGATAAATCGAATAACACTGACAAAGTATGCACGATCACTTTGGACTGAAGTCCAGCTCCTCAGGACTCTGCTCAACTACATTTTTTCTTTTTTCTATTTTTGAAGGATAATGAAATTAATGTCAAAACTGAATGTCCTCTGTGAAAAGCAGTGGGTTTTTTTTTTTTTTTTTTAAATAAAAAAATAATAATAATAATAATGTTTATCTTAGGTCAACGTGACCCAAGATCATGGTATGATGAACAGTTGAAATTAACAGGAGTAGATAGTTTATGGAGGGGCAGTTATTTTCAAATGGATTGGTCGTTAGGGGGAATTTGAGCAAGACAAAACTGTTGCGTTTCTGCCATACACAATAAATTGTTATGGAGTGGAAAGGCCTTTTATTTAAAAAAAAAAAAAAAAGAAAAAAAGATATGATTTATGTTATTGCGATGTGATGGAGTTTGTTTTTTTTTTAAAGTCATTTAACAAAAGACTAAAAAGGGGGGAAATTAAATCCCAGTTACTGAGAAACAATAATCTTCATACTCTTGCACAAGTTTCCATCATAAAACAAATCAGTTTCACCAGAAAAAAAAAAAAAAAAAAGTCCTCATTTATTTCCGAGTACTTTACTGACCCGCCTGTCAAAGATTTACTAACGCAGATCAACTGCTGAGAGCTCCATGCTGCGTGCTGGCTAACTATTTTAGTGTACTTGAGCTCCGCGAAACTCCGTCGCCCCCAAAGCCATTGGAAGGAATGAGAAAGCGACACTTAGAAAAACATTCCACCAGGGGACCCTGCTCATGCTCAGGTCGGTGTCCCCGGCATTCCCTGCGTGTCGCGTGTGTGAATATGAAGCCGTACGAGCACATTAGCATTCTGCTGACATGGGAAGGTAACCGGACGCGAGTGGATGCCTGCGGTGCCGCAACCGGAGCTGCTAAACATTTATTTCTAGGCGTGCTGCTGCCACAGTGTTGGCTGTATACATTTCTCAACACACTCACTTGTGGCAGAGTGAGCGTAGGGGAAACTGGGGCTGTTTTTTTAAGATCAAGATCATTCGTTCAAGTTCAAGATTCTTTGAACAAATGGGCCTCACAACTGGATTTTTGTCGCTATAGTGCGAGCCCAATTGCCATCATAACTCATTGTGTGGTTACACATTGCTTAATGGTAATATTTAGGTTACACACTTGTTCTCTCATACAAATTCCATCAGTCTCCACAAACACCAAAAGGCATACTATAACCCGTAATAAATAACCACAAATAAATGAATTGGTCCTATTTTCTCGACAGCTTTAACAACAATCAATTATGCTAAACACATGCTGGCATCCATTGGTTTCATGCTCGGCTGTCGGGTTTTGTTGGTAGAGTAAATTTTCCAATGACCAAAAGGTTGGCGGTTTGAATCCCTCCTCCAAATGTCCACTTGTTGAAGTGTCTTTGGCCAAGGCACTGAACCGGGTATTGCCCCCTACGGGCCTGGCAGCAACCTACATGGCAGCAGCTCTATGATAAAATGAAAAATAGATAGACAGATACAGTAGATGGATAGATACACTATTTTGCTCACTATAGGCAGACATTAAAATTCAGACAACGGCATTAGACATACAACAGGTAAACAACTACCGACAAAGCACTGCACTCGACTCTCACAAAAATGATGGCACATAGGCATACGATCATTAAATAATCAAAGTAGGGATTTAAAAAAAAAAAAAGCAGTGACGTAAGATATAAACAGAATTCATGAGACCGATAGAGAGTAAAATATAGCATGGAGGTTGTTGCGTCATCTCCTCCTGTCAGCTTTGACATACTGCAGCCTGAAGGGAGAGATCTATGTCTGATGTATGTTGTACAATTCAGCCATGACGGGCCTCCAACTTGACCTGATTTTAAGGTTTGGAGCTACACTGAGTTTTAGCTGCTCTGACAAGTTTTAAAAATTAAAGTGAAGAGTTTTCTACATGTGTTTGATGATTGCATCTGTTAGGATCTGGAGTTGTTTCCCCTCCCCCCTTCCTGTGGTTTTCAGTCTCCAACATGACCAGCTGCATCTGCTCCCTTGACTCACCTGCCACTGAGTCCCTAAGTTGAACCTCATACCTTTTGAGTTAAAGAACCTTAGGTGTGCTAAGTCTGCATTGTGGGTCCAGTTTCGTTTGAACTTAACAGTATCCGGTAGGTGTAGACATTTAGACAGCAGACAGACACTTTGTATTCCAACACAATTTCATTATATGCTTTAGCTTGAACACAACTGCAATGGTGACAATAGCCCAGGCAAATTGTTTCAGTATTTCAACTGGAGACGTGTGTTTTAGGGTTTAAACATTTGTCGCTTTTAGCAAGAATTTATCAAGTCTGCAACATGAGCAAATGAAGTCCTTGTAAATGAATAAAGTTTTTTTTGTGTGTCTTAAATCAACGTTGTTGCCTGACTGCTGTTTAACTTGGTCATCCATATTCCTATTGTAGTAGCAGGCACGAGGGTAAATTACATCAACTAACATCTTGTAGGGAATATAGTGTTTTTAAAATATAAAATAGGAATAGTATAAAATAAAATTCAATAAAAAGGTAGATTTTTTCTTTCAGGCCTAATGTCAGTATCACTCTTCTCTCTTGGGGGGAAAAAAATCCTGACTGAGGTTATCACAATTCATAGACGAGAGGGTTACAATGTATGTTTTACCCAAACTGTCTTAATATAATGAATAGAGACGTATAGGACTGAAATCATTTGTTGGTTTTGGCAAGCACATCCCATGATCATCATGTTATCACAAAAAGAAATGCCCTGGCAGAGAATAGGCATGTGTGTATATTTAGGTAAAAGGAAACATCCCTAGTGCACATGCATTAAGGGCAACCCGCTCCACCTGGCTCGTCCACAAGTTAGAGCCTCGGCGCCTAAACCTTGCGCTCGCTTATAAATGCATCAGATTTTCCTCTCACATCGGGACCGCAGTGCAATAACTTTTAATAGGAGGGATGCTCTCCAAAAAAGCCCTGTTTGGTCGAGTTTGACGGACAGCTTGTGCTGACTGTCAGACAGCTTTTGAGCATGACGCAGAGGGGCCGTGATCCTGGGGCCCCACTAGTGACAGTTTTCTCATCAATCATTCCCGCATATTCTGCAAGTAAACTTTTGACTCGTGAGCTCCCTGGCCCTGCTGCCGCTACCCTGTGCTGTTATAACATGTATGTTTTTGCTTTTTTCCCGCATTTTGTCATGCCTGGTTGTGGGTTAAGAGACCAGCGATGGAAGGTGGTCCGTCCGTCAGCTATGCTCAGCTGGGCTATTGTCTCTGAAGTTAAAACTTGAGGGAAGATCAATGGTTTGTTTCAGAGAGCTTTTTTAAAGGTCCAGTCTGTAATATTTAGCTAGATGTAAGATCTTTATATTGGTAAAAACTTGACCTACTGCCCATAAATACGTTCATGATCGCAGTACAATAAAAGTAAGTTGTTTTTCCTACCAATAGAATGATTCCTATATAGATATATACTGTATAGATATATAGAGGAGGCTGAGCTTAAAGATGATACCTGAGTGTCCCACACATTCGTGCATAAAGGTTAAGCGTGTAATATTTGGAGGTTTTGAAGAAGAAACTGCAACATCAAGTGGTTACATTTCAGATTGCAGCATCTTTCAGTCCCCCTCCCCATCTCGAGTTTGCCAGTGAGCTACGGTGGCCTGCGCACCCGACCTTGTCCACCTTCTTCTACATTGGTTTATGTAGTTCATGCGCTGTCATGCGGCTAGAAGAAGGTGGACAAGGTATTTGGGTGTGCAGGCCACTGTAGCTCACTGGCAAGCTCGAGTTTGGGAGGGGGACTGAAAGATGCTGCAATCTGAAATGTAACCACTTGATATTGCTGTTTGTTCTTCAAAATCTCCAAATATTACACACTTAACCTTTATGTACGAATGTGCGGGACACCCCGGTACAGGGGTGCACTGGCACCAGCAGATGGCAGTAGACCTACCCATGTATCACAACCCGGCCGGCCCAATGCACAACTCGGCCCGCCCAAATGTGCGTCGGCCCACCGGGAATTGCCCGGTATGCCCGATGGCCAGTCCACCCCTGCTCGGGTATCATCTTTCTGCTCATCCTCCTCTTTTACACAGTTAAAATCATTCAATTATGCTAAACACATGCTAGCATTTGTTGCTTTATGTTCGGCTGTGGGGGTCAGCCGATAGAATGGATCAACCCGTGACTGAAGGGTTGGGAGTTCGAATCCTCACTCCAACTGTCCGCATGTCGAACCCTACATTGAACCCTCTGTTGCTCCCAGTGTGAGTGTCAGTGTGTGTGTGTGTGTGTGTGTGAGTGGGTGAATAAGAGGCTTTGTTGCTGATTGTAAGAGCAATCCCTTTACTGTGTTGAAATTCCATTCTACGAGGTTTGTTGTCAGCACATTCTCACTGCTGTCTTCGTCTGATGACACCACCGTATCACGTTTTCTCGTGTCAGATGTCGAACCTATCTAGGTGTTGTGTAAGTATGCACGTCTTTGTGTTTGTCCTTTGCATTGTATGATTTTTGTGTTTGACTGCAAAGCTCTTGTCACACGCAAATCCACAAATGAAGATTCCATGAATAA
Source organism: Nelusetta ayraudi (assembly GCF_046127955.1). NCBI lineage: Eukaryota > Metazoa > Chordata > Actinopteri > Tetraodontiformes > Monacanthidae > Nelusetta > Nelusetta ayraudi. The sequence continues at coordinate 82,446 of NW_027466081.1, forward strand.
AATGTAAAAAAAAAAAAATGAAAAAAATGAAGCTGTTTGAAATTGCTCTATATGATTTGTTTGTGTGAATTGTATATTTGATGGAAAAAAAAAGGTACCAAGCACCATTCAAGGTGTAATCATGTTTATCCCAACCATTCCTTGGCTTTTAACGCTTCTCCTGCACTCCTGAGGGTTCTGTTGATTATATCACTTTTTTTTCTCCTAATAGGCAGACGTGACTAAAGTCCAAACCTATTCAGAAACGCACAACAAAATCCTAATCAGTGACGATTGTGCAAAGAGTTTCATTACTGGACCCTGGGATGACCTCATGCTTCAGCGATGTCTGGCGTCATTCTGGGAGTTCTCCCTCTTAGATGAAGAAATCCCCACTGGTTTCTGATCAGGACTTGCCAGGTTTCGATAAAGGAAGTTCCATCCCCGCCCCTGGTCTCAATAGAGATCAGGCTGACTAATAAAAATAGCTTGGAGGCTCTGTTTGCTCAGACTGGGTTGCTGCTTTTGTTGTGCGTCTAAGCGTTGTGAAGCAGCAAAACACATCGGGTCGTCCGACCTTTTCATTTTCACTTTGGAAAAGAAAATCCACAGGACAGTCCATTTCTCGACTCAGCGACATTTTACCTTTTTCTGTGGGCATTTTTTTTTTAAATGGGTTTTCACTCATCTACCACGTACACATTCGTATATGACATGTACATGTACACATTACATGCAGGATCACAGTATATTTGTTAGACAAAGGGTTTCAAGCTGCTGTGAAATGAGGACCAGATGGTTGCTTTCAGAGACGATGGGAAGGGGCTGTAAATGTCAGGACGGAGCCATAAACGTCAGCTTGAGAAGACAAATAATAGGCAATAGGTGAAAGCCATGAAGGTACCATGATCCATTTCCTCTGCTCAAATGGACGGAGGCATAGAGGTAGGATCCCCCCCCCAAACCCCCTCCCCAGACTTTTCCCGTCAGCACGTTGTGAAATTATATTCTACGTGTTAACATGTGAGCGTCTCCGATGTGGTGGGATGGAAAAATAAATAAAACTTGACAGAGGAGCAGTCCGGAAGGACTGTCTTTGTGTGCGTACCCTCAGCACAGAACAGCAGCGAGCATCACATGGACCCCTCCATCCTCCGGCAGCTGAACATTAAAAGTGACCAGTGTATTCACCGTCAACAGGATCAAGCCTGTTCAGCCCTCATAACAACTTGGAACACCACCATCCTCTCACTTCCTGCACACGGGCCAATCAAACCAAGTCGGAGAACTTAAATTGATTGAATAAAATTCAAGTGGCATTTTTGAGGTTCGATCCCTGAAATGCTCCTCCTTCCTCTGATTCCCATTGCTCCGCCAGACAAATGTGTCACAGCAAAACAGTTTCAACAAACAGTATCAACCTCTCCCCTTGATTGTTGTCGCCTGTGTACCTTTGTGTCCTTGGCTGTGTCTCAATTCAGGCTCTGCATCCTTCGAAGCCTGCATTCGAAGGCCAGCTGCGTCACAGCACTGCATGAAGGCTTGTCTCAATTCACTAAAATTCGAAGGATGCTCCAAATCCGCCCTCGAAATGCACCCTACTTTCAGCCGTTTCGGATGATGCACCATTACTATCATTTGCATCCTTCTGTATGCCAGGATGCTCTGCGTGCTGCTGCAAAGCATCCTGGGATCCTGTGAAGTCAGCAGGAATTGCGGCATCTACTGGCAATGACACGACATACAAATTTAAGTGTTCAAATTTCACATCAAATATTAAGTTTTTAACGTAGGGTTTTTACTTATTTGAACATCCAACGGCATCATTGGAATCCGAACCAATGGTTAGCTTGATACTATAAAAAGGTCACTTCCGGGGTTGGCCAGCAGGAGGGAACGGCAGTGACGCAACCAGGAAATACGGCGAAGGACAGACCGTCCCATGTGGTTACCGGGGAGGCGGGTTCGGGTTCGTCCTTCTCGGCCGGGTCTTTCGGAGGACCCGCCTTCCGACGGAGGACGCTTCCTTCAAAGGATGCACCCTGAATTGAGACACAGCCCTTGTCTCCCTTTGTCTTTGTGGGTTCATTGTTTGCTGTGTGCGTGTTCTGTCCAGGTTTGTTCCACAGTGTCCATGCCTTAGTGTCCATGTCATAGTGTTCTTTTCATTGTGTCGTTTTCAGGGCTGTAGTTTCATGTGTCCTTAGTTCTTTGTTACGACTTTCTGTTGTACCCGCTTTGTCATTTGTTTTCTGTTAAGCTTCCTGATTTGCGTGTCGTTATTAGTAACCCTCATGGGACACCATTAGTTTAGTTTTGTTAATAGTTAAAATAAACCTTTATTTCCCGGCTTATCCTGAGCTGTCCGCATCTGGGCCCTGCCCCCACACTCCCAACCTGACAATAATAATGACAAGGTGTCTGAGCCATGTGAGCCCGTTTAACCAATGAAACAAGCATGCACACCAAACAGCCTGAATTTCTGTTCAAAAGATGAACTTCAGATTATTCTGTGGCTCCAGATGGTTGCAATTTTTGTCAAAAGTCATGTTGTACTCAAGAATTAATAAACCAATTTGGATATGGGTGAGTGTGACTGGAGTAAAGATGCAATTTCAGTTTCACAGTGTCTTCAAAAGCACCTTTTTTGGGCATGTTTTGATGTGTTTTTAGAAGCAAAAGACAAAGTGAAGGATGAAATGAAGTGGCTGAACTCATTTGGATGGATGACACACAATAACTGCAAAATTGGCCTAAAATAGCATGGCGGTGCTCGTAGCATAGCCACACACGTTATGTAATTCCAGCAGCGTGTCCCCTCACTCCCCCGACAGATTGATCGCTTTTCCCTGAAGCCAGTCATCACAGATGCTAAGTTGTGACAGTAGTCCCGGTCAGAATGTCTGAAGCACACAGTGGAACCATGGCAACGCGAAGAAAACACGACGGTAATACATTGCACATACTTTCTGTGACGCAAAACGAACAAAAGTAGAGAAGCGACAGGACCAGTTTCAGGTGAAGAGTGCTGGTGGTTGAGAGGGTGTGAATACGGGGAGTGACCGCGTGAATGTAGTGCAGTGGAGGAGTGTCATTTCTTCAGTGGATGTGAATGTTGTGGCGTTTTTCCTCCCCGACTGGCAGGAGAAGTGATGCTCCTGCACAGTGTGGCGAAAGATCACTGTCAGAAACGCGTACCCATCCAACCGAAACCATTCAAATTTGTAGTCAAACATTTGCTTGTCAATTAACGTGTATACAAAAATCATCCTCTTAGAGACCAACGTCTATAAGGCATGGCTGTGAGCTCTCAACCATGATCACGAAATAAGACTTTTGCGAGTTGAAAAGCCCAATGCCCCAATGTGACCCCAGTGACGGGGCCTCATGAGTTCTTGGATAATGACGTCACATTGGGGTCAGTTTAGGAGGACAGCTATTATTATACTATTTTTTTTTTTTTTATTTAAGCCCAATGTAAATGTATTTCTTTGGGTAAAGGGTTCAGATATGAGGTTTTTCTTCTTTCTGTTCCCTTTCATTCAGGAGTTGGGGATGTTTCTGTCAGTGTCTAATTTCTTTGTTTTAACAGAATGAATGAAATAAAAATGTAAATAAATAAAATAATATTGTTAACAATAACCAAATGGAAAGTGACCAAGCTGCCCTGCTGAACACAGGAAAAAGCCCAATAGATGGCAGCTAACTTGACAGCTAACAGTCTAAAAGAAATGCCTCATGAGTTCTTGAGATATATATTATTATAAAACTCCACCAAAAATAGGAAATATTTTTTGTACTTTACCTGTGATGCTGTGCCCAAGCTGTTACCTGCCATCGGTCGCCTGTAGGACGCATTTGCTAGAATCGAAGTTCAATGAATTCCCCCATACACAGAAACGTCATTTTATTGCTTTTCGACTCACATCCTGAAACGTTAATTTTGGTTTATAGTTCAGAACTTGTAGTTGTAGAAATGAGACTTTTACGCATGAGTATTTGCAGTATTAAGCTTCACATTCTTTACCAATAAAAACAAAACAGCAATTTCACCATTGTAAAGTGCCTCATTTTGCCCACTTTACACACAAATGTTTGGAAGTATGTGAATGTGATGGTTTGAAGTTACAACAATGCATTTTTGAAAGTGATCTTACACCCTCGCCAAAGCGAATAGCTTCTATTTTAATCAGTGGTTGCATTTCCACAGTGGGGGAGCTGAATTGGACAACGCTCGTGTAGCTTTGACTACTTTGTCAAATGAAAGGCTAATCATGTAGCTACATGACAATGCATATTCAGCTAACGCCGCCAACACTTTAAATTGAAAAGGGGACAAAACAAAAACAAATGATCCTCTCATCAATGATGCACAAATCCCACCTGGTCCCCAGCAACCACCAGCAGCATCTGTTCCGATGATCTCTGGTCGGGGTTGGCTATTCACAAGGCCCGTCGAGCAGATCATCTTCAGACAATGAATAGATTGAGGCAGAGCCCGGTGCCAAATTAGTTTCATTGCTTCCACTTCTTCTTGCTGCAGCCAAACACAATGCTAAATAAAGATACTGTGTCAGTAAAGCGAGGCAGTGCCAGTTTTAGCATTAGTTTTCGTCCTGTGTTGGTTTTGGATCCTTTCCACTTAGAACCTTGCCAGCTTGCTCAGTCAAATCTCAAATCTCTCTGTCATCCATCTTGCAATAGCGATATTGACATCAACAATGGTGACACACGCAAACACACACGCATACATATGCAACAATTCCATATGCAAGGTTTGCGCGAGACTTTGATCCTAAGATGCATGCTTCAGAATTGCACTGCATTGCGCTGTTTGCAGAGATAATATTTTCTAACGTTGACATCTTTACTGTACTATATTATAATGCAATGGAATATCATCACCCCAACGTTTATTTCTATTTTTCTGCAAGCCCCCGCCAGAGTAGGAGTTTTGACTAGAATCCAATCAGTCTTTATAGCTGAGAGAGCCAAGAACCTGTCCACACTGGAACAACGGTATTTTTTTAAATTTTTTTAGGAGTGCAAGATCTTGTCGTCTGTTTACATGCCGGCTCTCTGGCTTACAAAGTAAAAGTTTTTTTTTTTTTTATTCTTTTAAGCAAACGCCATGTGTGCTCAATTGCGGGCTTCTCGGCTCGCGCAAGCATTTTGTTTTGCTGAAGGACAAAATGTAGTCTTGTTTAGTTTGTATTCGGCGTCGTGACTTCATCGCTGTGACGTCTGCTTTGTGTTAGTGTGACAATTCCTTGCTGTTCCACCGCAACACTGGGACACGTGTGAACACGAGCAGGGAAAGAAAAACCAAAAGAAAACTTTTGCCCTGAAAACCTAAGGAGGGAAAGTGTGGATGTGCCCATGAAATGACATACACAGCTGGAATGCAGGATTCCTCCAGTCCGTCAGTCTATATTAGGCAACTGCAGAGTATGGTACATTAACAACACAGCAGAGTGAGTCATCTTTTTCCAAGTCAACATGTGACTCGCTTGGCTGTGGATGTATATTTGAACCTCGGGAGGTGCTCTGTCTTGCACTTTTAATCTTTGCATCATTGGATTTTAATCAAGATGACACTGGGGTAGACATTTTTCTTTTTTTTTCCAACACCAACTAATGAAAGGTCGTCATAGTCATTTGCCAACTGACACTCCTTGACAAATCTTAAAAAAAAAGGTTGCTCAATTTTGGCACCATAAAGTAAGAGGCTTAATCTGATTAAAGGATTTGTCCTTGTTCGCTTTTGAATTTGTTGCTTTTGGTTTTGCGTTGGGTGTCTTTCTGAATATCACCGTAACTGTGATGTGGCTGCAGCTCTGCTCTGCTTCTCCTTTTGCATCCACAAGGTGAGACCATTTAGAGTGAGGTGACCTGCACATTCACTACGCTGTGTAACAATAAAACAAAAAAAAAAATGCAACATCATGACGCATGAGGCAAATCCTCCAAATGGTTTACTTGAGTGAAACCACAGGGCAGAGTCACACAGTGACAAACAGTGCTGTGGTTACTTGGTTTTTGGCTCTAATGAATTTGGTTCCGGGTATTGGGTTGTAAAGCATAGAAAAAAAAATCTTAGCACACTCGGAGGAACAGGTGCGTAGGAGGAGGGCGCCACCCAGAAGTCATCCACAATCAAACAGAAGCGCCCGCACACTGTTCGGCTCTCCGTCCCTTTTTATTAACACAAGGTTTCGGTCGGTGTGTAACGCCTGACGAAGGTCTGACGACTGAAATGCTGTGTTAATAAAGAGACAGAGAGCTGAACAGTGCTTCTGTTTGATCCTGGCTACTAAAGAAGTCACACTATATAAATAGCTTCAGCAGTTTCAGCCAACGGTTGCATTTCCACATTGCGCCTGACAAATTCTCTCTCGCAGTCTTGGGGAGCAGAATTGGACAACGCTTGCATGCCGGTGACTACTTTGTGAAATGTAAAGCTAATCGTGTAGATACATAACAATGCATGTTTAGCTAAATACATAGAAATGCAGACAAAAAAAAAAAAGACATTACAACATCAACGAACCCAGTAAAATTTTGCAGCTAATGTTAGATGATTTTTATTCATTTTTTTTCACGTGTCTTCGTTCGTAGCATTGCTAACGTTACTACAGTCGGCCTTCACGGTTGGGCTGTCTTAGTGCCGTCTGTGATATCGACTGGCAAGGTTGGGCTCCCATGCTCAGTCTTGATTACGAGAGGTGCAAATCGATGACCAAGGCATCACTTCAACACGAGGAAAAGATGAGGTTCAGGATGGAAATAAAGAAACAACTAACAGCTGAAGTCCTCAAAACTCTCCGAACGTCTTTATTTGCCGAGCTGTGAGGTCGGTCTGTAGAACAAGCTACTAATTGGTGGCATTGATCTCCTCCGGTCCAGGCAAATCACTCCACTTGTTATTTATTTATATTTGCTGTAATGTGTATTGATCATAACCAACATGTCCAGTGATCTTTCAGTGATAACTAATTATGTGTAGGTCCATCTACGGCTTTGGCATGCACACTTGCATTCACCCCAACCAGCTTACATCACTTCCTGCCCCCCACGCCACCGTCTGATTTTTGCACGTCATATGTATCACGTGACTCCCACTGAGCTAAAGGAATTATGGCCATGATTTGGGATTCGCCAAAATGGCGAACTAAGCAGAGGTATTTGTTCTATTAATTGTTAAGTTGTGGAAAAAAAAACAACACTCTGAAACATTGTACAATAAACTGCAACCGTCCAAGTACATTTCCACAGTCCTTCCAGTTCACATGCGAATTCAGAAAAAAAAACAAAACAAAAAAAACCTTGGAGTAAGAACATGATGTCCCCTTTGGAGAGCCATGCTGTGTCATTGTGGCACTGTAGCTGCAGCTGTGTCTAATTTCCTGCTGATGTCGATTGGTTTTGCTGTGTCATTGTTACCAGATGATGGCCCCAATTCTGCAGTGCTGTTCCTTTCGTCCCAGAATAAAGTGCCCCTCTCCCTTTGTAACCATTCTGATGCAGGACCCCCTGGGTGTGTGAATCCGCTCACAAGTGCCCACCGAGGGCAGAAGGGGGTGAGGTCATGGCCGTAACCAGTGGGAACACCTGCAGTTCTCAGATGAGCCGCTTCTGCACAGTGCCAGGGGCCATTCAAGGGCACGTTTAGTGAGTTTGGCGCCAAGCCAAGGGGGGAAGAAAAAAAAAAGGAGTGCTGGCACAATAGCAAGGCGAAAGCAACAAAAGTAAGAGTACAAGGGAGCACCCACGGTGCAAAGAATTGGTCCCATTTTTAGGCTGGTAACCAATTACAACAGTGAGGGGTTGTCTCAGGTCAGTTAATGATAAAATGAGCCAGCCTTTACACTTGTGGCTGACAGACAAAACAGTCACCCTGGGGCTCCAGTGCTGCTTTTAACTCAGCAGACCATGAAATGCTACTCCAGACTAGAAAAATATATATGACGGTACAGCGAAGGGGGGGGGAAGGAAAGGCAAAAAAAAAAAAGTTGTTGCAACCTAGCGCTGCAATAGATGGTTCGGCACACACGCTCGGTGTTTAAAAGAATGCAGAAACACACACATGCATGAGTGTAAAATATTAAAGTTGCGCCCAATGTCTTCTTGCATTCTCAGCGTCATGAGGCAATGTAGGATTGTTTGATGCGCTGAAAGAAAACTCAGCCCACCTGTGTGCATAGGTTTTTTGAGCATGATGAACACACAATTTTGTGCGTGTTCCTCATTGTCCAGCCGTTTCAAAAAACAGCCGGCAAGCCCTTGGGCTTCTACCAGCTTAATGCCAAGGCACATTCCAATGAATGAAAGGAAGTCGTAGACCTGTCACACACACACACACACACACACACGCAAACGTGTTATTATTTGCTCTTCAACATCGTACGTTGCTTCCCTTTCTGTTGTGACACACCAACCCACACTCATGTGATCTGAGGCCAGTCACGGGTCACAGTGAATATTTACAATCCACTCACAAATCGTTGAAATTGTGTCAAGTTAGCATTGGTTTTCAAACAAAGTATTCCATAAGCAAATAGATGAATGAATTAATACATAAATAAATAAAAATATAACGTGTGTATCTGCCGCACCAATGGAGACAGCAACTTCTTCACAACTTCTTCACATGAAATGAACTGAAATGAAATATTCTGCGTTGGTTGCATATTTTAAGCAAGCCTGTGTCTGAACAACTAAATGCATCTTCAAATCAGGCGGCTAACATCAGAACACATCTGAGACACCTCGCCTCCTTCTGGCTCCGCAAGCCCATCAGATACAACGTCTGTTGTGTCAAAGACGTACAGCGGCCGCAGCGGTGTCCCGAGTCAGATTCCTAGCCGTGTTTATTTTGGTTAAACTTAACCTTAAGTGCTAGCTCACGTCATTACTATGGCAAGACGCTGCGGCGCGAAGGCACGTAGCACACAGACGTGGTGCATTTGAAAAAGAACCCCAGATGCGTCATTAGCGTTACAAAATGTTACAGTAATCATTGGTTGAATTTGAAAATATGACTTTTCTAAGTTTGAGCTACAAAACAAACTTTTTTTTTTTTTTTTTTTTTTGGTATGCAGTTGTGGTTTCCAAATCTGCACAGAGGAAATTTGTTCTCCTCCATCTGCCATGCTCTGTTACTTATACAGCAGTGTAAAGTACTATATAGAATTACCTTTGTAGCCCTACTGCTTTAAGCTCCACATCGAGCTTTACAAGAGCTTCACCAAAACGTCCTGTGAGGTGGTGTTGCCAACAGGGCACACACTTAAAAAACAAACAAACAAACAAACAAAACAAACAAAACAAAACAAACAAGAGACAAGGTTTATTATCCCGTTAGAAGTTAGTATTGCCAATTATTTAGCAAATACCAATAAAAGCAACGTTCATTTTTCAGCATCCGTCGTCGGCGTAGCTTGGGACACTTTGCTTACCGGTCACAAAACCCAAGGAGGGAAATACATGCTGGTGGGAGGAAGGGGCCGCGTCCTGTGCTATTTCTGCACTGGTATGTCTGTGTTTCCTTCCTACGTATTTATTATTCATTTCGCTATGACTTCATTGCAAAATGAATAATGGATCGAGGGGGGCAACATCTGCATGTCTGAGTAAGACTTTCCGTGATGAACCTTTCAAACGCTTGCTCGTCTGCCGGGCGACAAGAATATTGGAGACCGGTCCGTGGGTGAGAGGTGCTGCTGAAAGAAATCAATTCCAAGTCCTTGACAAAGTAATTTTTCACCGCATCAGTATTACAGATGCCCTCAAAGGGCTGGTTATGGAATGTAGGTTCTGGGAATTTCAGTTTATTTTTAAACAAAAGCATTATAGACTTTTTTTTTTTTTTTTAAAGCAGAAACTACATTGAAAATGCAGGGGTATTGTGTTGTGGTAGCGCTGTAATGCATCATTGTTCCATACCAGATGCACGAGTTGCGCGACTTGGCAGTCCGTCCATCTATTTTTCATATCTCCACTTGTCCCACACTCACGGTCGCAGTGAGCTGAGGCCTGTCCGGAGTTATCGCCTTGGCCACAATGAGACACACGCCTACATCCTGTCGGTCTCACGTGCATGCCTTGTCACTGTGGGAGGAGGCCAGAGTGCCTGGAGAGGGAGTGCACACGCAGGCGCATCCGACATCCAAACTGCATTACAGGGAGGCCAGGGTTTCACACCGACAACCTTCTCTCAGTGAGTGCAGGCCACTGTACCACCGTCTCACGCAATACCAACAATGATTAGTGTTCTTAAAAGACAAAATTAGCCTATGGCTGTTGAAGATTAGCCGACGGCTAACACCGGCACATTGACAGGAATAAGAATGTAAAGAAATGTGTATTGCCTTCTTCTTCAAAAAAAAATAAATGAAATGAAATGAAATATAACCAGAGGAGTGGAAGAAGCGATGAACTAATGTTGACGCATTACTTCTGGTGTTGGCGTAATAATAAAATGTGACAGTTTATTGACTCGGTGTGTTTGAGGTTAAGCTAGGATGGATCAAACTTTTAGGAAAGTTGTGGAGGTTTTCAAACATTCTCAATCCAAGCAGAGCTGATGAAAGTGCACGTGTGAAACAACAGCAAAAATGAACCTGGAAATCACTCACAAAAGTCTTACAGATGTCTCGAGCGGTTAGGACCTCTTTGAAACGCACGGCCATTTTGAGGATCTCCAAAACGGGACTGTCAAACTTAGCTTCCATTCAACACGTATTCAGTAATTTCACATAAACAGACCAATCTAGGATTTAAGTCCAGCTTGAGGTTGCTACAACATGAGGTGCCATCCAGGGTTCCTCTCAGAGCTTAACATATCTGGAAATAAGTGACAGCAACACAGCAAAATCGCTCTATTCTTAAAGTTGAATTGCTTTTAAACCTCAAGTTTTTGAGGCTGTGTGTCGTGTCAGCCTGACTCATTGTCCTAGAGAAACTGTCGGCTTGGGTTTCAAGAGGCATTTATGGATGAACTGCAGCGAAGTCTCTGACAAACTGAGACGCTGGGCTCTTAGGAGACGTCCCTCACTCGGACGGGAAGTCACGGAGCGGCCAATCAAGTGGCGGCGATTCATCGTGGGAAGCGTTTCTGTTACACCGCTCATGTATTTACTTCATGGTCTACAGTGAAAAAGAATGGACTGTTGTTCTGCTCTGCCAAGGTGTGTGACAGTGAGAGTCCAGCTCGGGGACGAACCCACAGCTTCGCTGACATGGGGTGTCTCGCAAGGTTTAGGAAAATGTCAAACAATGTAAGCCGAACCAGGGAGAAGACCAACAGAGAATCTAAAATGCGCTACTTAAAGTGGCAATGCACAATTTTGTGCCCCCCCCACCAGCACACAGCAGATGTATAAATCAAAACAAAGAGAGAGAGAGAAAGAAAGAGAGGTGCTCTATTTTTTCTTTCAGCCAAATCCCGTCAAAATAAAAGTGAACCACTTTTGCATTTTAGCAAAGTTCCGTGTCGAATGACTGTCTCGCAGAACTCATTGCCTCGTGTTTGAGGAAGTCTTGTCCATTTTCATTGTCACAGTGTGGTGGTTTGTTTTTCTTCGTGCTCTGAGAAAGTTTCTCTCTTCCTCCGGACTCTCAGCGGTTTCTCTTTTTGGGTTTTCTGAGTTTCTTGGCTTTTTTTCCCCCCTCTTTCTTTTTAAATGTCATTGAGACTGCCACCGAAGTCCACTGACTTCTGCCCTTCTTGGCTCTTGCCCATTCTGTTTTTGCCACAAATTACTCCTGGTTACATTAAATGAAGCATTACCTCAGCAGATCTGAGCCTTCCTTAGTTCGGTAACAATGGGGAGGACCACTGCCTGAGCGAGGATGCTTTTTTTTCACAGTCTCGGCGACGTCATTACCGCCAGACACCCAAGTTGGACGCCTTCCGACCGGGGGCCTTGCCAGATCTCTGGGGTTTCTCCTATGAACTGTCAACCTTCAGGGATTTAGTTCTCCAGTAATTGTTCAGTGCAATCATTGCTGGGCTTCTCCCATCAAACTACGGCAGACGACTCCTATTCTTGCTGCTTACAATCTTATCTATTTCTTTGAGCTGAGGGGTTGGTTTGTTCCTTCACGCGCGGTTGTGCAGAGTAAATGGCGTGCACGGAGTCAGCGCACATATCTCAGCTGTAAGGATTTCACATCCCCCAAAACCCCCCTGAGGAATTGCCTCCGCTGAACCGTGGCTCAAGATAGGTCCCCGGCCAAACCGCACGAGAGCGAGGGGATACTCTGCGGCGTGGTTGTTGGCGTGAGACGTCCCCTTCGCAGGAAGCACAGCAGAGAGACAAGAACCGACTCCACTCTACATGCTTGGTGGTTTCGCGTTTGTCCCAGGGACAGACTCGTGGAGATGTGTCCCTTTGATATCGTCCAAGCTTGTGTAACGCGTGCCCACGTATATATCCGCCCGTGGGTGAATTGCACCAATGGAAGTGGTTGCACGGACGTCTTTCCTCTTCCAGGTGGAGAGAACGCTGACGACCAGGAACACGGTGAGTCGTTGGAGAAAAGTTGCCCCTTTGGAGCTCAATGCCAGGGGTGAACAGCGTGTATGAAGAAGATCTTGTGACTCCAAACAGCAGTGTGGACAGCAGCTTCAGGACATAAGCTAGAACTAGAATGAAACTAAAATGCCCTATTTTGTTGTTGTTGTTGACTCACATAGACATATGTCAAATCTTTGATCCACAGTCTTGCCTTGGGTTCAAGACTGAGGCTTGACCCTTTTAAAGGAGGCCTTCATCCAGTGTACAAGCATTTTTCATGCAGTTAAAGTGCTTCTCTGTCATCATATAGGTTCATATCTTTGGATTTATTTATAATTTCATTCATTTAATGAATCATTCCATTGCTACATTCAGTACATACGTGATTGAAACAAAAATAAAAGAGGCTTCCAAAACCATTGCTCTCCATTTATGGCAGAAAAGGCAATAAAGTATCCAAAATTAAATTAAAAGTCCTGTCCATCTGATACACAACCTGTTGTAAAAGGTTGACAACAGGTTATTATTATTCATTTTTTTTATTATCACCAAATCACCCACAGAAATATTATCACGGTCACTATTGGTCACTCCGCCTTGGCCTTGTTCACCGTAGACAACATACTGGAGTTCCTTCGGAACCAGCTGAACTTGTCTTCATGTTAATTTGCTCCAAAAGGCCACAAATCAGTTTGGCCTCAGATCCGACACACTGAGCGATGGAACAGACAAAATGTTGGGCTTTGAATTATTCACTCAACAGTGCACGCATGCGGAGTGCAACAATAATCAAGGCCGAACAGCTTAAAATTCACAGAAGCACACGCAATGTGTTCAAGGGGCCTGACATAAATAGAGGACTTCGTCCCATAGTCATTAATTAAACTGTGTGGATACGAAGCGTAGCGTGGTCACTGGCTACGTGTGAGACGGTCTGCTAGCCAAAAAAAACAATGTTTCTGTCTGCAGTGGCAGTGTTTCACACATGCAGCCCAGCACTTGGGTGGATGGATGGACACACACACACACACACACACACACACACACACACACTCACACCAAACTTGGCAGACAAAGGCAATTTTCTCAACAAAAAAAAAATTGTGTTCTGTCTTGGAGAGAGAAGGGAAACTCGGTCAACTGTTTCAAAAGTTTCAAAACAAACGCCTCCTCTCATTTATCTGATGGATGGAACCATGATACATGTTTCAATTATAATGTCATTGTGGTTTAACTGCATCGGAATTAGCAGTTTCCTTCTTCTAAAATTACCCATATATAAGCTTTCTCTTTTTTTTTTTGTTTAGGTTATTTTATTTCTTTCCATCAAGGTGTTAGCTAGCAAAATAAGGAACAGTTGGTTCTGGGTATTTTCTTCAATAGCACTCGTATCATTATCCCTAATATTGCACAAACTGCTTGCCTGATTTTACCTCTTAAGGACTGTGCTCAATAGAGCAAGAGTGTGTTGTTAATGACTGATGATTTAGTTTGTGGGGGGGGAAGGAGAAGTCAGGAAACCCAAATTTATTCTTCAAGTTTGAACAATCTCCAGGAGTGTGTTGTTTCCATGGAGCCTTTTAGAAGTGACTTAATCATGTGTGCATGTGATGTAAAGTGCTTCTGTTTTGTGCACGTTTCGAGAAAAAGCGTCAGTTAGATCTTAACATTTTAAACCGACCAGTTCCAAAAAGAGCAGAACTTTACTTGTACGATCAAACAAAATATCCAAATTCTAAAACACAGAAGCTAACTTAGGCTAAACCTACATTTTGTGTACAACTAGCCAAAAGCGAAGGCTGCTCGGGCACTCTCAAATCTAAAGGGAAGAAACGCCATCACAACAACAGCAACAACAACAACAACAACAACAACAACAACAACAACGCAACACAGCTGAGTTATTGCAGGCACTTGCTGAGGTGGTGACAGACTCAAATATACTAACTGAGAGGTGAGTAGGGAGATGTCAAACAACCCGCTAAGCCAATGATCAAAGTCCCGCTGGTTCTTTTTTTTTTTTTTTTTTCTCTCTCTCTTTTTTATCCTATTGCTGCCATTGTGACTGGCAGCTAAGTCATGTGTCACCCGTCAAGCCCTCCCCCTCCCCCACCCCCTATTTGACGGCGGTATTTCGGTGGGTTCATTTCATAAGCTACACATTCTTTTAAGAGAATAGATGACGTCAAGCCACACCGTGTCACATTATGTTGCAGTTCATATTTCGTTTTACATTGAACACCCCCCCACCACACACGTACACGCACTTAATATGGCATTTCTGTTTTCACCCAGCCTTTCTTCACTGTAAATCTCTCTGTTATGTTAAGTGGATCTTGGGCATTTGTCCCAGCGCTGCTGACATTCTTCTCGAATATTTACAGAGTTTTTTGCACTCATTTATCTCGACATGACACGGCCTCCTTGACAGGCCAAATCAGTCCTTTATTTTAATGGAATCTCAAAATGATATACGGCAGTCATCTATTCCCGGATGCAAACGCACTGTGACCTCCAGTCGGGGGAAGGGGGGGGGGGGGGAGGATTTATATCTACGTCCATCTCAGTAGCTGCTGTCAGACGTGGAATATTTAATCAAGCTAGCTTTGTCTGTTTGCTGAAGTCATTGACTCGTTGCGTTGAAACATATATCTCCTTTATGAGGGCTTTTGAATCAAATCTGACAGGTCATGATGCACGCTGGAATTCTTGTGTATTGTTTGGAAACTGCTCAACTCGATGTGCATGAGTGGAAAATCCCTATACAAATCACCACGAAGGGAAAAACTAATGGAAAAACAGTGCATTAAATATATACGAGGTTGAAATAGAACGTGATATATTTGACAATGTACGATTTGAGAGCATGATGTTTCGTTAGCATGCATCAACAACAGCTCACAGACGTAGAGATAGCATAAACAATGTTAGCGTTGGAAAAAGCACATCTCCAAAAGTGATTTTGGAGCTCCTCAGAAGGTGTCTGGGTGTCACCCAGCTAGCCACCCAGCTAGCCACCCAGCTAGCGCCTAACCTTTTCGGTCCTGTCCATCTACAATGTATAAGACCACATTTTATTGGTGACAGTAGATTCACGGCTGCAGTTTGAAAGTCTAGATTCATGTTTTAGCTTATGATTTTTTTTTTTTTTCCCCCCATTGGATTATTCAGGTGATTAATCAAACTGAGGCTTGCTTCATTTCCTACTGTGACCAACAACTTGCTGTTCACCCCAGTTTTTTCAGTTACCTTCAGTTTGTTTCCATGGCTCTTTATTTTAACACTCAGTGACTCAATGCCACCAGTAGGAGTATATCGCCATACTTCTAAGTGTGCGATGTATTTCAGGAGAGACCGCGGTTGAAAAGCAACAAAAGAGAGCACACTGAGGCAGAATGCTGTCGTTTACGTCATGTTGTTACGTGCGTTGCTTTTTAACACTCATGACGCAGTTGTGTATGGTCCAAAGGTTATGTTATATTAAAAACGACTTCTGTCAAAGAATATAAAATGAAAATATTGCCTGTAAACACAGACACCAATCGATGTAATGGCCAGGCTGGAAGGACATAGCAAAGCGCCAAGGCTGATTGACTTAAATGAAGCCCTATTATTTTGCCTGTTAAAGTTTATACTGGACTTTTGCGAGGACTATTTCCAAGGACGGAATGAAAATATGTAGTGTAAATGCAACTTCACAAATGCAAATTGCTGTCCATGCATCTTAACATCTTCGTTAATTGTAACTGTTGTCATTCAGTGGGTTCTAAAATTTGACAGAGGGGCTGGGGAACGTGCATGGAGGTCTGAAGAGCCCAGATTCACTGCTCAGAAAGTCATTGTCACGAGCTCAGGTGTGTGTCTGTGCGAGGTGACGGGCAACTTACGGCCTCGTTCATTTTCAACCCGTGTTCGACAAACTAAACATTTGCACCAGTCACGCGCATGCTTGCGCGTGTCGAAAACAAAAAATAACAACACGTGCGTGATCAACGTCATGAAACTTTGAAGGCGTTAGTAGAGTTTCTATGCAGCAGCAAGATTTTTACTCTTCATATGACCAATCCCCTTCTTCCCAATGTCCCCTTCTCTCTTTTTTTTCCAACTTAACGTAACATTTCGTGTTTATTCATTGATTGATTTAAAAGTAATCGTTTCTCTCCGGGGGTGTTTGGGTTTCAATTTCCGCCGTACTGTACAGCGAGTCTCGTCCGCGCGGTGACAAAAACACGTCTTGCGTTTCGCGTTCGGATGACCACGTCTGCGTGATACATTCTTTTTTAGCAGCAGATCATGTACCCACGGCTACGTCTCTGCTGCGAAGCCAAAGCTCTGCCAAGTGGCTCAAGTCATACAAACACCCTTGAATACGCAGCGAGTTACAGACATCTCTTAAAACCAGTGAAATTGGCCTGAATCAAAGATGAATTGCAACAAGGCTTCTCCAAGAAGCCCCAGAGGTAAACACTGGCTCAGCAAAGTCAATATTTACTGCGCTTGAGGCCGTTATTTCAACAGGCCAGGCAACGTGGGGCCACGACTTGACCTGTGTCATTCTCTGGAGCCAGTTTCTATGTTGTTTAGGTCTTGCGTACTGTGCTACAGTCAACCCCTGTGAACTCTGCAGAACGGTGTGTAATCACCACGGCTGGCCTTCTTTTCTTTCCTTTTTCTTTTTTTTTTCCCCCTTTGGCATTTTCAGACATAACGCGATCCAAAAACTTTGTGTAAGAATATTGTGTTACCACTGTCTCTGGAAAGTGACAAATGTGTTTGCACAAAAGCGCTGCAATGGAATGAATATAAATTACGGCCAAAGTGATCCCTCTAATTTGTTAGCATGAAAATCTGTCTCGAGATTTGACCTTAAAAGTAAATTAGAGTGATGCGTGTATTTAGTGTTGCAAATTGTGTATGTTGAGTATCACGATTCCAAGTTTTATGCACATCTATACACATCTCCCGTGCTTGCACGCCAGCTGTATCAGATGTGGTTCAGCGTGTTGACGTGGAGTTTTAAAATGCACGTGAAGGCCTTACTCCCGTTAGAAATGGGTCTTCCTAACAATCTAACAAAAACTTACTGTGGGGTCCTGGTGCCAAAGACTGTTTCAGTCTGTGTTGTGTGTCTCACCATAAATTTTTCTGATTTCCCCGAACATTAGTGTAGAAATACACAGTATTAGGGTACATATGTATATAGGGGTAGTGGGAGAGAAAAAAAAGTGTTTTACGTTATAATTCTTTCCTTTGCATTGCTAATAACTGTTTTAAACAAATCTGAAAATTACCCCCCCCCCCCCCACCTCCAACCCCATGACTACTGTATTAGGCCATCAAATTTGCGTTTTACGTTTAGGCTTTCAGTGACGTAGCACCTGAGTAAGTCCAGCAAAAGTGCCACTATGTGAGTTCAAACAGGTTGTGTCCAATAAACCGTGCGTTGTTGCTGATTCGTGTAAGACGCCAATGCGACAATAAAGAAACATTTAAAATAAAAGTGAACCGATCATTTGCATTTGTTTTTAAGAACACGCAACAGCAAAGCACTTGAACAATGATGTGCCACATTAATTACGTTATAAATCCGCCTGCTGCCTATTCAGTCATTGGATATCCGGGGTTGGTTCAGTCGTTCTGGCTCTCGCAAGTGTTTCTCCAATCACAGTTCAGGATAAGGCAAGCTAGCTGGCCTTAGCGTCACAGACTGGAAATCTGATTGGCTCTCGCAATTGACTGTCGGGCTTACTTAGAGCGCACAAGAACCTGCTATGTTGATTCTGAAGGCCTCGAGACGATTTTTAGAGAACCTGACAACACAAGCTAGCTGAAATATGATTGGATGAAATCTCTGCCGTAACATACAACAATGGAAGCAGCCCAACCGTGTGGAGAATATGACACGAAGAAAACTGACTACGGAGAGTAACTGTATTATCATACTTACAAGGGGGGGGGGGATAACTGTTCCGTTCTTTCTTTTCGGTTCTTTATGTTTAAGCCAGCAGAGAAGGCTTTGCTGGCCCTGACAACCTGCCGCTGGTTGTCATTCAACTGATCAACTTTTATTTATAGATCACTAAATCCCATCCGCCGTGCTTACCCAATTAACTAAAACCAACGAACTGCTGCAACAGTTCACACGCGGCTGCCGGAGCGAGATGGAGAAACGAGGCAGAAAACACAACAGGCACTTTCACGACTTCTTGGATTATCTGTTCAAACGGTTGCGCTGCACTCGCTTTTTGGCATTGTGTGCATGAGAGTGCTTGTGCTCGTGCATGGACCGCACCACAAGCCTACTGTGCCGGGGAAGTGTAGCGTGCTTAAGCACGCTAAAGAGTGCTCACATTAGGCAAGTGGACCGTGCTGAAGGACTCAACGGTGCTTGGGCACAGCATGTATTGCCTAGTGCGATTGCACCCTCAGGGGCCGTTTACACGGATCCAGGGATTCACTGAAACCGCACATTTTCGAAACCGCACTCGGGAAAAAAAAAATAGGAGTACTTATACGAAGCCGTATCCAGCAAAAAATTCCCGTTGGAAACGGCTGAAAACGATGCAGTACCTATGCCTGGCCTGGTGTGGTGCTGGGAGTTTACTCTCTGAAGGCAGGAAAAGAAGAAGAACACCGGACGCACGCCGTGATTAAAGGGCACCTATGATGCTTTTCCACTTTTCTGAGCTTTAAAAACTGTTACAATGTTGAACCCTTATCGTCAAACGATCTCGATATCGTCAAATAATGACGTTCATGCGTTTGGACGTGAGCCCTGCAAATTGTTGGGCATGGTTCTAAACGCTCTGTTCACGGAGATTTTTTCAACACTGGGCACGGAATGACGTGATTGCGTTCCGGATCTCCTTTCATGGCCAAGCTCCGGCACACTCTCGGACTGGTTCCGCCCTCCCCCGCTCTGCCCCGGAAGTGATTCCGCAATGTGCTGCTCCAAGAAAATGTTTTTTCGGTGTGAGGGAAATTAAAAAAATAGAAAATAAAAAATACCGAGCGACTACCGAAGCACCAAGGACCACAACCGTCGGAGTGGAACGAACAGAGACAATGTTGGAGGTTTGTTCAGCCTAATGCGGATGCGATGGAACACCGGTCCGGTCGGCAACGGGAGGGAGACGGGCTCGACTCGGCCCCCTAATAATTAATGCACCTGGTTGATCACAGGTGCAGGTGCTCCCCCCACCCCATTGTCAGAACCCACTTCTTATAGAGCCCTGTTGGACACTATGATTTTGATAACCACTGCACCTGGTTGATCACAGGTCACAGATCACAAAAAGCAGGCGTTTTGTTTTTTTTTCCCCATTGTCAGAACCCACTTTTTATAGAGCCCTGTTGGAGACTATGAACTTACGTTATTGATCAAATACCTATTTTCTGCACCTGGATACCAATAAATTATTTGAAAATCATATGATGGAATTTCCTGGATTGTATTTCTTTTTAATTACATTGAAGTGTACCCATGATAAGCAACACAGACTTCTTTCATCTTTTCAAATGGGACAATTTGTGTGTGTGTGTGTGTGTGTGTGTGTGTGTGTGTGTGTGTGTGTGTGCCCAAAGGCTCTTTAAAAACCACCACAGCTGAAACATAGTACTTTACACAAATGACAGAAAATGTAAGAACAGACTAAATAGACACACACACACGCACACACACACACACACGACTTACAAGAGGGTAGCAAGTTGATCTGGGCGATTACTGCCTGTGCGACTGGCGACGTCGTCCTACCTTGGGCTGATGCGGCGCCTCTCACAAGGGAGCTGGTGGAATAGCGGGGGGCCAGGTGCGCTTCATATCTTTTTTTTTCTCCATGGGTCGTGGGTTCAAGCCACGCCTTTGTCAGGTCCTTAACTTTGTGTCTATTATTGTCGTTGTCCGTATCATTTACCCCCATTATTATATGTTGGGTTCATTATTTTACATTCATTGTTCAACCTGTCAATAAAAGGAAGACGCATGCAAAGTTTTTTTTAGTTGTTTTTTTTTTTTTAGATAAATATACATTTATTTCTTAAATTATTACTATTCTTATCATTGAGGACAAACGTGGAAAGGGGACGTGGTCTTATCATCTCCGATACTAAGTAAGCACTTGCGACATTGGACCACAACAAATCGTTTGAGGCACGACTGGGTTGTGTGACATTTCTCGTTCAATATGTTACAAAAAGGGGACAAGTGCAACTTGTACGCGACTTCGGAAAAAACAATTTACCAACAGGCAGCGCCGAGGCCGGCAAGACGAAATCGTGGGTTTATAGGTGTGACATCAGCGTTTCCAAAAAATATTGTTTTCGACGTTTACACGAATCCGGCCAGGCAGCATTATTTTTTTTAATTTTAATTTAATGATTTATTTATTTATTTATTTTATTCACCCTTTTTTCAAAAAAAAATGCGGTTTCGGTCTGTGCTTCGTGTAAACGCAAGGCCGAACCACATAAATATTTGTGCGCTTTCAGTGAATCCTGTATTCGTGTAAACTGCCCATAAGTCTGTCGTGATCCACACAGAGCTTAGGAAAGTTCATTCAGGAAGACTATATCTTTAAGTCACCATCAAATTCCTATTTATGTCGTTCCTCGCATCATTTTGTCTACAATTTCATCACAACCAGCCACAGCCTCGCTAGCTAATCAGCTGATAACCGTCAAGCTTAAACATGCTTTCTTTCCCATTGTCATCCAACATCATCCAGCACAGGGACTGTCTAACCCGCATGGCCTTTGCTCAACCAAGTCAAAGGCTCCGTCATCTACCTACCACCTATCGCCACCTGTGACTCGGTGGGAACATTTCGAACCTTCAAACTGCTTTCTAGTCATGTCCCACTTCCGGTGTGCTTCCAGCACCAAGTACAGTTTAAATCTATGCTGTGCTCACGATAAACGTTTTCCATTTCACGTATTACCTCACTCCTTACCCTTAGCCTGTCCTTGTGGAAGCCCTTTTTAAAATGAGGGGGTAGTAAAAATATAGAACTCTTACTACATTGCATACATTTTCAATGGAATAAATTTCTCCCTAGATTGATTGCTTGGGTCTGTATGACGTGGGATGGATAAAATAACCCAGACAGTCTTCTTGGCATGTCTTGGCTTTTGATTTCCACATGGGCTCACATTACTTTGCAGTCGAGAGCGTGACATTTATCAGACCAGACACTCAAGACTTTTATCAGTAGCCTGGATAATCTTTGAATTAACTGCCCTTGGATTTATTTCATGCTAAGTCATGTACATAATGAATGATGCATGGTGTGCTAAACACTTAAGTCGAGGCACTCAATTTTTCACGTTTTTTCTGCAGTGCTAATTTAAACCCTTAGTGGGTCTGTCTGTGCAATGGTGATAGCAGCTAAACTTCATGATTAGGCCTCAACAAATGTTCTCTTTGCTTTCCTTCTTTTTGGTACAGACAACGTGAATTACGTCTTCTATTCATAAACCTGCCTTATAATGGGCACCGCCTGCCAGGCCTGTTTATTTCATTTGCTAATCGGGAAATTTTTAAAGCATATCGCCAATCGTAGAGAGTATGTGCAAGCGTATCAGCGCACTTTCTCCCAATGTAGTGTCAAGTGGCAACATACACACAATACAATAACATGTTCAAATGTATTTAACCGTGCGGAATTAGATTCCATCCTAGTGTGATTCCACTGTTTCACATCTCAGAGTGCTCCATATTCATGCCAGGTTATATGCAAAATCCATTATACTGTAGACAAATATGTAGACAATGTCACACCAAGCAGGAAGTCAAGAGCACAAAGCATATCATCCATTCTGAAAATGAAATAAACAAAGGAAGGCAAGGTTTTCCCTTGTAAATGAACATAATGTGACAGCTTGATCAATGTAGTTAGTAACTGGACCAATGACTGCTTACTTTATTATTTCCATTAAAAGACGGGCACGATTAAAAAGTAAATGCACACAGTTCCGAGAGAAGCAGAGGTTTCTCTGTTCCCGACTGTAATGTGGATGCAATTAGCCCGGCAACCTCTAAATAAGCCCTCGTTCCATCAGGTCATCATTCATGAGCTGCTAGCTCTCCTATGATCTTGTGATCTCGCAAATCCTTCTGCTTTGAGGTGTGTGCGTGCCAAGCCGCTTGTCAGTCGCCTTCTGGCCGAGAGTCGGCTGCATTTCTCATGTTTAATGTCTGTCACCGTTCCGTCTACGTGTAGATACCCAGCCTTTGCAGAATTCCACCGTGCTAAGAAAGTGACAGTTGTCCAGACTGTCCTCAGATTTCAGATTCCATTCCATTTATTGCCATTTGTGTAAAAACACTTCGGAATTTGTTGCGGCAGTACCCAGTGAGCGTCCATAATAAATTCCTTTAGTATAAATAAGTATATCTGTGAGCCCGTGAAGTAATGTTGGTTCCCTGCATTGATTATTTGAATTATTTGACCACACATTTGGGTTATGCGTATTCAATTTTTCTGGCAGGATTTCTGAAAATGAACGTTGCTGTATGTAATAATGCATATGACTGACGGGTGTTCAACGTTTTCAGTATTTCAGAATTCCTCGCATAACATTAGAGAGCGCTCTAACAAAGGTCATTGTGTGCAAAAGATCAGTGTGAGATCCAGGAATTGACCACGGAATGTTGTGGTTCAATGGTAATCATTTAAACAGTCAAGATGGCAACCTAACAAAAATGACCTATGGCAAGGCAATATATTATATTATTATGTTAGAGACATTTCATTTTTTATTTTTTTTTTATATAGTTTTGGTTTACTCACCACTGTTGTTTCAATTGATTGTTCAACATAAATAAATGCAGATAAAGGCATTTACTTAAATACCAAAACCATTTACAGTGTCCACAAATTGTGTATATATATATATATATATGTATATATATAAACAGTATATATATATATATACATATATATATACATATATATATATATATATATATACATACATATATATATATATATATATATATATATATATATATATATATATATATATATATATATATATATATGTATATATATATATATATGTATATACATATTCCAGAGTGTCTCTCTGACTACATGGCTAAAAGGGTTGACCATTTGAGATCGTCAACTTTTGTGGCCCTGACGAAAGCTGGTGCTTTCACAGAGCGTTGTGGCCTTTGTGAGGTGCCGTTATGAAGTCGTCACTGAACGATGGCCACATGGCAACTGGTAGGGTTATCCAACACGGGGTAAAGTGTAGTTCAGACTGAGCCCAAGCAGTCTGAGCACGGGTGTGAATGGTGACTGAGGCACTTAGGCCCTGTTTGCACTTGGTCACTTGTAACTGTTTTGGGGGATCGCATCACAAGTACGCATCTTGAAGCATCTGTTCGCACATGGCATTAACGTGCGTCTCGAGCGTGCCACTTGTGAGCGCAATAGTGCATTTTTAACCACTAGGGGCAGTAAAGCGCAAACTACGGCTAGTTTCACCTGAAAATACGCTAATGGAATGAAATTTATTAGCATCCTAATAAAAGAGTCTAACAAAAATGATTTGTTTTCGCCGACCAAGTACGTACACGGGAGAGGTGAGTGGAGTAGGCGGTCGTTAATGTGGACTGAGATCGCATTCTGTTCACACGTCCGTGACGAATGCTATTCTCTGCGAAGGGAAGCCTCGAAACCACCTCGCTGAGGTGGTTTGGGTATTCGGATGACAATACGGATTTGGAGTGTTTGCACTTGGATACTTTGTGTGTTTTTTGCCGATCGGAATACGAAAAACGATTGAAATGACCAAGTGCAAACAGGGCCTTAGAGCAAGGTAGCAAAAATGTTTGGTTTTTGGGTGTGTTTGCTAAATGTTTTGTCATCAAAACGTGGCCTTGCTCCTAGCAGTAAGTCAAAAAAAAACAAAAAAAAATGGTTGTATTCCACTTCTTAAATGAATCACACATGAACCTTCCATTCATCTTGTATTCCTCCTGAGAAATCATTTAAAAAAAACAAAAAAACAACAACAACCACATACTTATGTCACCATCGAGATTAAAACAAATGATTAGGAACAGAACGATGCAAAGGTACAAATCACTGACTGTTTAATGTGGATTTAAGAGGTGTTAACAGGATAATAATATGATATGGAATGTGAGGGCTGACTGACGTTAGCTAACCACCACTGTTACCACCAACCACCTTTTTGCTGAAGATAATACAAAATGAATGGTTCGCTTCCCTGTCAAAAATGAGTGTAAACAGTGAGAAAATCAATCAGGAGTAATTGTACCCACCGAGGAACATGTGGTTATTCTGTGTATTACATCAGCTTTAAAGTTCTGAACTATCACTTTGCCTTTATTGTGACTCACTAAATTTACAGTCACCTTAGTAGCTGTGTTTCCATTACCCCTAGAATTGTGCGAAACCTAAATGTTGCAATAAAAAACTGTTAATGGAAACACCCAAACTTGGAAAAACCTCTCAAATATCACTAAAAGATTTTTACGCTCTCATGAGGTGTGGTTTTTTTTTTTTAAGACGTATATCAATATAGAGGTGTAGCGCAAAAGTGTCATGGAAACACTTTTTAAGCATTAACACGTCACCCGACGTGACGTACGGGGTCACGTGACCACTTGACTTCAAGTGAAAATGCCGCATTATGTTTGGACGGAGGAGGAGACGGAATATTTTTTCACAACTAATCAAAGAGAAGAAAATAACGACCATTCTTGACGGCAAACAACTGAAATAGCTGCTCCAAAATGCTAAACGTTTTGCACCGCCATCCTCCTCAAAGTGCGGTCCCGAGGGATGAGATTTTACGGGAATTACCCTTTATGCGCTTCACACCGTTCAATGGAAACCGCAATTGTATTTGTCGAAATTTTAGAAATATCGCTTTTATTTTGCAAAAAACCGTCATGGAAAGCCTCGCCTGCCAGGTAAATCCAGACAACCCATCATGTCTGACCACAACGTCTGATATAAACACTCTATCAGCTTGTGTAGCCTGTGTATTGTCTGTGTCAATATCAGATTAGGATACGTTTTTACATTTACAGAATTTACAGAATGAATTCTCAGAGGCTGTTTTTATTTTATTGCCATTTGTAAGCATTTACTTTCAGCCTTACCTTTAAAAAAAAATCCAACATTTTAACGTTGGACTTTTGCATTTTATTTATTTATTTTTTATTCCTAGGGCACGTTTTATTTATTAAACAATATTTGAGTTGCTTTTTGTTGTTGCAAAACTGTCTCTCATTCTTTCACGTGACAGCACTGACATGTAAAAAGAGTGAGAGGAGTGAGAAAAGCCTGTGTTTACAGTTCTGTCCGCAGCGTCTTGTCGGTGGCGCTGCGCCCTCGGCAGGGGGAGGAGGAGTGGTATGCACATCACTCCTCGACCACAGGTATTTCTATTAATGTTCTCCTTTGCGGTCGTTCTAAGTGGGGAACAGTTGAACAGTGGAGACATGTTGGTCATTGTTTGGTCTGTCTTCAAGTGTGTTTCGGGGAATACGGGGCGTCACGTACACCTGGAGGAGAAATGTAAGTTTGTCTGAAATTTTGTGGGCCTATAAAGATGCCTATAAAGATGCGGGCCGGGCTGTGCCTTTTCTGATGTAGGCCCACAAGAACAATCAAACCCAGTCTAAACCAAACATGCTCCAGTTTGGTTCAAATAAGGTTTATTCTGATGGGCTGCTCAAGAGGTTAGTTGGAAGCACCAATTTGACAAGGGTCATTAAAAGAGTTTAATCGTAAACAACTGAAGTAAAGGGTAGTTTGTTTGTGTAGAGGCTAACAACAAACACGGAAAGCATTTGCAGTCTACTCAAGTGTGCAGCAAAGTGTTGCTTTTGGAACACTCAACATGATTGGGTCCATTCACCAATGAATAAACTCTGAAATAACAATGTTGAGTTAAGCAATAATGATTTACAGCGGGTTACAACCCCAAATAATGGCATTGGTCTGGAGACTAGCATTCAGGCTTTCCAGCCATTTATTTACAATGGTTAAAAAGCAACAACAAAAAAACAGCCAAAACAAACACAAATTCGCAGAGATGACGCGCCAGATCTTTACAAGGAATAAACCAAAAATACACGACCGGAACTAAAATTCCCCAAACCACTTACCTGCCTACATTCAGAAGCGAAAAAAGAAGAAGATTAAAACCTGTTTTACCTACGCTGGATTATTCAAGCAAACAAAAAGTATAACAGAAGGTGTCACCACTTACCTAATGTTGTAACAAAAAGCGACGTTACGTGTGTGTGTGTGTGTGAGAACTGTCAGAGACAAACAAGCAGAAAAACTTGGCGGGGGTGGGGGTGTGCGCAGACTATGTCCCTTGGCCTGGGAATACCTCAGGGTCCCCTGGGACTAGTAGGACGAAGTGCTCATGATATTCCCATCATGCTTGGGCTTTCCTGCTTACTTAGCTCTCCACCTGATCCAGAAACCCAGAGAAGTGGCAGAGGATGATCAGGTACGGGTGCGGTAAAATGCAAGCAAGCAGCTTTCATTCATGCATAGAAGAAAAACAGAAGAAAAAATCTTTCCTGGGTCAATATGAACATTTGCTACATGTTGTGTGTGTGCGTAGTGAATTAACAGTTGCAGATTTGACAACTTACCTGAGAGAAAAATGGACTTTTCTGACTATATTAGAAGCTGTGTTGTACTGGACATGTCAGAAAAATCACAAGTCCGATGAAGTTGGTGCTGCGTTACTCTGGAGCTCATTCTGAAACACTTTCTTCTGTGCAAATATTGTAGATATCAAAGTGGATATTTGAGTGCTTGTCCTCCAAATTAATGATCTGATATTTTTTTTAATACACCATTGGTCTCCCAGGTGCCTGATTAATTTGACCCAAGGTTCTGCTTTGTAAAGCTGAGTGGGAAGCACTGGACCCCAATGAGAGGCTTTGATTGGTCCTTTTGATATTTTTGTTCCACGTTGTTAAAATAAACTAAAGTAAACTAAACTAAGCTAGCTTCTGCTGCCCTGAAAAAGATTGTGCAATCCTTAAAGAAAGAAAGAAGAGTGCTAAGGTAGTGAGGGTTATAAGCCAGATTGGTCTTTCTTCTTCTTCTCTTTGTGTTGTTCCCTTCATCGGGGGGCCACATCAAATCATCTGCCTTCATATAATTGTATTCTCCATATATTATTCTCTTTCACCACCTAATTTCATGTTGTCATTTTTGTCTTTGTTTCCGGCCTGGTAGTTCCAGCTCCAGCTCTGACTTTAGTCCCCTACTTTCAAGTTTTACTTTCTCACTTCCACCTCTAGATTCTTCCACCTGCTCCCTATACTCACTACAGATCACAATGTCATCTACAAACATCCTAGTCTATGGAGATTCCCGTTTAACCTCACATATCAGCCCGTGCATCTCCACAGTGAACAAGAAGGGGGTCAGATCTGATTCTCCTGATTCTTCACGCACTCCCACCTCCTTCTCCACCTGTACGTCTTATTTCAGATGTACAGCACCTCACCTCACATACTTCTTTTTACCACTCCAGACTCAGCTATACGATACCACAGGTCTTCTGTCTACACCCTGTCATTGGCTCATTAACGTTTTTAACACAGTGGTTGTTGACTTGGTGACTCAGTGTCTGAATACAGAGGGTGAGGGACTTCCATCCTTCTGTTCAGTCTGAATCCAAAACTCTGTTGGGTGCTCTTGAGGTGTTCTCTGGGCTGCACCGTTCACCACGGTGGAGTGGACTGCATATTGAATTCCGAAGACAATGGTATGGTTTCGCTCCTGACTTTGAACCTGCTAAGACTTTGTCGCTAGAGTAGACAGTGGCAGCAACGATGACGACAAAAGCTGTCTCTTGATTATGCATTACTGTTGACCCCAGTTTCAATTGTGAAGGCGTAAAACTCAGAGCCACTGTGGCTGGCATGCCAAGCATGTACTCATCTCCATATACACATCTACCTAGTAGAGTTCCTTTGCTGTCACCATACCTTGATAATATGTGCCATAGAGCCTGACTGTCTGCTGTGCCTTTAACCATGGTGAGGTATATTTATGAGTTCCCTACAGTTGGTGTACTATCAATATTATGTCTGCTGTCCGGCCAGATGGGTGAAAGCCTCAAAAACTGTTGGCAGTCACTTTGTAAGAGCACTTGACCTGCTGTTGATAGAATTATGGACTGGAGGCCTTGTTGTCCTTAAGGCTTGAAATCTCCACAAGTCTGCATAGAGTATGTATCTTTACTTGGGTCCTTCCAAGTCAAGAGTGGTTGGGTCAACTCTGGTTGGGTGTTCCAAACAGAGTTAGAAGACCTCAGAGTACTGCCATGCTGGCAAATAGTTAAAAGCTCAGAGAAGTAAAATGAGGCCAAGCTTATAAATACTTAAAAAAAAAAAAAAAAAAAAAACATTCAGAGTTTAAAATCAATTCTAAACTGAACCCGGAGCCATTGGAGGGAGTTAAGAACACGAGTGACATTCTTGTTGTGTGTTACTTTTACTTTTGGGGTAGTAACAGAAACTTTTTTTTTTTCATTCTTCATTGTTATTCAATCCATTTTGATCATTTGTGGTCATGTTAACACAGCTGGTTAGAAACAATTAAACATTTGAGGGCCAGGCTTCAAAAGTGGGATGATACTGGACACTTTACATGTTCACATACTACTACACTACTACTACTACTACTACTACTACTACTACTACTACTACTACTACTAGTGCAATTTGACACTTGCGACGATAGCATGTTGACAGATAAAGCTCCAGACAAGCCATAAAGGTTTATACAAGTGCTGGGGTGTACACAATATATGCATCACTACACTAAATGTGCAAGACAGACTTGACAGCAGGTCAGCCTGGAGACAACAAAGAGCCCCTCACGAGTCATTTGTATCAGCCTGTGTTTTTTCAGCTGGACAGCTGCAGTGTAACTTAACCTCAGCGCACCTGGAATCTCTCTCTGAGACGCGCACGCACACGCACACGCACACACAGACACACACACCATGCTCTCTCAGGCTCCCCACTGCATTAGGCAAAGATTTAGTTAAGTAGTTTGCCTATTAAATATCTCTCAATCTGTTAAATAAAATGTGAGCATTGTGAGAACGAGAGGCTTTAGGAGTAATTTATAAAATAACACCCGATGCTGTGACACTTCACAACTCAGTGACTATCAAAGGAGCAGGGCAAGGGAGTTGTTGAACATTTACACCTGCCTCTGTCTATAATTTTTCTACTCTGGATAACGAACGGTGTCCAGGGAACGAAGGAGCTTTCAGAGCTTGACTGTTGTGCAGGTCACTCCCCCCCGACCCCCCCTTAGCAAGATAAAATCATTTCTAAGCACATCTGGGATACAGATCCAGTAGGAATACGGTAGTCCAGTATTATTTTAAGTATTACTTCCATGAGTCAGGAACCCACGGCTATGTTTCCTCGAAGCTTTACCAAATAAAATGTGCTCCTGTGGATAAATAAACGATGCCATCGCATTGTTTACGGGCTGTGCGACTGTTGTTTATTACACAGAGATAAAGCTAAACAAATGGCCCACTAGAGTGAAGTTCTAACAAGAAAGTAAAGATTGCGTTGGAGCAAATTGAATGACATTTGGTTGTCTGTGAGGATACTTCCTTCCAGTTTGGATAAATTAAACTATCAAATTATCAAAAATCCATGAGGCTCATTCAGCACAGTAGCGCGGAAAAAGCTAGACCATACAGAAATGCAAAGGTTGTCCCTGTTCCTATTTGGTGTGTTAGCTGGCATGTCTGTAATGTAAAAAAAAAATATGCTAAAGAGATGGAAAAAGTCAGTTTTTATCTAAAATAAAACAATTAAAAAAAAGAGAAGAGATTTTCAAAGTTTCAAATTTAGAATGTTTCAATCTCCGTTGCTGTGAAAATACCCTGCAGCCACTGCAAATAACTCACTCTTTAACTTGCTGTTCCTGGAAGTCCAAACTTTGAAGCCGAAGCCGCTGTTAACCTCTACGCTGCTAACGGAGAAGGAACCCCTCCAGAAACGATGGACCTTTGAAGAACTCATTCATTTCTGACTGGTTCTCTCTCTCTCTCTCACCCACCAAACAGTCCCTGCTGGAGAGACTGTGAGCGGGAAGCAGGGGCCTGAACAATCCTGATGAGTCAAGACACGGTCGGTCTTTGCACATGCACGCTGCCATTGCTCGAGGGCCTCTTCTTTTCTTAAGTGGCACCTGTTGTTTTGAAAGTAGGGGGCAGTGCAGTTGGTGTGTTTTTATGTCATCACTCTTTATTTGATTCATTTATTTCTCTTTCACACTTTTTATTCTAGATATTTTGAACTGTAATTAAAATGCCACTTGCTGTGTTTTGATGGAATGGCCTGATCAAGTCGTGACTGGCAAGTTAGAAAAGTGCCAGACACAAATATTTTGAATGAGCGTAAGTTTATGCTGGCCTTGTCTTTATTATATCTTTACAGTTTAAAACACTAACATTGCTGAAATATGTTTTCCCTTTTCGAAACATATGACAGACTAGTGCATGATTTGGAGAGATTATGTTGGTTTTTTTGTTTTTCCCTTTTTATGTAAGAGAATCATTCCAGGGAAGGGTCTGTCTCCAACTAATTTGCACCACAAGCAGTATCAGAGCAGAAGTGTTGCTGATAACGATACTTTTTAATCAAGGGTGATGTGTCAGATTGCTAAATCTGAATGAAGTTTCACAACTTTTAAGAGTTTTTGTGATTTTTTTTTTTTCCTCCCCGTGAATTCTTTATTAGTCACAATTAGAATTTATTTTATTACTACCAATACTTCCCACCATTTGCACCATTCACACCATTCAATGCCTTTCTCAACTCAAAGCAGACAACAGCATAAAGCGCTGGTAGTTTGTCTACCACAATTTTTTTTTTTTTTTCATTTATTTTTAACATGCCATGGTATTTTGTAATGTCATAACCATTCATCAAACGAGGTAAAAATGAATATTTTGTTCCAACTTAGTGGCCGACCCTGCTGTCATTTAAATATAGTAATAATTATACACATATCTGAAGTCTAAATCTCACTACACTGATATTGTTTAGTGCCAATACCAACATGTCTACTGACATAATTGATATTTGGATCAATATCCCTAACCCTAATTTACAATCTGTGCTGCGTATTGGCCGTTGGCTGACACCATGTCCTCATACGTCTCAGATGCTGCTGTTAATCCAACTGTGGAGAGACAGACCGCAGAGAGCACAAAACGCCCCGACTTCAGTTGAGTCTTCGGCAACTGAACCTCAAGGAATGATGGCGTAACTTTGCACCCTTCACCTGCTTAGAGGCGTTGATGAGAGATGGTATGGCTGCCTGCTCTTGGACTTTACAGGCCACTGGTTTTCTCCCTGGCAGCTGCAGCCCCAGGAAGAAAAATTGTTGCCTCAATTGCTCCGAGCGGAGCAACAGTGACTGCTTCTGGGGGTCACTCCCAAATGGTAAATGTCTTAAGATTTTTTTTTTTTCTCCTAAAAAAAACCAGTCAGCTGACAAGTTGAGGTGTAAAACAAGTTGCTTGTCTAAACTGATTTACGCCATATCTCCACATTCTATTTTAAACCAGATGCGGTTATATATAGTTATGCGTTAGGCACACATTGTCACCACATGTTCTTCCTGTACATAATTAGCACAATGTCATCATAGCTGTCATTTAAAAAAAACAAAAAACAAATCCCATGTGTGTATTCTTTCTCCATATGGCCATTGTCTAGGCACGCAATGGCAATGCTCTTGTCCTAAACTCAACGACCCCCCCATAGCCCCCCTACCCCTCCAACCCAATTCTAACATACTTTGATTGTTGTGACAACAGTAATCATTGCTGTCACAACTGCTGCCTTGAGTTTGCATGCATGTTGTAGCCAGATACATCTGCGTTGGTCCCTCCAAAGATTGCTCTCACTGTAGCACAGCTAATTTTATAACCTGAAGCTCAAGTAGGTATTTTGTTGCAGCTGCAAAACATTTCCAGGAACGGACCCAGAATCTGACTTATGTTGGAGTTAGTGCCTTTTTTTTTTTTTTTTCCCCGAACACACTCGTGCAGGGCCTCGCTGTAAATGGATCACCAAGTCACAATTGCACCTTAGGGAACGGGTCGTGTCACCCACTTTTTGGAGAACCGATTAATTACTTCTGAATTCATTGCCTGATATATTATGTGTGGAGAGACGGGTTTCAAAAGTATGGGCTGGGGGGGCTAAGTTGCAAAGGTTAGGTCACCAAGTTCGCAACCGCACATGTCCTTTGTGACAGGTGCTTGCTTCTCGTCATGGATTTTGACTATTCCAGCTTGATGTTTACAACACTGACCAGTATTCCTCCCTATGCATGCAAGACTTTGTCCAGTCGCTTTGATTCTTCCTCTGCAGACAAATTGGAAACGCACAGTAAGCGCAGCAGCACTGTGTCAGTACGAGTTGACTGAAGTTCCAGCCATGTGTTAACAGTTTCCAATGGCCACGTCTTAATGCTTTTATGGCTGTTTATTCTTAACTGTTTCCAGAAGTGGCGTGCGGAGACGGTTGAGCCTGACCATTTAATTAGGAATCCCATTTCATGGCTGTCAAACAGACTGATAAAACTCCCCAAACAAATAGGCAGAGTGTCTCTGGCAGACTGGCTGTATAATTGAGGGTTTTATTTAATGCAACCCTACTTGGCAAAGGCACCCATAATCTGACTTTCTCTATCTGTCTGTCATATACACACACTCACACAACACAGAGGGTGAATAAGAAAAAAACTGTCCTATGTATATTTTTGGTTTGACTCTTCATGTGACTCTTGGTCTTCATGACCAATAGGGGCAATGTACCTAGCTGAAGCAATTTAAAGACTTAGTTTGTATTAGTTTCTATTTTCACTATCAGTTATCACTGTTTGCATGTATATATCAATTAGCTGTCTCTCAAACTGGGGATTTTGTTGCCCATGATCCTCCTTAAACCTTTAAGAAATGTGGATCAACCACTTAACTTACAAATCAGTTGTTACGAGTAGTACTTTTTGTTGTTTTATTTGGACAAAACTGAAATTATAGCACTGGGTGATCCACATCTAGTCTTTATTCCGGACAAAACAATGTGATTTTCAGGTAAAACAAAATAAATAATAAAATTTTCAAAATAAAACTGGCTGGCTGTCCTCTGCTGCACTAGCAGTTCCCATAGGAAAAAATAAATAAATAAATAAAAAAAGTCAGCACTTAACACACTATATGACCGATGACTAAAATTAGGACGCTAGTACAAAAAAGTGCAAAAATACATTTTGTAGACTACTACAAGAGTGTGCAAAGATACGCATTGCAGTGTGATGCAAAAGAATAAAAAGAATATCTCTGAAGACTGAGTTAAACATTCGGTTGACTGGTTTGCACAGAAATATTCACACTATAAAACATTCACAAAAAGCTCAAGAAAAGCTCTAATACTTTTCGCGACACGGTGGCGCTGTGGTTAGCGCTGCCGCCTCACAGCAAGAAGGTCGTGGGTTCGATTCCGGGTTCTCCGGCTTCCTCCCACAGTCCAAAAACATGCATGTGAGGTCAATTGAACATTCTAAATTGTCCGTAGGTGTGCATGTCAGTGTGAATGGTTGTGAACTGGTGACTTGTCCAGGGTGTCACCCTGCCTTCGCCCTAAGACAGCTGGGAGAGGCTCCAGCAGACCCCCGTCACCCTGAATAGGAATGAGCGGGTATAGAAGATGAATGAATGAACTTTTCTTCTTTCAAAACTATCACGGATAGAGAGGGTTGTGCACATCTGTAGTTACAGTATAGGCCTGTGATAATTATTTCTGTACCATCAGTGGCCAACACTGTATTACAAGTCCTATCATATTAGTTGAGTGAAACAGCGTGTGACAGTTGTGCATCCCATTAGTTTCTAAAATTAACTATTTGCCTATAAATCTAGTGGCAATACAGCTTTAAGCACAGTCTCCTGAACTCACCTGATTTCCACTTCCTGCCTCCTCACTGTCGTCCTCCTGCTTCCTTCATAGAGCAATGCATACATTAACAACTCGTTATCTGCCACGCAGAAATGCTTAATACTAAGCCTGAATAATAACCATGGAAAAACAGGCTGTGTTATCATTTTTGTAATTTCAAATAAATCACATTTTTTTCAGTGACATGAAATCTAGAATGCAGAACTTGCATTGTGCTCGTCTGTAAGTTCGAAGTTCTCCCACTGGACTGGCGTTTTTGCACATTTCATGTTTGCTCAGGCCATTACACACCGGATGTATCATGGAAAAATGATTTGAAATACGGACATTTGTGGATGATTCATTTCAAGCTAAAACTATTAAGACCAGCTGTGGTGAAATTACAGCAGAGGTTTCACCGCTGAGAATTTTCTGCGACAGCGCAGAAATAACCACAGGCGGTCAGCAATCATGGCGATACAGTCATCCGCAATCTTCAGCTGTGACAAAGAACTTGTCAGCGAAAGGGAGTTTTGCCTCACACAAGAACTCAAATCATATCATCGTCGTTCTGAAAAGGAGTTTCAGATGTCAGCAGGACAATATGAGGAGTTTTTTTTTTTTTTTTTGTTTTTTTCAAAGTGTTGAACCTCATGTGAGTAAGCAGTAGACAAATTATCGGGAATCTGTTGACCCAAACAGCACCTGAAAATGTGTCTGTTGTAAATTGTGCACATATTATATTGGCCTATATAGCAGTCAGGCTAAGATCAAAGTGTACAAAGTAGATGTCTCACGCTAGCAACTCAATTCTAAAATAACTATTTAAGTGAAAAACAGTCGTCCGCAGCATTGCCTTGCCCTTGTAAGTCCACTGCAGAATACATTTTACAAGTTTGACGACTCAAAGGCAGCACGGATGAAGCAAAACTGTTGAGTGTTGACTTGTGTCTGTAATTTGATGGAACATCTGCCTTGTACTCAAGAGGAACAACATATGAGTCGCTGAGGTTTTTGGGGGCATTCACGAAATGCTATGGTTTTACATAACATGTCATCATACACAAGCATGATTTTAACAGCCCAGCGACTCTTCACCAACTGGATGGATTTGCCAGTTAATGCTGGTGGGGCTCAACTGATGACAAGCGCAGCTGAGGTAGCAGTAGTTGTTCACAGATGTGAATGACATCTGAGCATTTTAAAAACCCAAATGTAGGGACGGCAAAGGGAGAGCAGAGACTGCGCTTTATTTTGAGAGTGTCTGTCTGACAGTGTTATTAGTTTAGTGATGAAGACAGTTTTATTTTGCAACGGTATGACGAATAAGTTCATTTCGGTGTGGGCAATTTTAAATCTCTACACAAGAGCGAATGCTGAGTGTTCTCGTGTAAAAGCTGGCAATTAACTTGGTGGTATTTATAGAGTTTTAGTATGGAAAACACAAGTGGCAGTAGAATACAAGATGATTGGTCATTAAGAAACAGGAGTTAAGTTGTTTAACCACCTCGCGTCCAGAAGTGTTGGGCGGCTGGAACACTGTGAGTAGAAATTCGGTCTACGAAAGTAAATTCATAAAAGAAAAGTTGATGAGATAAGTATATGGTTGGGGCTAGGAGTTCTTTGTATGCTTGAAAGGCAGACAGGAAAATGGAAAGAATAGTTCTTAATTAATTAAGTCGTTAATTCTTAAGTCTTCATGAAAACCAGACAAAAGCAAACAATTAAAGTGCAACTGCTTTTCAGTAACTGATCTAATACCAAAAAATGGGAAATTAAAAAAAAAAAAAACTTGTTTGTTAAATTGAAAGAAAAATAATATTTTCTACATACGTAAACCAAGGCAGTGCTGGACACACGCAATTAATTATTTCACAAATCAATCCGTGATTTGTTTAGCAGGTAGTCTGCTGTGGGATTACTGCCTGACGCACCTCCTCCGGTGCCCAAACAATAGCAAGCTGCCGAGTCGTCAGCTGGGAATCACCAACATTTTACCGCATTAAGTCTGTCTCCTGGTGGTGGTACAGTGACTGGGATGTTTCCCTGCCAGCACTTGCAGCAAGCCATTGCTCTAGGTGTGGCCCCAACACTTGTCCCTTCTCTTCAACCAGAGCCAGAAGCTGCCTCTCTCTGCTTCTTCATCCAGCTCCTATTTCTGTTTTACACCAGACACTCCCATGCCCCTCGTGAGGCGGACAGCTGATGTTCCCGCAAAGCCGCGGCACTCCACTTGGACTGGGTAGATTGCGAGTTGTCTAGCCCACATCTCTGCACTCAGCAACAAGATTGGAGTATTCAGCTTCTTGCATCTCCCATGCTTCTTCAACTGCTAACTCCCATGGAACGGTTGGCTCAATCATGAGCAGGTTTGCAGCTGTTGAACTGCATCACGATGTCTGTGCGAAGGCTTGTGTTGATGATGTCGCTTGGGAACTGGAGCTTCTGACCAAGATCCACTCGCATGTTGTACCCCTGAATATGGTTCAGCTCTTCAACCTGATGAGATGTGGTGCAGGCTCGCATTCGGGTTGGGGCAGAGGGGACAGCACTCTTCTTGGCCATGCCATAGGTGTGTTCAGAGAGCAAGGGAATGTATTGTATGTGACCCTAACCAAAAACTAAACCTTGCTGGTATTTGCCTTTTCTGTTGGTATTTGAATTCTCCACAGGTCGGCCATTTTGAAGTTTATGCAAACAATGCTTGGCGTTACCACCTGGTCAATGTCATGGGCTTTCCATTTATATCCAGTGCAGACCTGAACGTTTGTAATTCTCGCTGCTTGGTCCGTAGACTCAGTCATCTCCGTCGAGAGTCTGGTCTTCTCCCTCTTGTAGTCAATGGTGATTGACTGGAGAGGCAGCTGTAAGACGTTCCTCCTGAAGAGACAACATTCAAAGAGGTTCAGGGCATGGCAGAACCACTTCCCAATGAACGAGCTGGCTTTCCAATCCATCTTACTTAATGTGGATAGTGGGATCAGAGTAATCCCTCCCAAGACTTTTGCTGGACTACTCAGCCAGCAGTGCGATTTTCTCACCCCTCATGGCAAAGATGGTGTGTTCATTCCTGACACCCCTCCTGCTGGAGAGGCTTCGGGACTTGGCTGGCTTGACCTTCATTCTTGCCCAGGACAACAGCTCATCCATTCGTCCATTCAATGGCAAGAGGCTTGTAGCGTTGTCCAAGATATCTCTCGAAGGGTAGCAGCTTTTTCACTGATGGCAGTCTAACTCCCCCATCCACTGGCCTCGTACCAATGAGAATCACCTACCAGTAGCGGCAGCAGCAGTCCCTTCGAATCCAGCGGTACCGGTAGCTCCATTACCTCCAACGCCACCAGCAGCAGCAGCAGCCCTTTCAATTCCAGGCAAAGTAGCAGATTTCCCACCACCAACAGCCACAACAGTCTCACAGCAACAGCTTTTCCTTCACCAGCAGCAGCAGCAGCAGCAGCAGCGGCAGCGGCCCCACTTACCTGCAGTGGCAGCATCTCCAGCAACACCAGACTAGGCAGAGGCTACTGCTTTTCTTCAAAGTGGAGCAGGTGAGGATGGAAGTCATGAGGCTGCGCACTGGTAAGGCAAAACTGCGTTCTCATACAAAGAAAAAAGCTGAAGCACAGATGTAGCTTTCCGGTTGACTTCCAGAGAAAAGTAACCTTTTTTTTCATTGTGGTCGTGACCAATGGAAGTACTGCGTACTGTCAAAAATGGATGATTTGAGAATCTTTGGGGATTTTTGCTGCATTTCCAAGAGGCCAGGTAGGGTGTCCCCTTTAGGGGGTTTCATAATATGTTCACTGTATTCTGAAGATAAACCATTTCGCATGTATACCAAAAAGTGACCTTTCAAAATGAGTGGAAATAGAATCAGAGCTAAGCATTCTCATTAATGTACCAAAATAAATGCTTTGGGTTACATGATGTGTTATGGGCTCGTTAAAACCAGAGGGAGGGGCTGAAACAGAAATGCAAGTGATTTATGTAAAGACACCTAAACAACATCTTCTATTCAAAACATGCTCATTGCTCAATGTCATTTCTTTATTAAAAGTACAAAGGTAGTGGAGGAAGATTGAAGAGAGTGAAAGATAGTGTGATAGAGTGAAAAATAGTTGAATTGAAAGAAAAGTACTGCAGCCCCGATTCACTGTACGTTCAGTGAAGTTGTGAGGTCGACTGCTGTCTCGGCTGAGTAGATCTATTGTTTAGATGAGGCCTTTATTACACTGGCCATTTCATTACAGAATGAGTTCAGACACCCTCTGCAACCCTTTCTTTTGTTTTGTTCTCTTCCCCTCTGCGCTACGTGCATGTGTCAAAAGGCAGTCATAGAGTAACGCACTCTCAGTGACAAACAGGCACCCTCGTCAGTCACAGAAAAAAAAAAAAAAACACTATCTCTGGCTGAAAAGGCCGTATGTACTTTAATAGTCTTTGTTGTAGTACCGAACTCTTGCCTGTGATTCCGGGAACATGAACTTTTTTTGAAACAATTTCATTTGGGTCTTTAATATCTGAACGCCTGCCGCCAGGATACACCTGGGGACTGGAGCAGCATACAATGATGAACGACGTGATTGTGACGGTATGGTTTGGGTGGGGTAGGATTGCACTGGCTAAGAAGTTATTTTGGGAATATAAAAAAAGCATGGCTTGAATAATGCTTGTGGTGTCCCCGAGGGGTCAATGCTGGGTCTACAACTTTTGCAAGGTGTTATATATATATATATATAAGGTATTTGCTTTGCTGATACCACTGAAATAAATACATGTGAAAATCAAAGAGGTGGTTTAGTAAAACTAAATTATCAGTAAGCTTGAGTGAAACAAAACTTTTTTTTTTTTTTACACTGTTCATTTTTGAAATGGAGCGTTCATTTACTAATTTAATTATTCATTCATTCATTTATCATACACATATTAGCTAGCTTGGATTCCATCAATAAAGCTTGGCTGATCCACTGCATCGCGCATGAACTTACGCCCTTGCCTGCTTGAAAATGAAAACCAGGGTGCCTAAGAAATGTATAAAATGAGTGATTCCAAAAGCACAAGTAATCCCATCAGCCCCAGCACTGGCAACATCAATTTCTCGTCTGAGTCTGTCCCTCTCAAATCATGCCAACAGAAAGGCAAAATGCATCTGTGTCATCTCTCGTCCTTCACTGTCCGATGACACCGAGATGACCTTAAGTCGTTGCTTGGTAGGATGACGTCAATCGTTACCACAGAAGATCGTGAAGATGTTTTCCTTGATATTATTCCTAAACGTTTAAGTACACTTGAGTGCACCTCACTTTGGGATGAGCAAAAAGATTCAAAAAGATTAACGCAAATGCAAAATGTTGTGCCCAGGATTTCACAAAGGACAAGAACTATACACCTGATAATACCATCAATGTGACACCACGGCTCGGCAATCCATACAGAATCACACTGACACATTCTATTACTTTAAGACAATGTGCTAAGGTAACACAACGCTAGTCCACCAACACTGGAGCATTTCAAATCAATAATACAAGACAATACTTATGATACAAAAGGTCAACAAGAAAATACTTTGTGATTATTTGGTTGTGAATGAAGACACTCTGGTAAGAATTCCTTAACAATAATTAATCAATATAGACATAAAAAGAAAAAAATCAAATCAAACCAACCAAATCAAAACGTGATTAATCACAGCTAACTATAAGATAACGAAACAACCTATTCTTTGGAAGTAGAAGCAAACAGATTATTTCACTTTTTTTGAAAACATGCAATGCCAAAATAATCAAAAATGTTGGCGCAGCCGTGACTTGCGTCTTTTCGGTCAGCTGAAATCTGATTGGATAAAAGCGCTACCATAATGTACAACATTGTTCGCAGCATGGCTTGGTGGATGTGTCATGAAGAGGACAGACTATGACGAATAATTGCATTTAAATCTTTGGAAAAAAAAACAACAACATATAAATACATATTTTTCTGAGTATGTGTAGGACAGCAGAGAAGGCCATGCTGGCCCTGACTGTCCACCACTGGAATAAATGAGCATATTTTACCCACAGTTGCTGTCCTTGACTACTGAGGTTTGGAGAGTTTCAACATTTTATTGCTTATTACTTTTTAAAACTCACTTCTGCTGTGTGGCTTTCTTTTGGTTGTTGCTTTTACGCCCAATTTAATTGTTTCAGTGTCCTTTACCATAACTATTAATTATTTTTCTGTTACGGTTGTTTATGAAAGGGACTGTCTAATGTTGTTTAAAAAAAAAAAAAAAAGAAGAAAAACATACAAGTCTATGAGTCATGTTTATCTTGATAGTTTATTCTATACCGATGAAATCCTGCAGCAACACAATACAGACATTAAGCTACTCATTTGGCATGAAATGTAATAACAAACATGAAAACAAACTACCAAGTATTTTCTTCTCCTCCTCAGTCTTCATGGGTACAGGCATATAAAACAACTTTGAAATGAGTTAATTTCACCTACTTGCAACTACAATAAGCAAGGGATACTTTATGAGGTAAACACTAAATATTTTTCCAGGCGTCTTGGCTTCTCCTTGTCTCGCCCAAGTATCTTTTCTGCAGTGGACGTTCACAGATTCGAGAGCTCGGCCTTTGACACAAAGATCCATGAGCTCTCTTTGCTTCATGTTTGGTTTGTGTTTATGAAGTACTCACCAGCCCTTACCGTTGTCCTCCTGCCTCCTGCCCTTTTGAAAACGTGCACTGTTTCTTCTCTCCTCCTCTGCCTCACTCCTGTGCTCGTCCCCGCCCTGCACGATGTGGTCTCTCTGACCTAGCAGTGAACTTGTGCGGCTGCTCAGAGTTGAGCTGTGTTATTGGAAACACCCCTCCAATGCTCCTATTAGCCATGATGTGCAGATGATAGGTTGTGCTGTGTTTGGATATCCATTTCCAATCGCAGGTCACGATTGGTGTTAGCTTGCCTAGGATGGCGAGTTTGCTCTGAAATGCTGCCAAGGAGAAAAAGAGGAGGAAAAATAGACGAAAGCCAAAAAAGGAGCTTGAGGCTAGTCTTGGTCTCGAGACCACTTTTACGCGGTCTCGCTCTCAATACTCTTTGGTTCTTGGGTCTCGGTGTCAGCTATAGTGGTCTCAAGAGGATTTCAATAAACTAGCAAGCTGCTTCACGTGTATCGCCATTATTATTTTGTGCACTTTTTAAAGGCAACCAATAAGATGCGTCAATTTTAAAGATGTGTTCCAGTGGATTTTGTCGCTTTTTGCCGTTGCTGCCTGAGTTTGTATCGTCTTTTCATGAGTGGCCTGAGTGACCTCTCATACCACTCATACGCAACATTTTGTTTTACAGTTCATGCAAGTACTAGTTTTCTGTTGATTCTAATGCTTTTTCAGCCATGGCCTCAACTAGTGATGGGAGTTGTTTTTGGTGAACTGAATTCTTTGGATGAGTACATTAAAAAGATTTATTCACCTGATTTATTTAGTTCCAAATTCTCACTTGACTGCACAGGCAACGGTTCTTCACATTGGCGGCAGGCGATCGTCTCAGCCAGCCGTTTCTTCCACTTTCAACACACTTTGTAAACCATGAAAGGTAAAGAGCGCTAAAACCAAGTTTCAGGGCCTAAGTGAAGTGAAAAATGAACAATTGTTTCGGGAAGTGATTGGGTGCTGTATTTTTGTCTTTTGAATTAAAAAAAGTTTTGCTCATGACACAACACAAGTCTTGATTCAGTCTCAATCTTGGCTTGTTCCTGACCTCACCATGGTATGACGCGGATTTTTCACCTGTCGAAGCCAAAAGTGGAAAAAAAACAAATGAGGAGGAGGAGAAATAATTTGTCTCCCACATACAGTACCAAACGCCTTTGTTGGTGGATTTGAGTGGACTCTGTCATTTAATCCACTTTACAAGTCTCTGTACATGAATGTGATAGTGGTGACCTTCACTATTAACTTGTCCTTCATTTCACTCAAATGATCAGGCAGTCAGCACTTGATTGACTGCCAACATTTTTAAAATATTTAATTGGGTCTGTTACATCTTGGTGTGTCTTACCATTGCCATTTAAGGGAAATACCCTCTATTACAACAGTTAGGGGTAAATCATTTGCAAAATAACCATGGACAGTTGGTGGATCAGACCTGTCGCCAGAGCCTCAATTAGATGGATTAAATCACACATCTTTGAACAAAAGAATTCATTATTGTCATTGCAGAACATAAGTTGCACAATGTCAAGAACTTGTGTGTCCTTGCATAAGAATTCTGATCTCCATCCACTTTTTCTGGTTTGCATAACTCAACGCGGCTCTTGATGTAGAACAGTCCAGTAGCGGTTGATTCCTCCAGGACTCGCGCTGTGCCGTGGACATCTGAATCTGCAAACAGTCTGCAGTGTGTTCCCTTGAAGCTGTCATTGGCCAGATATTTGTTGTCTGTATGGTGGGTCTTGAATTATTTACAATTATGTATAATCTAAACTGACTTTGAGCATCTTTGGATATATTATAATGATAAAATAGATTTACTTCTGACCAAAGCAATTTAACTTCAGTAGTTGTAGACAATATTGATGGCAAGCTCTCTTTTTATATACAGTTATGGTAAGGAAAGATATCTGGTCTTCCATTTCCAGACTGATGTTGTTCCTTTTATTTTCTTTCTGCTGGTCACATGAGGAGGTTTAAGTTGCTTTCTTTCGTGGTTCCATGCAATGACTTGTTGAAGTTCTTTTTACACGACATCACTACTAGACAGAAGTTCTTCATCACCAATGTCTTAATGTGCAAAAGGAATGGATTTTTTTTAAATTACATTATCACTGTTGTTGTTTTAAAAGATTATTCTCTTATAATTATTTTTTACTTGCACATTAATAAGAAATCTTCAATGGGCAAAGAAACCAGGAAAGACTCTGTATGGAAACTTCTTTGACCTTCATTTAATCATCTTCTTTCATCTACATGTTTAATTAAATATCTAAGTGCTTCACTGAGTGCTCAATAGAAGAAAAAAAAAGAAAGAGGAAATAACAACGGAATAGCTTGACTTCAGTTGGTGCTTACACAGGTAATCAGCAAAATAATACAAAGCCACAGCAGTTGATGGGAAGGCAGTTAGCTGAGACCATTACCTGGCCAGTAAACATGTTCAGAACTGGATGGAGAGTGACCACCTATAAAGAGCTGTGCAAAACAGCACATACCATGTGTTAAATAGTAACATTTCTTTGCCAATCAATCGAGTTAAACAGCAGATTTCTGTAAAGGACGGGGCTTACACCTTGATCTCCACGTGCTTTTACACAAGTGGTAACTCATAATAATACCCCTACTTTTTGAACCGTGCCTGGTGGGGTCTGAAGTGTAGATGCAGAGGACTCAGGCAGCAGGGATGAGGAAATGTTCTCCATTCACGGGTCATTTACTTTGATTCACCCTGACTCACCGAGCCCAAAACATGAGTAAGGTTGTTTTAGAGCCAAAGGAATACATCACTTACGAAGATGAGTTGTCATGTTGCATGCCGTCAAGACTCTTTTAAACTGGCTAAGAATAACCAAAGAGGATTTCTTAATTTCCTTCCAACTTTCAGGGTAACGTGCCGGTATTGTGCTGTAAGTTGCAAATATTGTATCGAAATGGCACTTGAATTACAGCCAAAAAAATGCTTTTAGTTTTTGGTTACTACTACCACTTTAGGTACTACTGCCACTTCCACTACTAGCATTAGTAATAGTAGTAGTGAACAGTTCTGAAGTGAATTCTGAAAAATCACAACATAAAATACATGGGCGAGATTTTCAGTGCTTGAAAAAACACCGAAAAGTATGACTTTGTATCTTTACTTTCCCTCAAATTCTAATTCGCTTCACGTTAAACGATTTTCCTCCAACCTCCTGAGCACAGATTAGGGTAAATTTATCA
Source organism: Nelusetta ayraudi (assembly GCF_046127955.1). Taxonomy (NCBI): domain Eukaryota; kingdom Metazoa; phylum Chordata; class Actinopteri; order Tetraodontiformes; family Monacanthidae; genus Nelusetta; species Nelusetta ayraudi. The sequence continues at coordinate 126,872 of NW_027466081.1, forward strand.
CAGGGCCGCCAATCCTTAAATTGGCTGGGACCACGGAGAGGAAAAGATCTTTCCATCTCGCAAACACCCTGAACTTATTACCCGGGATTCACCTGTTGCTCGTTAAAGAGGAGGACGCAGATCGGATCTGAATTCTTCTCAACTTGACTCACTCTGTTTTGACTCCTGGTTGCCAGGGTGGGGCTCCCGACTCATTGTTCGAGATCTCTCCAAAGTGACTCTCAGTTGCTGAAGCGGTTCCCTATGGAAACCTATCGCTGAGCTAATCTGATGTCTTAGGCAGCTTTCGCTAGGATTTCCCCGGGGCTGAGCTGAGGGCAAAACCCAAATTATGGCAGAGAGCCTGGCCCCGAGAATGGGGGAGAATGTTCGGAGCCTCTCCAGGAAATTCTTCATGCACAATTTGTCTTTGTAGCGGGAGAGCTGGCACAGCCCTCGGCTTAAAGATGTCATGACCGGACCAACTTAGCACGCAAAAGTGCTTATTGCACATTGTACACTCATTCCTGACACAGGGAAGCCTGGCATGGATCACATCCTGGTGATCCGACACAAGCCCCTTTCTCACCACAGCAGTTTGTAAGGGACCTGGTGAATTTCCACCAACCTCGGCGTGAACTCGACCACTCAACCATGAGAGACTCCTCGTTTTTTGGGAGAGGCTGGGGTCTGATAGGCACAGGGGAAGAAAGAACAAGGGGGGGAGCGGAGGGGACCATAGGAAAATGGAAACAGCGCTGGCGCTTCCAGCAGGTTTATTTGAGGCCGTGACAGCGAAGCCTTTGGAAAAAGGGACGGCTGCTAAAGCTGCGTCTGCAGACAGGCACAGGGTGCACAAAAGGGGGTCGTGACAAGTAGACATTGGTGTGTCAACCTCACCCGCCCGTCACACACGCACACACACACACTTTTCTGCAGTGGAGTCTGGGAGATTAAGGAGGAAAACGGGATTATTTTTACTCCCCGGGTCCCTGAACCCAGTAGGACAAATTCAGGACAACGTCTGGGAACAATCTGTCCAGCATTGATTTCAGTCTGCACGGAAGAAGTGCTGCTCGTTACATCATGCGCTTCCCTTCTTTTCTGGTTTCCTCTTCATCTCCGTTACAGGCTCGACACTTCAACGTTGGAACGAGGGTTTCCGACCTTTCTAGCATGCAACTTTCACGTGTGTTTCCTTGTGGGTAAACACATTTTACGACTGTCACGACATCCTTGCATAGCAACCTACTCACTCAACTTAGAGGAATGTCAATAGCTTGGCAAAAAAGGCAAGCTGTGAGCTTGCCTTTTGGATAGAGGTGAGTTATAAAGGGGATTAATAACTGCTTCAAACTGGTAGACGACCAGTTGTAGTAATAATAATAATAATGATAATCATAGTTGTAACTTTCTTTATAGGTTAAATAATGGTTGAGAAACAAATTAAATAAATGACAAATTCACAAGTGGCAAAACAAATTTGCATATGAAATTTTACAAACGTCAGACACCAGAAGAAGAAAAGCTCCTAGTGGGGTCAGAGCACGCACAGGTACCTGAGCTTGACAGAGCGCTTTCAATTTCCAGAAACCATATCTAAATCTAAAACTAATCAAAAAGAAGGTTCATTGCAATAGTTATGCATAGTGTCCGAATATGTCACCCTGCAACATCTTTATTTTATGGATTTGTATCTTTCTTTTAAACAGATGTAGGCTTGTCCTACCTTTCTTCATTATTTTAGTTGTAAATACAAGTCGTTTGTTGTTACAAAATTAAGTGTTTTTTTTTCTAAAAATGTGTACGTGTTGTTTTTTTTTTTTTTAATCTTATGTAATGTGTTTCGACCTCCGGGCCTTTTAGATGCTGTGGCGTTTTGTGTGTCTCAAGGCTGCACCCCCCCCGCCCCTCCCTTCACCTGCTGCAAATGACCACAGGTGAAGTCACTTGTAATCAAGCCGTAGAGCAGGTGGAAAACTGGTGGAAAACTGCAGTCTGGACAAGTTGTTCAAACAGTAGACAAGAGGAGAGCAACACAGTCACTGTGATCAAGCAACCAGCCAACCGTTGAAGACCACATGTGTTTTAATGATAGTTTTTGTATTGGAACTCCAGCTGGTGTGAGTTTAACTATGTAATTAATGTTAACTAAAATAACTTAATACATATTTCGCACATATTTGTCCCTGACCAGCCGACATTGTAAGCCTGCCTGCAGGAGGTCAAAGGTCATTTCAATCCTGGCCCATGATTGTAGGCCTTCTGTGCTTCCTGGTGGCTCATTGTTCATTGGCCCTTATCGTCGCAACCTCATAAGTCGAGCGACATTCTTGACACAGACATGATGTGAGAAGTGTAAAAAGGTTGCGCGGCTAACATTGTGATAGGTGCCTTGCAGCACAGCAGGCCACCTGTAATTATAAGGCAAAGACAATTAAACCATTGAAGACACATCACAAGCAATGTACAATGTAATTGCCCGAATCAAAAGTCATGTTCACCTGAACATTAATGCTGTGACAGGACCTCCTATTCATAAAATCTGCCTAATGGGCACCTGAGGGGGATTTTATCTTGATGTGCATGCAGTCCTGCGCACCAATGCCATTGGGCAAAGCTGCTACTCAAAGCAACAAGTATCCTACTATGATTGTTTATGGTTGGCCTGTAATTTGTGGTTTCCCTTACCTGCAATCCTACAAAACAACCTTCTGATGTTGCTTTGAGTCTTCTGTGGCCAGGCAAAGGAGATAAAGACATCTGCCAGAGCTTTCATCACCAGACACAAATTCTGTAATGCTCAGCAAATTGCGGCTTTGTTTCTCCATTCTGCTTCTTCGACCCGATTAAGGAACTCCCAACTTGCAACAAAGGCACAAGACCATGCAAACCATCTCCTCCACACTCAGCGCATGGCTCCGTGCTGCGTGGCGTCTGATCCTGGGACCCAACAATCTGCACAGGTACCCGATGCCATCGGCAGAGAACCTGTATCGTTCATACAGGTGGTCTTCAGGAAGCAAAGGTGGGCGCAACCCTCTCTGAGAAGGCTGAAGCCTCTCCTGACCACGAGTGCTTCCTCTTCCATCACGTCTGGCAAGAATGGCCATTGTTAGAGCTGGAAGGAACCAACCATTCTGGGTCTTCATAAAAGCTATTGGCCCTAAACGTGGAACACATTTGCACCCTCACAACTCACAAGCTGCAAACTGTTATTTTGTGATCAATCATTTGTTTGAGTCATCATGATCCCATTTACCTTGAAGAATAGATCATTAATCTGTTTCCTCTACTCACTTTTTACTGCCATGAAGGAGTTTACACAGAGTAGAACAATGTGTGCTTGTGTCTACCCATTTTCTTCAACGTGTCGCAGTATATATTCAATCTACTGCATAGCTTTCTATCAGGCCAAAACATTCATGGTTTCAACACAGATGTCCGTCTAAAAGGCCCCAGAGGGTCTTTTCTGAATGAATTTGGCTTTACAAATGTGGATCTCTTTATATAGGCCACACAAGCCACCTGCAAAAGCACGTCAATGAGAACATAATTACATTTATAGGGTCAAATTAAGCTCCACTTCCTCTCTTAGGATAGGGTACTTTACTTTTGTTTTACTTTTTTTCAGACTTGGAATGCCTGACCATGTCAAGCTTGGCTGCCCTAGAGTAAGACTGTAGTGCGCTTGACCCATATTTGTAGCTTAATCTATTAGGGATGGAAAGCCGTTGAGCGGCAAAACTAATTTAATGCTTTTCCCTCGGAGGGCAGTAGGGAATGTCATCATGCCTCATCAAAGTAGACAATATGGGCTGAAATCACTACTGTCATTGACTCTGCAATGAACTGCAAGCAGCAACAGGACACTCTGCATTTTGAAAAATATACAGCTCAGTAATGTTCCCAAAGCTCTTTATCTGATTTGTATTGATACTTCATGAGCATTAAAAAAAAATTCTATTATCTGGTAGACAGAATGTTTTCTAAATCCTCAATTTTTTTGGGATATCCATTTGGTAAAAAGCGTAAACAGAGGTACCTAATGATGAAGTGAATCTTAGATGGCTGGTGATTGAGTGAACATCAAGCCAGATGGTACCTTCCATCTCTTCATTCATAAAGGGAGCGATTGGCTATGAAGTCCAAAGTTGAGACTGATTGAAAATGTCTATATGAGGCCTGCGCGTTTAATGAGCAGGAGGTATGTTGTATTGTATTGTATTAAACTGATTGAAGTTGAAGAATTTTACTGACTTTAACACAAATAATTATTAACTGCATGCTATGTACCCGCTGGGCATGCATTGCCACAACAACAGATGTTAACAGGTGCTTGTGGCCAACTCAACACAAAAATGGAAAGAATACGGCGCGCAGAATCCTTTTTTTTTTTTTTTTTCCTTGTCCTGTCTGGCCATAATGACAAGCAGAAGTGTCTCTGAATGTCTATGATGGCTGACAGATTTTATTCTCAGAGGTAGATCTTGAGAGTGTGAGCCACACGGGTTGTTGCAGGAGCTCTTGAGTGGTTTTATTGTATTCTTGTGGAAAGGTGACATTCTGGCCATGAGGGATGGGAGGGGATAGAGGGGTGAGAAGAAAGTAGAAAGGGGAAATGAGTGTGTGGGGTGGGGGGGTCGGGGGGGGGTGATGAGAGGGATAGAGAGAGAGGAGTAGAGGAGGCAACTGGCAACAATATACAACTATTGTGTTAAAAGAGAACAAAACCAGATTGTAAATTTGCATTGCTAACTGTCAGATACTGGGCTTATTCAAATGATAACCTGATTAATCTAAAGAGAGAAAGAAAGAGAAAAAAAATACTACAACACAATAACACAACAAAATAAAACACAGCCCATCTTAAAGTTAAAACCATTTGCAAATGAAGACCACGGAGCCAAGGAGTCTATTCTCCATTCTCACCTGTCTCTAATCTTCATCGCTCACTTGTGATTGTTTCCTTGTGCCCTCGAGGAACATTGTGTCTGTGCTTCAAAGATTCCTGCTTCTCATCCATGTCCATGCACTCATTAACCTTCCAATGGAATTGTTTAGCAGCCAGTTCCTTGGGCTGTTGTTTCAGCAACCTTTCTTTATTGTCAGGTCTTAACATGTCTGCACTGCACCCAAAGCAACAAGTGGGACGTTTTTAATCCATTCCCGCTCTGTCTTCTCTCCTCTTTGATTGCAGAACCTTCAACAAATAAGACGTTTTATTTGTCAAAATAGCTTGTACTTAGTAATATGTTCACAGCGGGTTTATTTTGATTATTTTTATAACTATTTTTCTGCTTACCACTATTACTACTATTATTATTTTTTTGCATTCTAACGTGTTCAACAACTGTTAGTCTGTTAAATGAAATTGTTTTATTGTTCCGGGTCTATTTGTTAGGAGGCCAAGGATATTTAAAGGGAACCTTGAAATGAATTCAAGTATCAAGTATATGCCTCCAAGTGCCTGCAGGCCTGTCAGCCACAAGCCGTTGAATTGAAGGATTACTCAAGGTGTTGACCGGAGAACGTCAAGCTCATGCACAAGAGAACAGCTCAACAGAATCCCTGTATCCAAATGAAAGCCACATTCAAGATACCGTGCCCTATGAAAACTGACCCTGTGTTTATTGTCATTACACTTAATGATAGTTGAAATTACATGTGTTCAACTCAACCCGTAACCAGACTATTGCAAAAGAAACGCAAAATTGGCTCGGCATTCAGTTTTCCAGCCCCGATTCTGAAGGGGTTCAATCCTTGGACTTCACCCAGTTCAAAGTTGAAATGCGGGTGATATCAGGCCAAGGAGGTCGTGACTGACGCCTGGAAATAATAACATGTTAATTGGCAGAGGATGCAAGTGATTGCTTATTTAAGCAAGTTTATCATGGTTTTGTGTGCTTGAATGATTGGACGAGTTTTGAGTTTTGGTTAGTAGGCGGTAGGGCCAATGCTGCATATCTGCTTTAGTTTTTTTTTTTTTTTTGAACAATAACGATCTCCAGAGTGGGAGCACCTCAATTTCTGTGATTTTAAAGTTTATTTTTTTGTGAATCAGATTTCGTTCGTGACTAAATCATTGGACGTTTTGCCATGATCAGGTTTCTTGCAGGCAACAACCGCAGCCTGCTAGGTCAGTTGAACCTATCACACAGAAAACCACAGATCCCTTGATGTCGATCAGATGGAGCTGTATGGAGAACAGAATTTGTTTGTTTTTTTTGTTTTTTTTTTAGAATCAGTGAGAATCCACTCAGCAAATCACAAAAGTAGCAGATTCCGCATGTGAAGGTAAGTAGTGGATGAATGTTATTGGGAGATGCTAACATTGCATGTCGATGTATTAAAGTGCAGCAAGTTAGTGCTAAATGCTATCCATATAATTTGCTCTGTAACACTGAAGAACTCACACTCGGTTGTTAGTGTCAAACAAACATGAAGTTTAAGAAACCTGAACCTGTTTGTTTTTTGAAAACTTTTGCTCTTTCAACAAGTTTGTTAACAAGTTTTGTTAAAGTACAAAATCGTACAGATTAACTATTTTTGGATGACATATTCAAATTTAAAATTCACTTCAATTTGGTCTTTAAATTCCCAATTGCCACAATGTGTATTGACAGTGGTTTGCACATGGCAGATCATGCAGTTTGCAGGAGCATCTACAGGTTGCACAGTTTGTTTTGGACAGCGCCGCACCAATTCCAATATTCTGTTATTGAAACAAAACAAAGCATAATTTTAGCTTAGCATGTCCAGCTTGTTCACTCGACATTCACACGCTTGCGCCATCACATACTCACATTGTCTGTTGCTGCACGTACAAGATGAAGGAGGGGGCGGGGCCACATATATAATGAGGCGGGGTTCCAAAGCTTCTTTGTTTTGGTTTACACACTGCGCTAAGCTACAATCTTTACCATTGGAAAATCGCTTCTAGGCCCTTTAACTATCAATATTATAACATCTGTCTGTGTGTATTTGTGCGTTCATGTTTTCTTGTGTGTATGTATTTTTTTTTTTTTTTAATTGGAATTAGTGGGGATGGGTTTTTACGTTCTTATTCTTTCCTTTGCATTGTTTTTGCCTTTTTGTAAAGCACTCTGAGTTGCATTATCATTGTATGAAAAGTGCTACATAGGTAAGGTTTAATTGATTGGTTGATTGATCGCTTCACACTTGCCCTTCCCTCCTGTAAATTAGTTCAGAAAAAAATTCAAAACATCATTCAAAATTTAAAAAGTTCACTTTGAACTCCACGTCACTTCTTTTCTTGCTAAAGTTTGAGTCCATAGGGTTTGAAATGAATTGTTAGACCGTTTCCTTGGTTGAAACGGTGTCTAAACCAGTTTAGGGTTTCTGGCCCCATCCAGCAATGGCTCCATATCATTAGATCCGCTCCAGCTAGATATTCTGAAATTTTCTGCAACATTTGCTCAGAAAAGAGCTTTTTTAATATGTGCACTGCTGCACCCTTGCACTTGTTTGGACAAAAAAAAACTAGACGACACGTCGCTGCCAAAATCTCATGACCAGTGCAGGGCTGCCATTAAGTTAAGCATGCATCTGTCATCTAATCTTTCTTGGAAATGGTAGCAGGGGAGCTCTTTGCTTGATGATAAGACCAGAGCTCATGGGGAACATTTGGCTCCATCCACTGCACTATTAATTAATCATAACATTGTCCCTGGTCACCGCAGATGGATGCCCTTACTCAGAGCCAGACCATTATCACATGTCAAAAGCTAGTTGACGTAATAGAGCGCATTGTGCGTGCGTGTGTGTGTGTGTGTGTGTGTGTGTGTGTATGGGTGGGTGTGTGAGTGCATGCATGCATATGTGTGCTCCGGGTGGCAGATCAAAAATCGTCATAACCTCTGGAAGGACTTTTGGGAATCAAATTTCACACGTTAATTAGAATGTTATCATTTGGAAAATGGAACTCGGTCCCGTTTTCCACGGAATCGCTCAAGTTCAATAACCTACAATAATTTCTGTCAGTTTTATGTGGTTATGTCCGTATCCAAAATTCTGTCAAACTCTTTTTTTTTGTGTGTGTCCTGTGTCGAACTTTCCAAGTTTCCTCCATTTGCGGTGAAACAATAGCTCCTCTTTTTTTCTTTTTTTTTTTCTTATGTAGCTTAGGTGCCATTTTGAAGCTCTCACGCCGTGCCAGAGTCGAACCCTTCTTGCGAGTGCGAGTCATTTTGAATTATGCCTGTGGCTTCGGGGCCGTTGCGCCCCAGCCCTGTGGAGCTTCTGCCTTGTTGGCTCCGATCTCCTGGCTTTGGCTTCCTCTGCTGGCTGCTCCTCGTCACGTTGTCCGTCTTCTGCTCACCTCTCGGGTATCGACTGTGTTCCTGAAAGCCTCCCCTCAGTGCACCGCCGGTGCATTGTTTGCGTTTCACTGTGTTAGTTCAGTATTTATTACCCTTAAAATCAGTCTTTTTGACTGTTCCATTATATATTATGGAAATTAGTTTTTGGGGATGTTGTGTTCATCAATTTGAATTGGCACCTGTAGAGACGGGTTTTCTGGGTTTTTCGGCAAGCTAAGTTGACCGAGGCTCCAAGGACAACAGACTGGTGGTATTGACACACCACATCGTTAAGATATTAAAACAATTCCAACTAGTACGTGCCTGGACCTCCTTCTGCTGGTCAATCATCCTTGGCCCTGTTTGCTCTTGGTCACTTGTAACTGTTTTGGGTGATTGGATCACGAGAACGGATCTCGCGGCATCTGTTCGCACTTAGCCATTAACATGCGTCTCGAGCGTGCCATTTGTGATGGCATCACACCCCCCCCCCCACCCCCCCGCCGAACCTATGCAAATGCAACATGCGTCATTTCCGTTTTTAACCACTGGGGGGCAGTAAAGCGCAAAACCACGGCGAGTTTTACATGACAGCGAATAAGAATCAACTTCCTGTTTGCGGACTATATCGAGTCACTGGTTTTAATTCTACTGCAGCTCGTATGGATCCGAACGAGGAGCAACGACTGGTGGGACAGAGTGGTGACGACTTCTTTTTTGGATGCAACGTCGCACATTTAATCACATGTGTGGGGAAACTGCGACCGCTGCTCCGCTGACAAAATACGCTAATCCGGAATGAATTTTATTAGCATGCTAATAAACGAATCTAACATAAAATGATTTGTTTTCGCTTCTTGTTTGTAACTTTATAATGACGACGCCGACCAAGTACGTACACGGGAGAGGTGAGTGGAGTAGGCGGTCCTTAATGTGGACTGAAGTCGCATTCTGTTCGCACGTCCGTGACGAATGCGTTTTTATGCGATGCGGTATTCGGATGTCAAAACGGATTTGGACTGTTTGCACTTGGTCATTTCATGCGTTTTTCGTAATCTGATCAGCAAAAAACGCATGAAATGACCAAGTGCAAACAGGGAAAGTAGCAGACGGCATTGCCTACCTGAACAAAAACTAACCTAAAACCTAATGATTGTTTCTTCCAAACAAGGAGGCGTGTAATAAAATGGTGCACAAAGAGAGCCCTCCACTGAGTCCATCCTAAAAGACTTGCACTGAGATCTGCCAATATGGTTTTGGGAGAAATGCCAATCTAGAAGGAAAAGGTTCCATCTGAGAAATATTAAGGACAACTATTGCAGATAGGTTGCTCGAAAAACAACAGAATTCCAGGTTTGGGGTCAACACAACAGAGGTAGTTGGATATCAATGTTATGTTTGTCACGGATGCTCTTTCGCTGTTTCATACAGCTGAGGATGTGAATGAAAATGGTAAATGGACTGCACTTACATAGCACTTTTCTAGCACCTTCACGGTACCCCGAAGCACTTTACAAAGGCCTCTCATTCACCCATTCACACACACAGTCATACACCAATGGGTGGCTGCTGCCATGCAAGGCGCTGCCCAGCCCCATTGGGAGCGATTTTTGGGTGAAGTGTCTTGCCCAAGGACACAACGACAGACTTAGGATGGAGCGGAATTTGAACCGCCAAACCTTTCGGTCATCTGAAAACCCCCAGACACTAACACGCAGCCGTTTTACCAACCTGATGATAGGTAGACACAGAAACGAACCAAAGGACCAACAAAAGCAGCTGATCAAGCAGATGGCAACACAAGGAGGAGGTATTGTTTTTTTGTTTTTTTTTGTCGATCCATCATTACTGTACAAACTGCCAAGCTATTCAATTTTTGGTTACGAGTGTTGCACTATTAAAATCCCACACTGCAGTGGAACCGTCCAGCGACAAGTCATTTCTTTCGCTGCTTTTCCTAGAAAATCAAATGTTCCTTTGAACCAAATCATCATTCACAATATACCAGAAATAAGAACTTATGAAACTCTTGCCCTGACCCCGGCCAAGAAATATTAATGCGCTGTGGAGGTCCGCTTGAGCTTCATTTCTAAATGGCTTCTGAGGCACTGCCAGAAACAACCTGAACGCTCTCCGTTTGTGTGTTTTGAAGAAAAAAAGAGAGAAAAAAAAAAAAAAAAAGATTTATTTCTACCAACACTTCCATCCAGCCCAAGCGTTTCTTGGTGCCTTTGAAGTAAACCAATCACATTCCTCAAAGCATTTCTCACTTCCTGCCCCCTCCATTCACAGCCTGAAAATAGCCTCTGATTCATTTCATGGCACCGCATTTGTGTTTACGCTTTGCCTTCTTCCGTACCGGAATATTAAACCATGCTTCACAAAAGGGAAAAAAAAAAAAAAAAAAAAAAAAAAAAATGTTCCGATAAAATCAACAAGGAGAATCCAGCACATGAAAGGAAACCTTCTTAAGTACATGTTGCATTTTATTTCAACGTGTTCTAAAAAATAATGTATTGTGCTGCCAGAGGAACCTTGTAGGCCATAGCGTGCGGTTTCTGCAAGGGTGTGACAGTTTTTTTTTGTTGAGAAAAGCCAGGATTTATGTCATGGCATGAAAAAGTTGAGCCTGAACTTCTCACGTGCAGGCTCGCATTGCTTAAGGTTTTGCATGTGAATAAAGTGGGCAACTTGAATTGTGTTTGCAAGCAGGGTGATAGTCCGTTATTATAACGGCCTAAACTGCATTATTTACGTCCATGTTCGCAACTTTTGAATGACACCAATCATGTAAATCTTGTACCACCGGGATAGAAACAGTCGGCTGCAACCTGTTGGCAAACAGAGCAACAATTTCTGCTGAGTCTCCGATTCAGCCACTGTGTCACTGTTCAACCCACTCTCTCAGTGCAGAGTTAGCAGCTTTTCCATCTGTGCTTTGGAAAGCTTTCTGGGTCCTGTCTGCTCTGCTCATCTGAGAGATAACTTATGGGACTTTTAACAAGCGCTAGCTGGGAGTCGGCCTATAAGCTGGGCTTTAGTAGAAAGCAGATTGAAAGTTTGCATTAAGAGTAGCCAGTGACAGAAAAAAGTGACGGGTGAATTTGAACTTGATTCAGTATGTTGGCTGGTGTTAGGAGCAGTGGCCTTGGTCAATCCAAACATCAGATTGAATACACCCTTGTCTTTGTATTGTAGAATTGTGAATATACCCCAATTCTTTTCCCATTCCTACCCGTGTGAAGACATGCTAACTATTCTTTGTGAGGCAACCGAGGGAACACTAACACTACCACACCATTCTTGATTCATCGCTTCGATGACCATTATCAAAGTCCTCCTATGCATTTTGTGATCTCGTCTTACTGTCATCTCAATTGTGTATAAAAAAATAAACATATGTAAGTGTTTGCCAATGAAATTAGGTACACAACCCCCCCCTTCCCGCCCCCCCCAAAAAAAGGAAGTCCAAAAAACGATCGATCTTCCAGAAGGATGATGTTTTAAGCGCTCCTTTACGACTGAATCCGTGACGGGCCCGCGGGTGATGGCCCTGATGAGTGACGTTCCATATTGTTCCAGACGAGGTTAATACATGAAAAGCTAACACGAGGACGTTCAACACTGTACCTGTCACCTGTCGTGAAAAGCAACTGCGCACATCCGCCGGTTTGAAACAACATCCATTGGCCCATCATTTTTCCGGGTTTGCCTTCACCAACCCAGATGATCAGCTGTTTCTAGATTGGACGGGATACGCACCTTTGGTCCTTGCCCTCAGTGTTGTCTTTTATTGTTTGTTTTTTTGTTACTTTGCACAGTTTCCACTGCCGCTTCCTCTGCCCGGCCGTTTTGCTGGGCATTGGAAATGAAAACAGTCCGTCTCGCACAACACTGTGGTCACTTCACATAGTTACCAGATTTTGACTTGTGAGCTCATATAATCTCCCTTTCCTCTGTAATGACTTCCTCTCATTGGAACAGTAATTACAAATGTCGCCCCGGTTCAAATACATTCAACACTGTTAAAGGTTTCTGTCCCTAATTCTTAAGCAAATGCTGTCAGACACGCTCGGGCAAAAATAGGAAATGTTTAAATGTTTTTGGCAGCTTTCTTTCTTCCGCCACTTAACTTTAAATGTTATACAACCCACTTAGTTTTCACCGCTCCGCAAGAAACCCTAACACTGTTTCCACAGTGTTTGCCTGGTGTTCTGCAGGAACCAGAGCTGCCGTGCCCTACAGGCAACCTTAACCTCTTGGAAGTGTTATTAAACATGTTATTGGTCAGATCTTCAGTTCAGGCTCCCACAGCTTTAATATCTTCGTGCTCTGGCTCGAATTTTATCAATTAAACGGATGGCCATATCCTCAGCAGGTCTAAAGTTTCAACTGTTATTGAAAGTGTTTTCATTGCACTTTCTCAACAGAATAGCAGAGGGCTTTTTTTTTTCTTTTTTTTTTTTAACCCTTGGAATCAATCTGGTCAGTCCAATTAACCTCTTAGGTAATTCAATTGGCCAGTGTGAACACAACAACCAAACTGCCAACCAAAGGGCTGCACGGCGACACCCTCAGTGTGCTACTAGGTAGCATAAAATTGACATCGTTGCACCTGAAATAATCAAGCATGGAACAAATGAATCTAGTAAAAGAGGCCAGAAGCACTTAGCTTTCTCCTTATATGATTGCTCATGACTCCATTCATCGACAACCAGCGTGCAGTGTATTGGCTCGTCACCTGCGTCTCATGAGCACGTCCCAGTTTCGTAGAATTCCCCTGTGCTTATTCTAAAATCATCATGCATGAATACATTATTTTCAGCCCCAAATTACTTTTAAACTGCATTTTTTTTTCCCTAAAGTGCCATGTGCACAAATGGCAAGCCCAATATTCTATTGTCTATGATCTTCACAACCCTACTGAAGAGTTTGATGAGACTGATGAATTTAAGAAGAGTCAGGAGTAGCAGCTCATAATTCACCAGAGACACTGTCATGTGTGTGTGTGTGTGTGTGTGTTTGTTTGTTTGTTTGTACAGAATGAGCCAAAACAATGTATACACATATCAGGAAAATGAAACCTTTGACACTTGTAAAGGCCAGTGGCTGACTGTATATACTCCACAGTATCAATGCATGAGAGAGTACGCAGGAAAAAAAAAAAAAAAGCTTACTCACGTTTCTTTGATGATCCCTCTGTCAGGAATGCCATTACCTTTGGCATTCTTGCATTGTTGTGTTTATCGACATACGGCAAAGTATCAAATGATACGAGATAATTAGCCAATTTAAGCCATAATGACTGCGCAAGCTCGTAGGAAAGCCGCTTTTAACATCTTACATTTGCTCTTCGGAAGGCGCATTCCAAAAGGTACCCTGTCTTGTCTCTGTCTAGACTGCAGTAATAACCCAAAGATAATCATCATGGCATGATGTGTGCAGTTTGTCGGTGGATGCTGCAGTGAAAGACACGCACTGCCGTTCCTCCCCTTGAACAAAAGCCGTTTGTATTGCAGTTTGTCTCGTTCTATGTTAAGCCCGGGTTGTTGTTGTTGCTGCTGTTGTTGTTGTTGCTGCTGCTGTTGTTGTTGTTGTTTCTTGGCATGTTTAAATTGCAGAGCAGGCCCTCCGTTGCACTGAGCACTAAATCATCTCAGTAGTGGCCGGGCTAAAGCCGAGTCCTGACTTCAAAGTCCGAATTGCATTTCTGCTACTTTTAGACAGGAAAACAGTTATTATGTCAAGCTCAATTAAGCGCCCGCCATAACATCTGCTTAATAACAAAGAATACGAGAGCGAGCGAGAGAACTCATTAACACGAGGGACTCTGAATGTTACACAGTAAAGGCAGCGCAGGTTCTGTGAGTTCTGGTTTGATCTCGCCAAAACCCCCCGCTGGGCCAGGGGTTCCGGGTCATGTTGTCCAGATGGGGAATTATGGCCTCCATCTGGGCCTTGATCAGACACCTAACAAGATATTTCCATGGCCCCAAACGCCTGACTCAGCTCCTGCGTACAAGTAGATTGCAAATTGGAAGGGACCAGAACGATCCAGTATTGTCCAAACCTTGTTCACCGATCACTGTCTATGCTATTGGAAAAGCACTGTCTCACTGTGAAACGATCAGTTCGCCACTGCAATGTCTCCACGTTTTTTGGGGGTTTTTTCAGGAACTCCTATAGTTTGAGGCCTCTGCTGCGTGTGGGTTTATGGCATATGCCTGTCTTTACCGCCATCATAAACATGTCGTTGGAATAAACAAACACTGAACACAGGCCCAGTGGAAACGCATGAACATGAACAGGGAGTCTTTATTTATGATCTGAGGCCCTGCTGGAAGCAGCGCTGAGATATCTCCTCAAGCACCTTCGGCTCTGTTTTTGCATTCTTGACCCAAAGCGCGGCGCAAAACAACACCCAAACTATTCCTGTTGCTGTGGTGTTTCGTATCGGCGCTCGTGGAAACCGACAACAAACTCAACAACAGCATTCTGTGGCTCCGTACAGTGATGGGCGCATGTGGACGCGGCGCACACGTGTTTAATTACGCGCACGTCCAAACCCCACTCATGTCGTGAGCTACGGCGGCGGGGTTTAAATTCTGCACCATGGCTCTGAAGTTCAAAGACTTGTTTCCCAGAACACCCCACCCCCACCCCCACCCCCACCCCACTCCCCACCCCCCCCTCGTTTTTACACATCCCTTTCCCCTTTCAGTACGGGCAGCTTGGCTGCTATTCTGAAAGTGGAGCACAGAAATACTGGCTGAACAAGGAGAACAAACAGCTTGCATGCCTTGTGGCTTCTTGACTCCATACTTTTCAGCGCTGGGGTTTTGGAGAGCTACTCGGAGACTGCATTCCTGGCAATTAATAGAGCAAATGCAGGTTTCCATTTGGACTATTTGAACGTGCAACGAGATCTTAGTGTGTGTGGAGAACCTCTGGTTTGGAGTATCACAAGGTCACGTCTTGTTTTCTGTTTCAGAGCTGTGGGAACCTTGAGGAAAACGGTGAAAAAAAAAAAAAAGAATCACGTGGTATTACTAATATAGGCTGTTTTCACTGCCTGAAACAATGCGATGAATCTGATTTGAAGCATCGTCGATCACCTGCTGTGTACATGTCTTTACATTTTAACCTCAAGAAACCTGCGACGTACAATTTTTTCATCTTTGAGACTTCTTATTCTCTTATGGCATAAATGGGTCACGCAAGCGACGCCTGCCTATCAGTGGTGTCCTAAAGGCAGCATTTCCAGTTCTGATAGATCAATTGCGGTGATCCGCTTCAAACAATAAACAAGGTTTGTTTGGTCAATAATTTTTTTTTTTTTTTTAAATCATTGTTTGAGCTGTACAGGCCTTCCAAGATAAGCGTTCACTCTCACACAGCCTAAAAGGCTTTTTTTTTTTTTCTTTTCTTTTTTTTTTTTGGCTCTCTGTCCCCCTCCCCCACCTGCTCCATCCATGACCTTGGAACAGCTCACTCCCTTGTGAAGGCCAGCAGCTCACTACTAGCGCTAGCTAGCGGGAAAGGTGGCTACTAGCTCTTATGCAGTGGCAAAGTATCAAATGATACTGATGATGAGGATTTTTTTTATTTTACATCCGCATTTAAAAAATAAAAAAAAAATAAAAAAAAAAGCATCTGCAGAGGCGTTAGCTGTGATAATCAGATCAACCTGTGACATAGAAGGCTCCCCAAAATCCAAACGACTCATTTCAGCACAGAAACACAAAAAAAAATGCCAGCCCACCAAGTTGTGGTCTTTCGTACTTGGTGTGTTAGGTGCCATGCCAGTAACACTAAAAGACTTGTTAAAGAGCTGAAAAAGTCCGTTTTTGGTTACAGGACCCCTGTAATACTTCTCATATTTCTTAACCTTTCGATTTTCTCCAAGAAACAGAACTTCTGAAGGACTTCCCTTGCCATCATTGGCGCTGCTTGCTGGCTGTCGGAAATGATGGCGTAGACAAGTGGGCCGTAAAGTTGCTATTAATCAGATTTTAAGTATGAAGTGCGCAAAACCTTGTTTTTACTGTGTCAGAGTGCCGTTCATGGATAGCGCTGCGGTGCAGCTCTGATTGGAATATCTTCTGTTGGCTGCAGTGGTGCTCTGGCACCATGTAGGAAGTCTGTATTGATGAAGGGGATTTCATAGAACGAGCAAAACGGGACACATCCAACACTGTGAAATAGTGATCCTCGCTTTCATCTGTGGGAGTTTTCTCTCCACTGCAGCCCCGCTGACTCAGCGCCTTCTATCATGCGCTCGTTACTGCTTCCAGTGACCCAAAGGAATAACAATGAAAATCAAATGATATGAAAGGTACACCCACACTCACAGACTCACACACGTACACATGCAAACATGCACCATTCAAAATAAACGTCCTAGCCTTTAGCAAAAACAACTTAACGTAATTGTGGCACAAGCGCGTGTTCGCTCGTCCCTCTTGGAGAAGAATGTGTTTGCGTAAGCGGTATTATGGAGAAGAATGACCATGGCCCCCATGAAATATAGCAGCAAACTGAAAACAATAAAGATCCCCCTTACAAGTCCAGCTTTCCGCTTTCAAGAAAAGTGACCACAACATTTACTTTTCATTACATAACGACAACAAAAAGTTAATAGTTCCAGTCTGTATGTGAAAACCAAACCATCGCTGAGGCCACCTCAACTTCAGAAATCAAGAACTCGGTATCTACCCCCCCACCACACACACAATTCAACAAATTCAACATTTTTTGGCGTCACATTTCAGTGACACAATAGCACAGGACAGAGGCCACCTATCTTGAGTTAGGGTCTACTCAAAGTTGGTAAAAGCAGAATTTTGGCACCACTGGCATTACCTATTATTTTTAATCAGCTTGAAATGTTATAGATTGGTTTGGACTTTTTTTATATTTTGATTAACCATAAGCTTTTTCTCCATATGGGCTACAGCCTGAAGAAATATTGTAAAGGGCAAGCGCAAGTACAATTCCAAAGAAATGTATCCAATTTACTTTGTACCATCCGTTCCCTCACTGGAACCTGAGGGAAGTTTATTCTACACAAACAGATGGGAGAGTTATACATCAGTTACAGCAGTTAAACCTTTTTTTTTTTTTTTTTTTTCAAACCCCAGACTCCCGGTTAATGGTCATGCGGTAATGCGGGCGAACCAGTCGGCCAAGGGGATATCCCATTGGCCAAGTAGCCAGGGCACATGATCAATTGGAGGCATAGTGACAGGACCCTCAACCATCACATCGCTAACTCTCTTTTCACAAGCACGTCCTTGTGCTCATTGTCCTTGTGTCCTGAGTTAACTCGCAATTGATCGCAAATATTTTTTTTTTACCCAGCTCTTTATGTAACTTAACAAGATATTTGTTGTGTTTCTTATACTCTTGAAAAAAATTGGAGAGGACAATAACAATTCCTTTGTGGAAATATTCTATTTTAATTTTCATTGAAACATTCCAAAACAATTACATACTTAAACTGAGATTGGCCATTTCACTGTGTGCCCCTTCATGTGTGTGTGTGTGTGTGTGTGTGTGTGTATGTGTTTGTTTGTTTGTTTGTATGTTTGTTTGTTTCATCTCTCTTGCACTCTGATACTATATACTGACAAATATTACATACACAGATATGGTCGCATTTGTCAATCGTGGTATTTTATTTTGAAAATTGCTTTTATTTGAAAAATTAACCGAATTTTCTCATGTTTCTTTGAGTGACTTCCTGTCCAGCTTGACGCAGATCGCTCGCGGCTCGCGCACAAAATAGACCAGGAACTGAAAAGATCGCTGCACGACGCGAGTCAACCACAGAGGTGCGCACTGCTTTGAGTCTGCTGTGAACGACACCATTGGTTAACAAGGAAAGGAGGACGGGCTCCGTTCCGCGGCGCTTCCGCTGCCGGTGAGGCCCGCACGCACGACACAGAGAAGTAGAGGGAGTTGTCTGAACGGCTGCTTGTCAACCGTCTTGGAGAAACGCACGTCTGGTCTGAACAGGACGGCTGCGGCTTTTCGATTTTCGTAGGCGTGTCGCTTCCGCCTCCGGTGTGAACCAGGCGTTAATCACGCTAAAAAAAGATTGTGCTGTTAAAAGGAGTTAGAGTTAACACGTTATTAGTGTGTTATTAATGTGTTATTAGCGTGTTATTAACGCATTAACGTTGACAGCCCCACATATTTATATATATATGTATGTATGTATATATACATACACATATACATATATTGAAATACCTTTTAACAATGGTTGGCCATTCTGCACTGGCGTGAGATTTGAACAGCCTTTCAGCTTCAGCCTGGAAACTTGTCCTGGGCATGAATCATTAAGTTGTGCTTTGTTGATAAGCAGAAGCAACAAGGTCTCAAGTCTCCTTTCTCTTTGTTGCTCTTGTTCTCGCTCTCTATCTCTCTCTCTCTCTCTCTCTCCCTCACACACGCGCACACACACACACACACACACACACACAGCATCTGCACGATGTGCAGTCGTGACCCTGGAACCGAGCGGCGGAACGGTCGGCAGGGTGTGCGAACGGCCTGCGCTACGTTGCCAAGTCATCCGCCTCTCCCCACAGAGAAGGAGGTTGATGGGAGAGCTCCTTTGTCCGTGACACTGTTGGACGCGTTTGCACCATCGTCAGCCCTCAAACACGGCAGGCCAGCTGGAGAGGGCCGCAGTTCCCGCTGTGGGGAGAACTGTGTGTGCTTCAACTCTGAACGCTCTGCCTTGATTCTGCGAAGCTGCCACCTCCCCTGTGAGCGAGAGGAGGTAATACTAAGAACACAATGACAGGATCTATTACTAGTCCCCCAACACATAATCCATGTGTATCTTGGAGGGAAGACCAGCAAATTTTGCCATGATATGGTCACAGGGCGGAAACCAGAACGTACGAGTCAGCAGAAGAGTGACGTGGAAAAAAGGAAACATCTAGGCTAAAGACTGATAAGCCTTTTTGGAACTTAAAGCGGCCTCACTGAAAAGAGAACCCTTACCGAGATCAAACAGACCTGATTGAAGAACTGTATCGGTGCAAACCTGATTAAACAGCTTTCACCCTTTAATGTTTCATTGCACACATGTTGGAAGAGTTTTGATACGCAGGCAAAGTGTCAGTCTGTTAGGGAGGCGGCTGCCTTTGCTCTCTCGTGTCTCTTGGCTCAATGCTGCTTGCAGTGTTTCATAGTGTCAGGAAGTGTGTGTGCGTTTGCCAAATCAAAAGGCAGGTATGCTAGTAGGCTCAAGTCCCCGTCATTTCACTTCACCATCATTACTTTGTGGCCACCTTTATCACAAAAAAGTGTTTTCAGTGACTTTGCGTTGCGGTTGTGTTTAATTTTGGATTTTCAATGGAGAAATTATAGTGTGTAGCTGTGTCGTACAGTTGTGTGATAACCTTTGAAGTGCCTTTGGATATTGACAGAGTAGTTTTTTTTAAAACATCAATTGTTCCCTGTCAGTGGACTCAACCAAAGTGAGGCTGAATGTCCGAACTAAATCTACTATCACCTTGTTAGATTTTTCCATTAAAAATGGTTTGTTGATTTGTTGCGATTTGCTTTTCCGCCGGACTTATCATATCAGTTTGTTGGTACGTGTGGCCTGAGTCCTGGCAAGAATATGCAAATCAGGCTAGCTGGTGTCTGCAAAGGGACCGGATGCACGCAATGGGTCCGAGTTTTTGAAGACTGAAACAATAATGTCCGTTCATCCATTTCCAGTTCCATCCAGGTTACCCGTCAGTTTATCATAGTTTAAGGTGCATTTTCATATAACGTCCAATCAATTTTGCGGGAACGGATTCAAAATAAATGCAAGTGCAGTGTGTGGGTGACAGGCCTGTTTGACTTTCTCTCATTTACAACTTTTTTTTATATCTGCTTTTTGAAGAAACTGTTGAAGGCAAAGAGCAATTTAACGTTTCTTTCTTTCAACCCGAAGATTATCACCACAATTTTACAATTTCCTCTTAAAAAAGTAAAAAAAAAATAAAAATAAAAAAATAAAAAGTCTTGGCTCAGTGTCTTGACAGCTGGTTTCTGAGTAAAGTTGAAAAAGTGAAAGTCACACTGCAGGTATTTGTGCTTGTAATCCTGGAGAGCTGGACACAGTCAATTGGGAAACAGCAGGATACAGCCCAATCAAACTCTTGCAATAATACAGGATTATTTGCAAGACATTGACTAATATAGTTTGTTCATTGTTTTTAAGAAATGGAAAAGCAACATGGTGTCTGATTTGGAATTGTTTGCTGGAACTGAACTATTAATTTTGGCTGGATCTCAGGTCTCCTAGTGTTCTCTCTGGGAAAAAAAAAAAACCCTCTCTGAAAATGATCTGAAATCTGGCCACGATACAGTTGATTTATTTTTGCTCTGACTGTTAAATTCACCCGTGACATTGAAGACGAGGGCAAAGTTACTCAAAAGGCGTGTCAATCTGTTTCTTCAAGTTTAAGATCAGGCAAGGCCAGATCAAAGATTCATTGCAATTATTTATCAATACTTTGAAATGATCAATAAACCAAAACCAAGAAGTTGGCATCAACGACCCCGGCCAGCCTTTTCAATCTTGCGATTTTTATTTTGTGTTCTTTCTTTTTTTTCTGATTCCAGAAATTTGGCGTCCAACAGAGAGAGAGAGAGAGAGAGAGAGAGAGAGAGAGAGAGAGAGAGAGAGAGAGAGAGAGAGAGAGAGAGAGAGAGAGAGAGAGAGAGAGAGAGAGAGAGAGAGAGAGAGAGAGAGAGAGAGAGAGAGAGAGAGAGAGAGAGAGAGAACAATGCATTCCCCTGAAAGCCACTGTAAACCAAGACTGGAGAAACTAACATGAGCTTTCTGCTCTGCCTCAACTATCCCAGATACAGCCATTGGGATTCCCCGTGACTTCAACCAGTTCTCTCCACGCCAGGACTTTGGCAGTAAGTTGAAACTGTCCGAAAAAAAATCTTGACATCATGGAAAAAGAAAGAAAGAAACCACTGTTGCGGGGACAAAAGTTGAAAAAGAACATCTCCAAAGTGTTTGTGTTGAAATAATGCTAAATTTGCTTGCTGCACAACAATTCAATGCTGTAAACCAAATGTTTTCTATAGAGAAACCTCGGATGTTTATCATATTGTCAGCCTAACCTTGGTTCCAAAGCGCTTTGGGGGTGAATATCGGCATTAGGCAACTCGCACCTCATGTGTTTCTGCCACAAGATGTTGAGACTGAGATCATGTGACCAGAAGAAACCCAAAAGCTGGTGGAGGAACTGTCAATAATGCAGCAATGAAACAATTCACATGCTTACTTGTATTTGTATTCATTTTCGAATGTTAATGTGAAATATAAGCAAGGAAAAATGTTGAGCGCCGTATAATCAGCTTGACATGCTAACGACCGCTAACATCACGATGAAAAATCCTCAAGGCTGTTGCGCGGCTCCCTCCCTGGTGAATCCCAAGTTTCCAACTTTCAAAAAAGACAGTTTCTTCTCGCTCTTAACAAAGGTGGTGGAGGGAACCTTTCCACTGGACGGGAGCAGGTGGAGATTCACACGCGTCAAACATGGAAGCGCAGCCAGGGCCGGCTTAGCAAGCAAGAGGAGAGGAAATGCTGGGAATCAACAGGCAGTGCAGAGAGGGTGTGCGGCGTGACGCTCTACCGCAGATGGAATAACACTGCCGGAGTTTCACACACCAACTTTTCCAGTTGGTGGTCGGCGGTCAGAAATTGCTTATAACCGCCATAACAATGGTGAACCTTTCCTGTGAAAACAAATTGTTGACGCCCTCGGGCCGTTAAGTATTGTCAGTCGGATCCCGATACGATTGCCGAGCGGCAGTCCGCAGCTCTGTGAGATGTCCAGGCTTTGTTCCCAGGCCTGTTGCTAAAGTTCACATGGGCTGCGGGGGAAGGATTTCTCACAGACACTTTAAGTGAACCCGTGTGCAAGTGACGCACCTCTTTCAAACGTGTGCCAAAATCAATTTCCATCAAAGGTCCGGGGGGAATCCTATCCCACCATCTCCTGGAGATGAGTCAAGTGTATTTTGGAGAACAGCTGTGAGCAGCAAAGGTTGTTGTTTTTTTTTTTTCTCCCATCCATTTAACAGTTTGTGTGTCCAGCCAGGTGGAGACGCAGCACTGTGCACTGGGCAGAACACCTCGAGTGCAAGACTTGGTCAAAGTTCACTGGCTCGGACATCCAAACCAAACCATTTCATGTTTTTCAAACTCTGGAGTTTGTAACACAGTTACTACTATTTTGGCATTGTGCTACTTAATGGCTTATACAAAATAAGCTTCCTTGGCAGAAGACTTGCTCCAGAAAGTGATCTACACCAATGGTTGACGAAAGACGGAATGACCCTTTTGACGGGCTGGTTTTCGTCGGGCCGCCACAATTTATGGCAGCAATTAAGTCAGCAGTTTTGGATCGAAAAAACTTGCTTATGTTTTCAGTTTGAGACACAAGCGTACACACGCCATTCGCAATAAATCTATGCGCGGCGGTGGTGTTGTGTCATTGTCTGAGGAGTAACGTATTAGCAAATACTGCGGCCGTTTTCCATCACGTCACCTTCATGCACTTCTATGTTTGTTTTTTTTTGGTGGGAAAAAGCTTGTTTCAATTGTGCTCAGCATGCATCTGCAACACTCAGCTCACTTGGGCGTTTTTTGTCTTCTATAGGAACAATACTGTGGTTCAGTGGTGAGTGCTGTAGCCGCACACAGCACAAAGGTTGTGGCTTTGTTTCCCAGTGGCCTTTCTGTTTGGAATGTGTATGTTCTCACAGTGCATGCGTGGGTAAAAAAAAAATATATATATATATATATGGTTTTCAAACTCACCTTAAAATATTACACAGATATATATTAATGCTAAAATTAATGCAAACTATTTGGGTAAAATCCATTCATTCATTCATTCATTCATTCATCTTCTATACCCGCTTATTCCTATTCAGGGTCACGGGGGTCTGCTGGAGCCTCTCCCAGCTGTCTCAGGTCGCCAGTTCATCGCAGGGCCACATAGAAACAAACAACCATTCACACTCACATGCACACCTACGGACAATTTAGAATGTTCAATTGACCTCACATGCATGTTTTTGGAGTGTGGGAGGAAGCCGGAGAACCCGGAGAGAACCCGCGCAGACACAGGGAGAACATGCAAACTCCACACAGAAAGGTCCCAGGCCCGAGCCCCGGGATCGAATCCACGACCTTCTTGCTGTGAGGCATCGTTATTTGTATTTCAGAAGGTGTGGCAGCATCAGAAAGGCACAAACAAATACAAATGTTTGTTTGTTTATTGCTGACAAGAACCCGGAAGTGTAGCAAGGGGCATTCATTCCAGTTTTCATCTCAATAAATCTGGAAATGTCCAGATGGGGGTTTGGGTGACTGGACTGAAACAAAGTGACCGCTTCAGCAATGTAGAAATACTGGAGAAGTACTGAATACAGCTCCTGCCTTCTCTCACATTATCCTGCTTTGTAATATTATCCTTCCGACTAATCAAATAAAGCTTTTCTTGATGTCAACAAAGGCAAACACCTGCAATCTTTATCCTGCGTAACATAATTGTGTACAAAATATTTCAAAGATGGTTAAATTAGATATTAGGTATTTACACTGCGTGAGCCAGACTCTTGTGCAAGCTTCCACATGGGAAGTGGACTGTGGCTTGGGACATTTAACTGAATTGCATTTGATTCAAACCCACTTGAAACTGGCACACGTAAAAAAAAAAAAAAAAATTGTTAGAAGTTTACAGTTGCAGTTCAGATGCCTGTGGTTAAAAGTAGTGTGCGTGCTTTGGACACGTTGCTATTTGTAAATCATAAACATCTTGAAGATGGCTAGCAGATGCTGGGGGGGGGAAAAAAAGAGGGTATTGTAAATAAGTGACGACAACCTGTTTATAAAGTCTGACAATTACTGACACAGCTGACAATCGAGTTACAACTGCGAGCAGTAGAAAATTATCACGTTGTAAGCATAAACCATAAAGACAGAGCAACTGACCTTTGGAAGAAAAAAAAAAAAAGGAATCAGCAACTGAATGTGATTTGATTTAATCCACAAATGTTTCATGTCCTCGTTCATAAGGAGATCTTAACAGTCATGTCAAAAGTCTGGCCTGCAGCTGTTCATCTAAAATTAAATTTACACTGGAATTTTAATTGATAATAGGACTTTAACTTTGTGAATCAGGCCGTAGGGTTGTTACAGAGGGAAAAATGACTTTAATGTGAAAATAGAATGCAACCTCAAAGAGACACAAGTCACTGTATTCCTTCTGCTTTTCTCAGGCCTGCAGATTGAAGAATGCTGGTCAAGTTGAAGTTCAAGAACCTTTATTACCCCTTTGGAGCAATTTGTTTCACTTTGAGTAGTGTAAGCACATGGTGGGCGATGGGGAGAGTGGATGACAGTACAACAAATTACATGTAATTTCAAATTTGAATCACTATAACTATTGGAGAAAAATGAATATTTCAGTCTATTAGTCCTGCGTCTTGGCAGCAGATGTCGGCGTCTCGATGAAAGCAACCTAACCTAAACCAAGGCAGATCACCTGGATGATCTGGATGTGTCAGGATCAGTCTGGCCTGTCATTGTGCGCAGATCAAGTGAGGTCACGTTTACCAATCACCCTGACCAGACCCGAACGTCAGAGTGCGTTTATAAAGACTTGATAAAACAGATATAAAACATTGTCATAGAAGCAAAATCCACATTAGAACCACAGAGTTTGCAATAAAAATATGTTTATTGCTTTCTTACTGTGTGAGTCCACATGGGCTTCACAATAAGACTTTTCAGGTATTTATAGTGGTCCACAATTTCAACATCTTCAATGGAGATGACAACAGTACGGTGCTTTTTTTATTCTCCTTAAAACCAATAACAATCTTCATCCTTGTTTATCTTTAAGAGGGAGAATTACCACCATTTGGAGTTAAATCCCAGACAGACTTCTGGCTTGTCTGTTCTGGGCCATCGAAAGCCATGTCAGCAAGATCATCTGGAGTAAAATCAATGTAAAGCCAAATGAATCATGCAAATGAACGTTACGACTTCCAGAATGGATCGATTGAGGTCGACTTGGCCCACAAGGTGACAGTGGAAATCCAGCCCCTGAAATTTCAAAGGGGAAGAGCCTACAGCTAAGAGCAGAGACTTTATAAGTAATGTTGTGACCATGATAGGAAAAGCAAGGATAGCTAGTTGAGGTGATGTTGAGGAGGAAGGTGGGTGTGCCATGTGATTCCAAAGAGAAGCTAGAAGCAAAGAAGAAAGGAGCTGAGGAGCAAGTTTCAGACCGAGGACACATTGGAGGAGACATTGTCTTGAGGGAGGACTTTGTTAGGAATGTTTCAGTGATGAAAAGTTTGCAAGGCAGTGATGACTCCGAAACTACAAATTGAAGCTGTGGTGTTTAAAATTATTGGTGGTTACACCTCACAGGTAGAACTACAAGAGGAGACATTTTTGAGGGGGTTACATGAAGTAATGCAGACCGTCCCCGGAGGCGAGACTGGTGACAAGTGCAGACTTCCAGGACATGTTTGTGCAGACAGAGATGACGATGAGGAAGGGATGGGCAAGTCTGGTATCCAGGGAAGGTGGACAGATGGGTTTGCAAAAAGGTTGTAGTGAATACTTAATATACTGAAGAGGTAGGGACATGGCGTGACCTACAAGAGTTGGGGCAGGAACATAGAAGAACTATACATTCTGTGACATCTGAAGGGAAATCAGAGACTTCAAAGTCGTGGTGGATAAGAGTGCAGACAGACGGCAAAAGGAAGATGGAAAGGGCAAAGTGGTGGAAGCTGAAAGTGTTGACTGGACATTACAGTTCATGTGATCAAGGAGACAAGACAGAGAATGTCTGTGTCTCAATGCGAAGGGCAGTCAATACGGAGCCTTGATGGAATGAGGAAGTGCAGGCCTGTACACAGAAAGGCCAAACCAAAGGCAAATGTACAATCACCTGTCTGGTAAGTTAATTATTGAAGAGGAAGAGATTTACAGAGGGTTTAGTCAGAAAGAGAGGACATGCTGCAGGATAAATAATGATCAAGGATGGAGCTGGAAATGCATTGACAGGTATCATTCGTTGAATTGGAAGATGGAAGAAGAGAGTCGATGAATGAGAAATGTGAGTGAGTAAATGAAGAGTAAAAGAGAAGACCACTGTGGACCAGGAATTAGCAATAGATGAGTGGAGTGAGCAGGGTATTGAAGAGGATGAAGCAGGGTGGCAGGTGGACAGAAGTTGCTGAGAAGTATGTTGGGAGTGGTCCATGACATGTGTAACCTCAAACCACAAGCCGCCACTTCTCACAGTATTTCACCCTTATTTCAATTTTACCTTGCTTGACTTTTTTTTTCCTTCCCCGCACGTCTTCTGATGAGCAATCCCACAAAAACTCCTTCATGTGGCAACCAACTCATTCTACAAACATGATGAGGACAAGGAGTAGGCTGCCTAATCTCACACTCAGAGGCTTAGTCATTCAAGACCTCATTACCCTCATTTTATGGCAGCTGCGTACATGAAAAGATCTATTTATATTGTGTTTCGCACAGCCGACTGTGTGTTTGAGGCCAGTTTACTCCTCACCATGAGAAATCTTGGTACTAAATTTGTGTTGTTGATCTGGTGGGGTGCCTCAGGAATTCCAAGGTCACTCCCTGGTCAAGCTGCACTCCCTTTGTCAATTTTTACAGTTGGAT
The DNA here is from genome assembly GCF_046127955.1 of Nelusetta ayraudi. NCBI lineage: Eukaryota > Metazoa > Chordata > Actinopteri > Tetraodontiformes > Monacanthidae > Nelusetta > Nelusetta ayraudi. Next base: position 153,929 of record NW_027466081.1, read on the forward strand.
TTGTCCTGCTTGTCACCCATTCTGATCTCTCTTGGGAACGTGATACTGTCCTCTTGTAATATAACACAATGCCCCCGTGTGGAATTGAACTGGCACCTCTGATTGGATGGGGGATGGAAACACATATGACGGCTAGATCACTTGCTTTATCTTTGCTTACGCGAAGGCAGAACTTTGCACAGATGATAGGACTGGATTTAGGGTAATGTGGCATGTAAATTGACAAATTTCCCATCGCAAATCATCTATGTTCCACGTCATTGTTTTTGTTTGGTAATTTTCTCGAGGTCTATTGGTTTTTTCAGCATCGCAAAAGCAAATAACAAACATCAAAACAAATCAAGCCGTGGCAAAGAAGACAAGAATAACATTTATGAAATGTGGTGGTTTCGCTTGGGTTCCCTTTCCTTTTTTTTTTTTCGACTTCATTTGTTGCAGTGAGATTTGTCTGTTTTGGATCATTTTGTATTTGTGATGTCTTTTGGACGTTAGGCTGTGCTGAGCTGTGCTTTGATACACTTGATCTCGCCGGGAGCTGCCCCAACGGTTACAAGGCTTTCCAAGGCCCCACAGGTTACAGCGATGTGGGAAAACTTTCTAACTGTTGTTCTTCCCACGTTTTCAGTGTTGCACCTCTTTAAAAATACTTGCTACTTCAGCTGGACAAATTTCTGATGCTGAGTGACCTAAGCACATTTTTAATTCATGTCAGTAAATTGAACTTTGAGTCGTTTTTTTTTGTTTGTTTTTTTTTCAGAACCTGAAAATATGTCCATTAAACATAGATTCCAAGCTTTCCAATGGAGCTGTAGGTCATGGAGGGTCAGAACCACCCCTGCATCTTATTGGCAAACCACTAACATTATCTTGTGAAGGGTTTTCCCAAGCCTTTTGAAAAGGGCTTTTACACAGTAGAAATGATGTGTCAGTACATTAGTGACGACAAGTGCTTACATTTTAGACTGCAGCAGTCTTTCACTCAAGTCCCCTTAGGGACTCAGGACCTTCCCTCTCCTGAGCTTGCCAGTAGCGATGTCAATATCAGTTCATTAACCTAGTCTTACTGTTTTCTTTATGGTGCTTTTCTAAGCTTTTGGTGGACGGTTGAACTTTTCATGTGACATGGTAGAATCTCACATATGGTAAATCATCACTGCCAGATGAGGCAAAGATTCACTTTTAACCAATAAAATCCACACATTAAGTCCAGAATCGAAGAAGGGTAAATCCAGCACACGGGAGCTTTATAAAACAACACTTTGCTCCCTCTTTTACTGCACATATGAAGCAGGACATGCTGGTCCAGGGTTTAAAAGATACATGTCTATTGAATCGAGGCGCTTTTACCCCTGAAAAGTCAAGGGACATTACTTGTTAGCCTATGAGTCATCCTTGCAGTACGGGGTGATATCACCCCCGAAGGCTGTTGCAAAGACTACTGATTTGAGGCGCTGGAGTCGCGGTAGACGGCCTGATAAAATTACCCAGTGTTTAGACTAGCGCTAAAATTGCATGGCCCTATTTTTCTGCCCTCTCCCATCTTCCCACATCTCCCTCTTTATCTCACTTGCGCGCTGTTTGTTTTTTTTCTCCCACATTGAATGGCCTCGCTCCGCTCGCCAGCGCGCTGTACGCCACAGGGCCCAGATGGACTGATTCGCTGTGGGGACGGCAGATTATGAATATTTCACTTCATGGCACGGATGTGTGAAAGAAGAGGAGATGCTGGCATATTTATGCGCCTACGTATCGTTTGAGGCAGCAGACGTGAGCGATTGCCTCATACGCCATTAGAGGCATGCCGTACGCAGCGACAGGAATGCAAGCTCTTGCTAATGGCGCATCCCCCCCCCCCCCCACCACACCCCACTCAAAGTTGGCTCGCTAGCGGGACAAAGTTCACTTCGCCATGCCAACTGGTTTATGGACCATGCCTGAGTTCCTTGACGGCAGCTGTGTTTTCGTCCAGATTGGGTTGATACAGGCAAACAAGCCGCCGTCCTCTCCGCTGGGTCTCCTGGCCCCTCCTCCAGCTTTCATCTCGCCCCTATGTTACATGTTTGGGAGGAACACCTCATCTTGAAAGGTTTGTTTCCTTTCAAGCACCTTGACTCTGCTGAAATGAAGCCGCGATTTAATAGCCCACGCTCCTCGGTCGAAACACCTGCGTGTTTACACCTGACTCGCAGATGCCGCGACCGATTTTAATGTAGCTGCACAGGGGTGTGTGTGAGCGTGTGTGTGTGTGCGTGTGTGTGTGAGAGAGAGAGGGCGGGGAGCTGGGGGGGGGGGAATTTAAAGCATGCTACTCCCTAAAATGTGTTTATTTGATCAACTTTTTGGGAATAGTTTTTGGGTGGTCGCTTGACATCATGCTGCACAAAATACAGGTTCTTCCATAATGATTTTCCTAAACAAAAAAAAAAGTATATCAGCCAGAGTCATATGTCAAATTAATCACTGCCTACAGGAAAATAACATTTATCAAAGTTTTTAATTCAAATTTTAATGGGCCAGAAATCACGTACCATTTCCCCCATTTGCTAGCTCTCTCGTCCTTATGCTTCTATTATTATTCTTAAAAAGTAGAAAGGATTTCATAAACTGCAGTTTTATTGGACATGCAAAACTGTAAGCAGCAGCTTTCAAGTATGGTGCCACTACTTTCTTTATGGGTTTATTTTAACAAAACATGTTCCTTACATCTTCTAGCAGAGAAAGGCGACCGTCAAAAACTTTGTACCGATGTGTTCCTCTATGTTCGTACATGTCGCCAAAGTGTTTTTTTTCCCCCTAAAACATAGAGAGTGAAGCATACATTCTTCACAGTCTTCAGCTAGTAGCCTGATGTTAAACCCGCCCCAAGAAACACAACGTGGCAATTCTTCAAGTGATTTCTCAAAGCAGCCTAATATTCCTTGACACCTCTATTGATTTTAGCCCTTTTTCCCCTGGAAAAAAACAACTTTAAAGCCACCGAGACCCGAGTGATGAATGTCCTCATAACCTCCCTGAGTTACAGAGCCGTGTAGAGGAAGCGCAATCAAACCGAAGCCGCTCAGAGAGCCAGTGAGAGGTGAGAGAGTTGCCCTCGCTCTGACACCAGAGGGAGGTTTCATTAAAACTCTCACCGGGAAGGTTAAGGGCCTTAAAGAAAGTGAAGAAGACGAAAAACATTTTCGGAGAGATCCCTCTCGGAGCCATTGGATTGATCTCAAACGAGCAACAGCGTTGGCTGTTTTAATTCCCAATAAATGTGAGGAATTACGCCTAACAGATCCGCCCCATGTGCTACTCATCACTTCTTCAAAACACGCATGACTAATACGATAAAAAGTTAGATCACTTCAGTACAGAGTCGGAGCTCTCAATGACAATAAACACAACAATGGCCCTTGTACGAATTCACGTACTCGGACAATTTTTTTCTTCTTTATGGCACCCAAAAGGCCGCCGCATGTGTTTCATATTGAAGGGGTCCTAACCCTACAAGAGTGTGACCTCATGTAAACGGTCCCGGGAAGGACGTCCGCGGTGATACAACGCGATCCCATGTAAGGGATACTGGGCCTGTCGATGATGCCGCTCTCCTGCGATAACACTGACGTGCACTCCGTGCGTGCCCTCCGCTCGCCCTCGATCGCGATCCGTCCTCGGTGTTGTTCCACCGCCGCCCCCTCAGTCCCGGGCGCCGCCCCTCCCGGCTTGGCTTCCTTCCTCCGACTGCCTTTGGCCGTATTCCCCTGCCACCGCACCAAGCCCCTGCACTTCCACCTCTACGCTTCTCCGCCCATCCACCGCTTTTTTTTTTTTTTTCTTTCCTCGCTAACTTTTCCAGCTGCGGGTAATCACGCAGGTGCCTGATTGGCCGACGAGCGCGGCTGCTGGCCCGACAGGAAGGTCCGTGCGTGCCCAACAGCGGGAAGGAAGATGGACTTGAGTCAAGAGGAAAAGGTGACAATTGACTCGCTTGGAGAAAAGGAAGGAAGGAAGGGATTAAACTGCCTGGCACACACGTTTTGTGCACTCCACCCAACCAGTCAGTCATCACCAGCGCCAGCCCTTTTAGATGTGTTTTTCATTTTTACGACACCGGTAACAAAAAAAGGATTCTGTGAAAACTGCTTGAGCGAGCAATGCGTTGCGTGACTAATCGCTAAATTGCGGCTGATGCGTGGGGATGGACATGTTGCTGTCATGTTGATTTATTTTTTGTTTGGCTCTTTGTGCTGAAGACGGTCACCACCCTTTGACTGCATGGAGGCATGTCGAAGCCGGCCACAGGCTGGTTCTGCTTTGTCTTACTGCCGTACAGGACTCGGTGCTGAACCCATATTAACCTTAAAAAAAAAAAAAGAAAAAAAAGAAAAGAAAAAGAAAAATAATAAAGTTGTGGTCAAAACAAATCCACAGTGTTTACCATGGAAAGAGCCCATCGGGCTTCAATCAGACAGTTATTTTTGTTTTTCATTCACCTCATGTCCTTTTAATAGTTTCCATGCCATGCCTTAATGCCCCCACTCAGTCACCACACAGCTGTCAAAGTCAGATGAACAGAACACACCCCGAGCTGGTCTCTGTGGAAAAATGTGTTAATGTGTGAGGCTCTAAACTGCGCAGTCACGTTTTTATTTTTTTATTTTTTCACTTTAATTTGTGCTGAAATGTGAAGTCTAAATTTGAGTTCAGACGTAAATTGACTTTTGGATGGTATTCTGGATGAAAGTAGTTTTTCTACCATTCAAAAATCACCCTATTTTCTTTCATTCCTGTAGCTGAAGTCAAAACATTTTACACCCGTTAATCATTTTTACTGTTTGAAGTCATTTTTAATGATTTAACTATAATTCCTGCTGCTTCTGTCTCGCGCAATTTCCACTCGCGGGACTAATGGAGGTTTGTTTCTATTGTATTCTGTTCTGTTCTATTCTATTTAGAGCATGCCTGTAGCTCAAAATTGGAAAGTTTCTGTGTCGAGGAGGATATGCTAAGCATGCAAAGACATCTGAGTCAGATGGATGCAGAGATCCACAACTTATTCACTTACAATTTAAGTGAATAAGTGCCTGGACTGAGCCGTTCTACTTTTTGTTTGTTTGTTTTTCTTGGATTTTCATGTCTGTATGTGCATGTATTTAATTTGATGAATGTCAAATCACAAAATGCTATACAGGCTGCTGAAATTATGTAAATCCTGAATCTTGGATGACCTTCTTCTCAATAACTTGCACTGTAGTTACAGCTTAAAAACAACAACATTGCCATGAGTTACCAACTTCCAGAAACCTTCCGTGTTAACCAAGTTGGACTTTCAAAATGATTCATTCATTCTGGTTTAACCAAGTCATTCTTAGCCTAGTGCTCTTCTTTAGGCTACAATAGTTTGACATATGACATTCTGTTGTGATCAGAAAGTTCATCATTTGGATCTTTTAAATGACAACTTATAACAATCATCAAATCAAATAATTATTCAATAATTTTATAAGGCCATATTGTGTCTTTTGGTATACTAACTTTAGGTTGTATTTATTCCCTATTACTTTGATGGTTCCAGTATTTATTTCCATTCAGGAAAAAGCACACACTGAGAACAAAAAAAAAAATCAACTCCAAGATGAGCATAATGAACTCTTTATGTTCTTTAAATATTAAAGGCAAGACGGATCATTCCAGTCAGGGTGGACCTGGTTGGCAGATGTAACGTGATACAGCTGAAAAAAAAATAAAAAAAATAAAAAAGAATTCCAAAGTTTCAAACCCTCCAGGCATAGGACGGCTTTCAAGCAAAGAATCTGTTATTCTTGGACCATTCCAGTGTTTCATGATGTCTTTAATGAAACATTGTTTTTAATTGACAGCCAGTAAGTGAAAAGCGGGAGAGGGGAGAATGTAAAGGCCACCACACCCTTGGCAGACGTTGACAGAGTGTATGTCCATGTTGGGGCGTGTCTTTCCCCATTACAGCCTATTGATCAGTGGTGTTTTTCCAGACTTTATTCATAGAAAAATTGAAAGCAGCTGGTTCGGCTGCCTCCCCTGTTAGCAAACCTTTGCATAGGCAGGTCTTAGGGACATATTTTGGGAGACTTAACACATTGATACAGCACTGCTTATTTCTTGGGGAGGTTACGACAGGGTTACTGCACTTAGTCGAGGCCATGAGTCAAAACTCATGCAAATACCCCGAATACCAAATATTTTAGGTTGTTGTGAAGCATTTCAAGACTCTGTACCATTGCCACCAAGACAAAGACTGATGTCACATGCTCTCCATGCCAAAGCAGATGATCACGGCTTTCCTCCCTCTGATGTCTGGAACGACACAGCAGCAGTGAGTCGACACAGTGGCTGCTGCCACGACGAGACGAGACAATGAGCCAGCCTTCATTGTCTGAGCCGACACGGCATGACGACAATGGACATAAACCCCCATTCATCTGTTTGGGGACCACACCACCGGAAACAATTTGTAAAAAATCTATCAAAGCGTGCACGTCCCCCTTCAGTGCCTTTTCCCTCAGATGCCATTTTCAGGGCCTTGCTTTCATTCTTTGGCACCCACCATTTAAACTTAAAAGTTACTCGTAAATTAAACATTACAAAGACCGTGAGGAGCAAACTCGGACCTTTAAGTGGTATTTGACATCACACGGACAGTTTGTAAAGTTGAGATAAAATGCAATTGGCAGTATAACTTTCTTCTTTTCTTCAATTGGTGAAAGATTGGGAAATGGGGGGCATTAGGAACAAGGATGATATAAACTTTTTAACACTTTCTGACCATGTTTGATTTTAATTTGTTTCCCAAGTAGTTTTTTTTTTGTTGTTGTTGTTTTTCTTAAACACTACGTTTTAAAAGCCTGCAGGTTAACACATCTTCAAATGAGAGCCTGTCTTCATACTGCACTGCACTGGGGAAAACTGGCACAAACAGCAACTTTAACCAACCGCAAAGTGAATAAACTGGAAGGGACATTTATAAGAGGTGATTCAACCGAAAATGGCAGTTTTCCATGGTCCGCACAGTGAGAGGTTTAAAGTCCCCTGTGTGGATAATAAACGTGCAACTTTGCTCAGTAAGGTGGCATTTCTTTAAAAAAAAAAAAAAGAGAGAGAGAGAGAGAGAGAGAGAGAGAGGAAGATGACAAATAAAAACTTACAAACTACAAATTTGGAGACAAATTAAGTGAATTAAAAACTTTGCTGCACAGCCAACAAAAAGTACAGTCTTTCCCCAAAATCCAAAACATTCATAAAACAAGGTAGATTCACTGACCATGTTGTAATTAAGTAAGTGATGTAAACATTCTTATTTAGCTTTTGTTTTCTTAAACTTGTTTAGAGACAGTCTACACAACGATGGACAGAGAGGTCTGTGGACAGGTGATGACATGATGGATTGGCATTGGCAGAGTATTTAGGACAGGCACCCAGGGCAGATTGACAGTGGTTAAGTTATAAACATGAATATCCAGACATGCACTAGCTGTCCAATCTTGGCTATTGAACTTGTGTTTAAAATGTATTGTTCTTTGTCCTCTGTCATGGTTTTCTCCAAAAGCAATCCTTCTTAAATTTTGATTGGAATGGTCTAAATTTTGGGGATCAAATTATCAGATTTTTTTTGTTTTTTGCTGGCTGTTAGATTTGAAGTACTCTACTGTGTCAGAACTCTAGCATTGTTGGATCACCCCTATAGAAACAGTGTACCGTTGTTTGTTTTGTTGTCATCACATGACTTGCCCTCGGACACAACTTCAGGGATGTTTCTCACCGGATGTATGATCAGCTCGGGTTCATCAATTCCTGGCTCCTGTCCCACTAGCTCTTCCTGATCCAAAGTTTAGGAGCCCATCGCCATCCTCTGTGGTGGATTTAATGGTTTTTATTGATTTATTTATGTATTTCATTTTTTTATTTTTTTTGAACAGCCATGTGTAGACCTTACACTGAGATATTTCACAGCATGCCTTACTGCTGCTTCTTTGGTATTGCTCCAACTCCTGGTATTTGTCTACAGTCTAGTACTTAGGACTTGTAATTTGGTAGAATTTCTCAAGACGGATGTGACTGTATGGAGCATTACAGGTTTCACTAGTCGGGGATATAGAATAAATCATTAGTAACTAAACGGTTACACTGATTGTGCTAGGTAGCACAACTTTAAGTCAGCTAGCTTTTGCTTGCTAACTTTGCACGACCTATTACCTATTGCACTAACTATTAGTCAACTGGTTTTGAGCTAAGCTAATGTATCTATAGCTGAATCATGATAGCTGATCCAGGGCTGATTGTGGAAAGAGGCAACAACCAGTGGCACGTAGGCTAATAAAGTAAAGTTATTAATTAGCTTAAAACAGTTCCATGAAATTGAGTCATGTGATTGTTTTTTTCATATGCTTTTGTAATCAGTAAAAAATAAAGTTGTTCTTTGACCAATAAAGAAAACCATTGCATAATATAATATAGTATAATACATTTAAATGGGGATATGACTTGATTTTATGATTTTATTTTATGACTTTTGGTGTTTGGATACCGACACAGCTTTAATGAAGTTATTGAGAAGTTTTGTCTTCAAGACTGTCCTGTTTAGCTTCATTTGTTCTCTTACCTCTGAATTTTCTGAAGAAGTCTAAGTTCATTCAGACTGTTCTGAACATGGGCAGGGGATCCTCCTCCTTCAGCCTTCCCTGGGCACAGTCCAACATCACAGGTATTAACATGCACTGGCTGGTTTTTCAAACAGCACATGAACAGAAACCCAAACTAGACCGGCATTGGTTGTACAGAAGCAATACTGTACACACTTTTGATGTCAGAGACTACAATAGACCAACAGGCCAACATGGCCCATCTGACAGTCTTTTCAACCACAACATTAACTGCTCAGCCATGTTTCCATCTGAAGGTGAGGGTCAGTGAAATACCACAGCTCTGCATTTCCTTGTTGAGGTGCCGTAGTATCAGACGTGACCGATACATGCCCTGATGTAGTTGTGACTGTTCCAACCTTTAATTAAGCGAGCTTGGGCACTGGATATCTCGCACAAAGCACACTGGACCTTCAGGTCAACTGCTGGCCTTGTGGGTTGTTGGATGAAAACCTAAAAGCTGTAACGCACGTCGAGTTCAAACTTGGCCAAGCAAGAAGTCTAAAAATACCATCCGTGCAATGTTGATGGGGCTCCAGGCCAAATTACATTTCAATCAATGGAGAGAAAAAAAAATCATTTGCCCAGATTAAGTATTTGTGAAAGTCTTATTTGGGTTGGGCCTGACACTGATGTTAAATAGCAATCATTCACACTCAATTAAATGAGGCAACTGCAAGCACAACATGAAAATTGGCCCCTTCAGCCCCACCGCCCTGAAGAAAAACATTTAAACCTTTAGATGTTAATTTTTGTGTGTTTTAAATTGGAATCAGAAATAATGAAGGTCCCATACATCATTTATCTTTGGGGATCGATCTCGAAGCTGAATCGCTAACATTTTTGGAAAGATGAAGTCATGCTTCTACTCTGTACGTCCATGGGAGTTCACCCGTCCGAAGGAAATAGAGTTCAACTATGAATTCATGCCGCCCAAAAGTCAATTACACTGAGAAATTGTTTTCACAGGCCATTTTCCTTTTCATCTGGAAAGTTTGTCTAGGCACCAGTGTCTCAATTAGGCACTTTGTTTTGATAAGGTGTGGCTCCAGTAATGTGCTCGCTTCAAGCCTATCCTCTTTCAAATGATTACATGTTTCCAGCGTTGAATAAAGCACTAATACGCCCACCTACTTTTCCTGAACCTGAACCGTCCCACCTTTAGGAACATGAACTCCTCTCTGATTCTTTTCCCTCCTCTGCTGTCAGAATCTGCTTTTAAGACTACCCTGCAATAGCAAAAAAAAAAAAAAAAAAGGAGCCCTTTTCTCTTTTCACGCCACCAAAAATCCAGAATGCCTTTGATCTTGGCTAAATTACCAACCTAAATATGTCACTGAAAAGACAACGTTGCATAGTGAGGGGGGTGGGGAGGGCATGGGAAGTGAGGAATACGCGAACATCCACCAAAAGCACAACAGGATCAATGGAGCTGCCTGTTGGGTGGATGTAACATAATCTGGGGCTTCTTTTATAAGATCAGCCAAAGCCCTTATGATTGACTGTGCACTAACCTCTGGAGAAATTCTAGGGATTTGGCCAGTCAAAACACTGCTCTGTGATTATACAGAGAAGGGACAGCGAGGGCAAAAAGTGAGACAGGCTATGTGGTGGTGTGCAGTATACCGAGATCTATAAATGTCTCCAGTGCACTTTAAGTATTAGAATCTTTGAGGTACAGCACCCATCCCAGGTCTGTTTATTTCTTCAGTTCCTGATTGTTGGTATTAATCGGAACCAAACATGCATTTTACAGGTTCAGCTGACGCGTATCATATTTCCCTTTATTTTGCATCCAGGTTTTGATTGTTATCATTTGTACAAATGTTTAAAGCCAGCAGTGACCTCTAGATAAAGTGAATGTTTTCTACTGAAAATGTCCGCTTTTCCTGGTAGTGTTTTTTTACCCACTGACCTCGTCCAGCTGCATGAAAAATTAGGAGCGCTTGTGTTGATTGTTATTCAATGTTCTGGTGAAAGAAAAAAATAAAATAAAATGTTTAACTCCCCAGAATTTGATTTCAATTCACTGTCTCCCAGTGGAGCGTGCATTTGTCTGTAATATTATGACTTTGTTGTCATAATAATATTAAGGCATTAAGGCAACATTCTTTCAAAAACATGACTTTGTCCTCGAAATGATGACTGTTATTTATATTTTATTCTTGTAGACAGCATGTGATGACTTAATTCCCATTTTTTATTTTTTATTTTTTGGTCAACACGTGTACTACTCGTACTACTTCAACCACCCCTCCCTTCTTCTCACAAGTGAGACAAGATCCAGTGGGGTGGTGTGGCAGCTTTGGGTTAAATCTCAACAAGCTCCTGTATTTTTTGACATGATGTATGTATTATAGTGTGTGCATGCTTGAGATGTTGGAGATCATCTGCTCCGATTCTTCTCATGTGCGTGACGAAACCATATTTCCAACTTTCTGAACCAGAAATGTTAGCGTCTAGAACAAACCACCAAATACTAAATACAAGCGCTGCAAAGTTTGCAGTGCCTGTGCCAGGCATTGTGTGTGCGAGACGCTGTGAGTCCACTCCCTGAAAAGTGGAGAAGAAGATCAGGATCACCACAAAGATGGCAAAGTACACACGTGAAAAGACCTTGAGGACAGAGGACAAAGCTGAACTTCAGCCTCGAGTCACTTTAGAACACAAGGCCTCAAAGCTCTATGATACAAACTACGCTGACTTTTTGGTTCAGTTCTCCGGCTCAATATCCCAGTCAGCTTATCCAGATGAAAAAAAGGAAAGCAAGAGGTTTGCAAATCACTTTTGTTGTGTTTTATTTTTTTTCGCTTGGCAGCGAATTGTCCACTACTGTTTGCTGCTTATTGTCGTGGAGGAGAAGGAGAAATTTCAGGCTGATCATCTTTTGGAGCAGTAACACAAATCTGTTGCCCATTGTTGTGAGTAGTCACTTTGAATGGGACTGTGGCACATACAGGGAGAATATGCAAAGTCCTCGGTAATAACCTCAGGCCAAGGAATCAAACCCACAACCTTTATGTTGTGATGCAATGGCGTGTTAAAAGGTTAAGTGTGTAATATTTGGAGGTTTTTAAGAAGAAACAGCAACATGAAGGGGTTACGTTTCAGATTGCAGTGTCTCACTCTCCCTCCCTCTCCCAAGCTCGCCGGTAAACTACGGTGTCCTGCGACACACAAACCTAGATACCTCGTCCACCTTCTTCCTCGTTGGTTTATTTGAGAACGTGCTGTCAGGCAGCTGGATTGTCCACACCAGGCTTCCTTAGAAATATGGCGGCACAAGATACCAGCTAACTGGGAGCAAGACCCTTAATCTATATATATTTTTATATACATGTAAGAACCGTTCTAAGGGTGGGAAAACCAAATAACTTTTATTGTACTGTGAGTATACACTTGTATTAATGCATTCACGGGCTGTGTGTTAAGCCTTTACCAATATGAAAATAATAAATTAAGCCAAATTGTACACATTGGAAGTTTTTCCTTAACTGATGCTACAACTCATACACACAGCACACCTTTAGTGTAGCCTCAATCTCCCTCAAACTAATAATAGCTTTGATGCTCAGGGTCTTCGCCTGCCTCCTCGAGTTGTATAACATATAACAGGAGAAGTGTATTTGCGCACAGGACAGGCCAATGCAAAGTGGAGCTGGACTGTGGTACCATGGCAGCTAGCAGAGCAGGCTGCCTGGAAACTGAGCCAGCTGGCCAGCTGTCTGGAGGAAGAGAACCCTTAAATCAGAGCCCGGTGGTCTGCCACCCACCTGTGAACGCTGCAAACCAATTCTCCCCACTTTATATGGCACACCTGCGGACGAGAGCGCTCTGGAGATTGGCCACTTGATGTGCAGAAAATCCACATTAGAAATGGGAAGCGGCTTACAAAGGGCATTGGATTGTATTGAAAGGTGGGGGTGATGAATAAACACAAGGAGATCATGTTTGTGAACAAAGAGGGAGGGTGATATCAGTTAGGTGTTTTGTTCGGGGAAACTCTAAGATTTGAAATGTGTTTGAATAATGGGGAGGTTTGAGATCACCAGTATTATTTAATATGTTACTTGGCCTGCAAAATATATGCCCCAAGCATTTGCTCGACGAAAGCCACATAGGGAAGGGAGCACTAAGTGAAAGAGGAATTTGATGTTTCTTGAAGTGTCGGTCAAATATTAAATACATCCCAGAATGCCATAGCTATAATTATGTACTACACTACACTATATGTATGACTCTGAGCAAACAAAAGTAAAAGCCATTTGTCAGAGTTCTCGTGTCTACGATGAGTCATTTTGGTCAAAGCAAGGCAGTCCGTGACGGACTGCTTTAATTCTTTTGTTTCAGAAATTCTGGAATCTGTGGCCTGAATGCAGTGCGCGCACGGTAATTTAAAGCTCTCCGACGCGCACGATATTGGATTTTATTTTGTATTCATAATATATGGTGGATAGGATGACGACCAGCTAATACTGCATGCACTGCACCGGTGACAGCCCTCCTCCTCAGACCAGGGCTCTGACCACACAGCCTTTATATCCAACCGTCTCAGGGGGAAATCATTGTCTAAGTGCTGTCTCTTAAAAAGCCGTTTCCAGAGACTTTATTAATGATACTATAAAAATAAAAGATGGCCTCCTCATAAAAACGTCACATTCCCACGCAGTCAGCCACCGTCCTGTTAGGGTCTAATTTGTAGTTTTTGTTCCCTGTGCATTCGAATGTCTGTATCATCATCAGCTTAGAAACACTACTGACAGATTTGCACTTCATCTGGCTGTGGGTTTATGTCTCATCTGAAATGAAAAGCGTTGTTTTCATTGCAGATGGATAGAGTCTGTGCTGGTCCAATGTGACGTCATTATCTTTTATAGATAGCCCCTTCTCAGTGTGTCCGATAAAAGGGGTCCATTGCCTCGCCCGTGTGTGTGTTTTCACACAACCACATTTCAGAAAATTCAGATACATGAGGACATCCAAGCTATGTAGATAACTTATACTAAATAATAACTTTACTAAATAATCCAACTTGTTTTTCCTTTCTTACTCTATAAATATTTAATTGTATTTTCTTGCTTTATTTACCTTCAATTCATATTTTTTTTCTTCTCGTTGCACAATATCGTCGGAGTAATTATGCAAATGTCCCCATTAAGGGATTAACAAAGACATTCTATTCTATTATATCCTGTCCTATTGGATAAAAAAAAAGACATCTGTAATATGAAAGTGGATTTTCTCCTCCTGTCACTGATCACTGCCTCTGTAGCTGGTGGATCAACTTGTGACCACCCCCCCGAACCTTAAAGGTGCATTAAAACCTTGTACTTGAACAACCTGTGTGCGGCTGATGCCAACATTTGAAATTCAAGACTACCTGCTGAGCCGTCGTTTAGCTAACTGAGCTAACAGTGTGAAACGTCGCAACAGCAACCATTGCCATAACAAAGTCGAATAGAGTCAGTCAAATCTCTCCATAGACTGTGGCAGAGTGTGTGTGATTAGAGATGCGGAAGCATCTGCGCATGTTGCTGGATATAGTTTGTGAACCACAGGTCGAGTTAGTCCTCTGGCCCCTCGAGGCAGAGTGAGACATTGAGCAAGGTTTTACACTGTCTCTGAGATAAATAAAAACAAAGGAAAACAATTTGACATAGTTGACAAATCATTCTGCCACCTATTGTTTGGGGTCTGTATACATTCACAAGAGAGACTGGGTGCTGAATAACATTACAACTGTAGAAGCCGACCAGTGTGATAGACAGACAGTAAGTAGGATGCAGCACAAAATAGCGCATCCGAATTAACTCTCTCTCTCTCTCTCTCTCTCTCTCTCTCTCTCTCTCTCTCTCTCTCTCTCCCTCCAGTGCAAAAAAAACCCACTCAAATGACAAGGTGCGCTGTGTGTGTGACAGTGTTACTTAACTTTACTTTTCGAGACATGCTGCGGGCTTGGACATCTGCGGTGTGCATTCCCCCGGTCATTCTTCTCTTTCACACTCACCTTTTGTTGCCTTGTCAATGCCAGTGCGTGTAACAGCTCGTGGCATTTTCCCCCACTGCATATTTCATGTAATGAGATGGAAAGAGCGATCTGGGTGTCGCCTCTGTAAACAAACAGCGCATGGGAGTATCCTGTTAGGCAACATCACTCCCCAGTGCTGCTGATGTAAGCAGGCTATCTTCCGCTTTTTTCCTACTCCCTGTTAGCATCAGTTTCAGCCCTCAGTGCAACCACCTGATAGAGACTCAATATTATTTTATTTTTTGTAAAATGAGTGCTACAAAAATGCAATGAATGGGAAATGTCATCCTCTTTTTTTTTTGTCCTTGAAGCTTTAAATCATTTATGAACCTTGTCCAAAAATAATATAATTATTAGACAATGATATAGAACTCTTCTTGAATCTCAAAGGCGCTTTACAAGGAAAAAAAAAAAACAACAACGGCAAAAGAACACAACAAGGGGAAACAAACAAAATTCATCATCCTTCAAGAGGAATACCAGTTTCACGGGAGCTTTTTGCCTCAAGGGGCTTAAAAATATGTACAGATGTGACACCGCCGACCCTTTGACCCTCACAACAGGTGAAGAATATCTTCTCAGAGCTCAGACAACCACAGAGGAGCGACCTAGGAGGACGTGCAACATGTGCCAAACTCTGGGGGTGCAGTCAAGGAGAAGCAGTTGTTGACGGAGGGTCGATATGTTTTGAGTGGGACGTTGAGGAGGATTGTGGGCGGGACAGGCGGACGGGGTGGTTCATGGTATCAGTGAGGTTGATGGCGGCAGTGAGGTCTTTCAAGCACTCCCAAGGGTAATGGAAACTAGTGTGGCTGTTGTGTAATACTCGTTCTGTCATGTGGACTACATTGAGACCTACCACTAGCAAAATTTGAGTCTAAAGTGGTAATTATTTCGGGGGTTTAACGCAGCACAAGAGGGAATTGGTGTGATTAAAGGTTAAGTGTGTATTGTTTGGAGATCTTTAGGAGGACACGCCGACATCAAGCTTGCCAGTGAACTACGGTGGCCTGCGTACACAAACTTGGGTACCTTGTTCACCATCCTCCTCTTTGTTGGTTTATTTGAGGACACAAGCGTTCAACCCTAATTACGAAAGGCACTGTCAGCCAGGATTGTCCACACCAGGCTTCCTTAGAAAAATGGTTCTGCAAGATGGCAGCGAACTGGGAGCAAGACTCTTATTGCTCTATGTATATTCTAATATATAAATAAGAACCGTTCAATGGGAAGGAAAAACAAATGACTTTTGTCGTATTGTGAGAATGCACTTTTATTAGGGTATTTATGGGCGGTATGTTAAAGCTTTTACCAGTAAAAAAAAAAAAAAAAAAAATCATAAATCAAGCCAAATTTTACACACTGGACCTTTAAGGGGTCGTCACACTTATAGGTAAAAAAAAAGAAAGAAAATTTGAAGTTTTTCTTCTTTTTTTTTTACTCAATGGACAGAATTTACAAAAGGTTTGCAAATGCAAACGTTTCAAACAGAACATGCAAATTATTAGTCTGAGACGATGCAAATAGATTATTTAGTGCATTTCTTTTTCTGTCATTTTTTTTTTTTAGCATCTGTTAAAGACTTGCTGCAAAGCCTTGCATGCCACATACAGGACAGCTGATGCTGACTGAGTTATCTATGGAGCATCAAATTTGATTCCAGCCTTGAGTTACTAAACCTTTCCTTTGTCCTTCATCAAAGACTCAAAACATTTCTTAATCCCGCTCCATGTGTAATCGTGGCTACACAGCAACAAAACTCATACATTTTAGACGGTTCGCTCTCACAAAAAATAACACATTGATAAATGTTAAAACTGAGTCCAGTGAAACTCAGTAATTCAGATTTATGGCTCTGCTTCGGCACTTTTCACACCAACACCTGACTCTTCTGTATTAACCAGCACTGTTCCACTACTGTTCTCTGTTCCTATTATTTCATGTGCTGAGAGGCCGTCTTTCATCCCCCCCTCTCATCAGTTCTATTTCCTTCAATATTTTTTGGCTGCTGTAGCAACTTCCATCACTGTGCCATTAATCACATCGCTGGTGCTTCCTCTGCTTCCAGTACAATTAGTCTTGTTTGACAGTAGTATAAAAAAAAAAAAAGAAAGAAAATCAAGGCAAAAACAGCAAGTGCCACACATAAAAAGCACACAAATGCTTTGCGAATGGAAAATCGAGTGACCACCATCTGAAAGTGGAGGCTGAGCCAAAGAAACCCGTGACCAGTCACACAATGGATGCGAAGGCAGTCAAAGCTTTGAAGCACTTGTAAAAACAAGGCGGAGAGGATCAGCGAGCAGCGATGCAGTGGCTCCAGTTTTGCAAGACTTTTGCTATAGTGGACATTTAAAACAAATGAAAACTCATATGAGTCATGCTGGCACTGGGAAATGTTAACGGCTCAAAGAGCGCCGGCCACCCGAAGCTGTTCCCGCGAGTGCGAACGTGTGTGCGCATGTGTATATTTGAGTGTGTTTGTGTTTTTCTGTGATTCTAGGCCAAGTGTTATACAGTGAAATTAAATACCAGTAAATTTAAATGACTCACTTCCCCCAAAACTGCTGCTGAGGCGTCACACTGGGGTTTTCTGGACCCTGGCTTGAAAGCCGCTGGTGTGGTGCAATACGTGGACGGAGGTCTAAATAAATACGATCGATAATGACAAAGACAGATTTTTCAGTTGCATCAGCCTGGTTGCAGATCCTGAGTGACTGTGAGACCCGGCAACGTTCTGCTGTTCGGTTTCAGATGTCATGAAAAATAGCATCTGCATGGAAATGACTAAAAGCTATTGACTTATATGCCTAAATAAGGTTGGAGTTAAACCAGGGATGAGCATGATCATTTATACTGGATTATGGTTTAAATTGTTCAACGCATTGGCTTCAAACCATGGAAATGATATGTTGATGATAATTTTCATGGACCCTCACCCAGTTGACCGTCCCCTAATGAACAAAATGGCAGGAAGAAACATATGAAGAACTCAATTTGACCTCCGCTCTTCTTTCAACTCATGGGAAAAGCTTGGTCAATATACACAAAAGGCTATGAAAATACTCTGTGGTTCTGCTTAGCTGGGGCAATCTAATTGGTTTACAGTAATGTCACATTATGCAAGCAGTGGGGGGGGATTTTGGCCCAATTTCACCTGCTCTCTCTTCCTCCGCTCTACCCCTCGGACTGTGAATGTGGCCCAAAGACGTGGCCATGGCCCAACATAAATGGTGGAGTTACCAAGAGATCAATGTGTTTGTCGTACGATTGGTTGTTCCTCTGGTGTTTTAATATGAGCCATCACGTTGATTTTATTGTGTTCCATAATAACGACCACGAGTCAAAACACGTTGACGTCAACCCCTCTGTTGTGCTGCAAGAGTCGGTCGCCTCGGTTGTCACATCAGACCAAAAGCACAGAAGAACCTGAGCAACAGAGTGACTTCACATCAACGTTTAACACGGCTTTGTGTGGCAACAACATCTTGGTGAGATGTATCTTCTGCGATTGATATAACAGGACAAGTGTAAAGTGACCCGTTGCAGCTGTCTCACTTAGGGTGCCAGTGAAAATGAATTTAAAAAAAAAAAAAAAATGCATTTTTGTCTCAGTGTCTGTGCCTCAGGTGTCAACACAGTCCAACAGAGGTTAGAAAACATTCTTCTTTATTGTAACACAAATAGAGGGCAAATGATCTATAATTAATCTGTAATAAACAGAAAAAAAATTGGATTGGAAAACGTGGATTTTTGAGTCGACCAAACAGCAGCTTTACAAGCAAAGAATTTGCAAAGATTGCCACACTTGCGGCAATGTGAAGTGCAATGGGGACCATACTCTCATTGGAGACAGCCTGTATGCCATGTTGTGCGTCACCGTTGGCTGACGTGCATTTATAATGCATCGTCTTCCGCGGGAACACATGCAAAATATATGTTGACGGAAACCCTGGGCAACCACTGCGGGACAAATTGTTTTCGCGGAAGTGCTGCGAAGGCGTGTTCAATGCAGGGGCGGTTACACAATAATTGGCATTTCTAGGGTGTCTGACCTTTGCATGGGGTTGATTACTTGCGTTCTCAAGTGACACGACTCAACTGGCAGTCCAAGGCATCCATGGCCTTGCTCCGACTGCAAGCCAAAATCTGATTTTAAGCCCGTCCAGATTGAAACCGCCTCCGCTCCCTCTGACGTCGTTGCTACAGCAACCTGTCAGATGGGTCAATAATGTGGCCCAGTCTGAACGGAGCCGGATCCCATTTGGACACTTGCGAAAAAAAAAACCAGAAATCAATTGGAATCAGATTTGCCTGCAGTCTGAACGCAGCCCGTGTCGGGCTTATCTCACCAAAATGGATGTGAGATGCGTCACCTTCATTTCTTGCAACACGTGCTTTGCGTTGTACGCCAAATGTAATGTCCTTTTCAGGGGACCGGTCCAATAAGTTTAAGGCATGGCCATGATATACATGAAGACCCAAGATGGGCACCTGACTGTCTTTGAATTAAACTCTGAGTCATGTCATAACGGGATGTGTGAACACACCTAAAGTCATCATCTTGAGTGTACTGTTCATTGTTTGGCATTTTTAAGCAGCTTCGAAAAATAGCCAAATCTCATTAAAGTGTAATGTAATGAATGTGTGACTGAAAGACATTTCACATTGGGATTTACCATATATTAAACATACATATATATATATATATATATATATATATATATATATATATATATATATATATTAATTTACATGTAATAAAACTATGTGAACAAAGAATATATCCTAATGTATATGGGTGATGATGAACATGCTGTGTGTGTGTGTGTGTGTGTGTGTGTGTGTGTGTGTGTGTGTTTGCACTGGATCATGTTTACCTTACGTATCAATGTAAGTCATGAACTTGGGCTCAAAGATTGGGGTGGGATGGATTGGTGTCACCGTCTGTAGCTTTCGCGTTTGCTGTTTTTTTATTTTGAAAGTCTCGTCTCTTTGTATTCTTTACGTGCTTTACATCCTGTTTCTGTTTTCCTTGATTTTATGTCACTGTTGTCTCGTTGTCAGCCCTGCCCTTGATTGTTCTCACCTGTGTTCTCCTTCCCTCTTGTACAAACACACCTTGTCCTCCCTTTGTCTTACTCGGATCATTGTTGTTTCTTCATGCCATTTTCGTTTTGGTGGATTTCCGGTCTGCTCTTCCACGTCTTCTTAGGTTCTTGTCATGGTTTTCTTTTGTCCTGCCTTGTCTGTTTTTATTGTTAAGTCTCCTGTTTTGTTTTTTGTTTTTGTTTCTTTTTTTTAACCCATAGTTTAGTTGTGTTTATTATTCAGAATAAACAGTTTTTCTGTTCGGCAACCCAGTGTTGTCTGCGTTTTCCGGCGCTGCCTCCTCATCGCTAGCGCCCCAACGGTGACAATTGGAGAAGTGCTGTGATGAAGATTTCTGGCAATACCACATTAAAAAAAAATCAGGTGCAAAAACACACACAGGTAACCTTAAGCCTAACTGGCATTTGACGTGGCATCACAAGACACCGTAGATTTCAAAAATAACTCAGTCTGCACCACTATGAACATTTGTTGAATTTTATTACACCCCTGAGATGAACATGCGTAAAAATCTGAGTTATTTTTGCTTTTTTTCCGGGGGGGGTGGGGGGGGTTCTCTGCCGTATGGGAAAATCTGTATCCCAGGTTTTCAAAGACACTATTGTCTTCATAAAAAGCAACACTAAAAATGTTGAACGTTAAACATGGACATTAAAAGAAATGGGCTGCCATACCGTTCACATGCGGGCCTTGAAGAGCTCACTTGTTATGCGCTGTGTAAAAACCTAAACCAGACGGGTGCGGCGGTTCCATAACACTGTCGCGTTTTCACTGGGAGCGAAGGCAACTGCGAAGCCTGGGCCACCCATGCTGTGCCGTGCCGAGGCTTGCGCGCTACAGTAAACATAGCTGGGGCCTTTTGGACTTAATTCCGAAACCCCCGGCCAAAGCCGTCTATGGCGAACGCCAGGCCGGAGCCAAGCGGGAAAGAAAGAGGCAGAGTTGTCCTATAAGTTAGCCTCTCCGGTTCTTCCGAAGGAACTTCCCCGCTGAAACGGATGAAATATTCAGCGCGCTGCCAGCCCAGATGAAAGCAGCTGCAGACGCGTCATTAATTTGTCATGTCGTCCGCAGGAAACCTTTTGATTCTCAAGTCTGGCTTTGCCCGCGCGGCTCCCGAGTCTGATCATGATGGGTTTCCCCAATGAAGGGGAAAAAAAAAAAAAAAAAAAAAACTGTACGACTCAAATTCCCACAAGCGTCGTAATAATGAGGAAATACGCTGCTTACTAATAGGATAAGTGACTCATTTAAATCCGCCAGAAATAACTCACAGCTAATAGCTCTACAAAGAGAGGAGGGGAGCATATTTTTTTGTTCCAGTTTTTTGTTTGTTTGTTTGTTTGTTTGTTTGTTTGAAGCGGAGTATTTTTCAAAGGTTCAACACACGGTGTGTAATTTACCTGCGGTGAGTTTAGATAAAGATGGACGCGCTGAATATGAGACTACTGTGGGCTTCCCATCAGCCATCTTCACTGTCGTCATTGCCACCCACTCAGCGTGGGAACCCACACGAGTTCCAAAATCATGTAATTTCCTGCCTTCTGTAAACACTCTGCTGGGAGCTAGATATTACGCAGTACAATTGTAAATATGTTGGTCACCCGCTCTCCTCAGAACCTGTGTGGGTGAAGGAAGTGGCAACACGTCGTAATGAAGATCTATTAGAGGGGAAGGGGGAGAGGGGGGGGTAGAGAACATGGTAATTGCAGGTATATTTTTCCTATTTCCCAGTCATTTCCTCGCAGCCTGCATGTGACTCACTTGCAGCCGTCGCTTCCGATTCCTGCCCGAAGGCCAAGTAAGGAAGCATTGTCCTCGAAGGGCTTGCTGTTTGTGTTGCCTGTCACAGGCAGAGTGAGGTGTGCAACAGGCTCACCTGGAGTATTTTAACGTATTTCAATTGAATTGAATTGAATTGAGTCCGCCAAATTTGAATGCCAACTAACTAACTAACTAGCGCAGATTTGGACAATTCAGACGGATTCATTCGAATTTTAACATAAAATGACACGTTGCTTGATCAGACAGCGAGGCCTCGGTGTTAACAACTCGAGATAAACTTTAAGCAAACACCCCTTAAATAGAAGGTTTAAGGGGCTTGTTTCAGTCTGTACTTATGGCTTAAGTTAAGGCAGAAATCCCCCCCCCCCCCCTCCCTTAATAACAGCCCTGATCATTAACTGAACCGCGACCTTGGTGTCAGTAGCGGAGCAGCAACATCTGACGGCTGCTGCGCTTTTGTTGGGAGGTTCGAATGGAGAGTGACAACGCAGCAACATATTATTATTATTATTATTATTATTGTTGTTTTAATGAATGCTGTCGCTAATTTGACTACTATTCATAAAAGTATATGAATTTCCCACTGTTGTTTTTCCCATCACATCCTAGTCAGCCAGACAGCTCTTGTCCCACACAATGTGTCCCTCCGCAAATTGAAATGAAATTACTTCAGTTATTTACTTTTGGTTTGATTGTGTGTGACTCACAATGACATTGTGATACTTAAACTATTTTTGCTTCCATACTTACCAAATGTAGAATACTGAGTATATGTTGTTCCAAAATGAACAGCCGGACTGCTCTCACCCCCGCCCCCCCGCCCGCCCCCCCTTCTCTCTCTCTCTCTCTCTCTCTCTCTCTCTCTCTCTCTGTGCCCAGGCAGGAAGTAGAAATTACTTCACCAGAACACCAGAGATGGAAAGTAATAAAATGCAAATACTTAGTTACTGTATTTAAGTAGATTTTCCAGGTATTCAGTACTTCTTTTTCTGACTTTTCTTTTTTTTTTTTCACTTTTACTCTGTACATTTGTACACAGATATCTGGACTCTCTACTTCTTGGAGAAAAAAAAAAAAACTGCTCAAATTTTGTGTTTAAAATGTACAAATATACAAATTATGTCCAAAGTAATTCAATTACTGCCATAGCTGTTGCTTGAAGTTGTCATTTTAGTGGAACTCGGCTTTGGGGTGACTGTTCAGTATGTTTTCAGTACAGAGATACACATTAAAATGTATACATTATTGTTATTAAACGTGTCAACATCCAATAATGACCCACTGGTTATAACTATTATTCATTATAGTTTAGTTGCACTGCAACAACTTTTTTCATTTATGCAAAGTTATCAACAATCGTGTCATTAATGGCAAATTATCATTTAAAAAAAAAAAAAAAATGTGTTACCTAACTACATTTCACAGCCGATACTTTCTTACTTTTACTTGAGTAAAGGAGATGAATCTGGACTTTTGCTTTGACACAAGTATCCGTACTTTTAGTTAATGTGAATGCTTTTGACACCTCTGAGGCCAATATGTCAGTATGAATTATCAGTTTAAAATCATATTACGTTACATTAGATCTTTTGGTGATTCCAAACCCAAATCCTTGACACTATGCGACCAAGCAGGGAGGCTTTGTGTCCCACTGCTCATGATCTTTGATATCACGCTGTCAAGGAACAAACCCATGACCTCCCAGCCACAGGGTCACACGTCCCCCCCGTCCCCCCCCGTAGTCCCGACTTGAACCAGGGGCCTGCAGACAGCAGTGCCGGTGTAGCTCACGACCCTGTCAGGGTCAGGGTTAGGGTTAGGGTGCGTTTTCTTTAATTGTTTACACTCACTCTGAGCCGTCTCGTTGAGACGCGGCGAGTGAAAACGGGACAACGTGGCAAAAACAAAACAGACCCCCCCCCCCCGTTTGCTTTGGTCAGCAAACAGTGAACGGGGACAACAGAAAAGGGAAACGAGTGCGTCAAAGAAAGCATTAAGTCGCGAGCATTTATCAGCTGTTTGCGTCCCCAAAGGTCACAGTTCATGAGAAGTATCCGCCATCTTCCTGGTTATTTCACAATCGCGCTGACAGATGGCCGGTGGGAACAATCGCATTTACGTGCGGCGCAACAAGAAAAGAAAAAGGTCTTCTTGAGTCTCATCAGCTAAAAAAAAAACAACAAAAAAACAAAACAAAACAAAACAAAAAAAAAAAAAACGCTGCCCTTTCTGATGAAAAACAGCAGGGGAATGCGACGGTTTATAAGGTCTTGTGAAACGAAACGCTCGCCGACCTGCCTCAACCGCAGTCGTCTCACCCTTGTTTTCCGTTCCAGACCAGCTAATGGAAACGCTCCAGATATGCATTTTCTTTTTCGAGAGACGTTTCAGGGTCTTTTAAATTCACTTCACGTTTAACTCGGAGAGATTGATCGTTGCGATTTATTTTTTTTTCTTTCTTTCTTTCTTCTTTCTTTCTTCAACGCTCACGCAGGAAAAGCAAATGAAACGCGCGTCGGCGACGCTGACGCGAGCGACGCTGACGGCGACACCTTCAGGCCAGTGGCGCATTTCGCTCAGGCTGCAGCTGAAACCAGATTTTTCCATCAGATTAAAGTTGTGTACGAGGTTCGTCTGGCGCTGCTGCCGTGCGCACACATTTGTAGGTGTGTGTGTGTGTGTGTGTGCGTGCGCAAGAACAAAAGCAGCTACATGGTTGACACGGTTTGTCAAGTGCAGTCTGCCTTGCTTTTGACCCTAAAGCAACAGTCACATGACTGACCCTTGATGTGGTTCTCCCATTCAAAGTCAAAGACTCAACCGCAGCCGTGCATCCATGCATTGTTCTCATTTATGGTCAAACTCATACGGTACTTTCATTGGCATGAATACATATTTGGATAGATATTTCTTTTTTTTTTTTCTTTTTTTTTTTTTTTAGACATATCCAACACGATCATTTTCCACACATTACTAAAAGATCGCACACGTGCCGTGTTTAGTCTTCCAGAGGACGTTCCTTTGCATTTTGCACGAAAACCCTGGTTCAATTGGCTTTATTTCAGTCACGTGGTTTTTACAGGCTTGGTACATGTACACAAAAAACAATCAATGTAACAAGAAAAAGCTATTGACCAACAGGGAGGTCAAAGTTTTAGCCCATTTTACCTGCCCTGTGCCCACGACGGTGCACGACCATATTGAATTGAGTAATCCATGGTACAGAAAAATAATCAAGGACAAAGAGTTTTTACACTTAGCTTGTAAGGAAAGTGAACGCACGCCCTCATTTCACTTGAACAACTCCTCCACAAATGACATACAGTACATTCTGCTTTGTGTTGGTTGTGACTGTAACTTCAAACGCCTTCTGAATGCAGCGGGGAAGCAAACCATTATGTGCCTTGCGCATGATTTATTCGCCTATTAAAATCAATGCAATCCTTTAAAAAACGCAATTGAGTGAAAACACCGGGCTCATTTCTCGGCACTGGCTTGGAGCGCGTCGCCGTCTGAGCACAAAAAGTCCCCGGTGCGCGCCGCTGTCAGAACGGTGCAGACGGCACTCATCACATTCCTCGACGGATGCCGCAGATGTTAGAGCAGCACGCCCTTGAATGCAACGGAGCCGAACCTGCCGCGGCGGCCACGCCGTGGAAATCAGAGCCGACTGGGGCAGTGGCATGAGAAGGTTCTGGGGTGAAAAATACAGTTTCCTCCTCGGCTGCCAGCACCACCCAAAATGTATAAACAGAGCTGATGAATATCCATGTTGATAGATACAATAGCTTGCGTTTCAACGGTATATTTAACTGCATGTGGCAGAGTGGAATGTATTCCTGTGGACGTTTCCTCCGGTGGCTCGGGCTGTATTGTAAGTATGGAGAGTTCAGTGCATATATACTTTTTAAGTACTTTTTAGGGTTAGTGGTCAAAAATAATGGTTTCATTTTGGTCATAAAAGTCTCTTAACAGTGTGTCCATGCACTTATTCAGGTGACTACAGGGATGTAAATGTTTTTGCCACTTAGTTTGTTAGTACATCTATAATATGCTTAGTGATTGTGTATTCATACATTATAAATAAAGGACTATGGTTAACAGTAGTCTGCCTGACCCGTATAAAGCAGGAATTAACAGTGAAGAAGTAATAGATGTGTTTATCACTCATGTTACGTTAAGTAACTAATATATATGAGTAATATAGTAACTCTAGTCAAACTGAGTAACTATATTACTCAGTAACTGTAGTAAAACTGAGTAACTTTATTACTCAGTAACTGTAGTAAAACTGAGTAACTATATTACTCAGTAACTGTAGTAAAACTGAGTAACTTTATTACTCAGTAACTGTAGTAAAACTGAGTGACTATGTGACTCAGTTTTACTATGCATTATGTTTTAGTGTGCATCAAAGTTGAAACAATGCTTTATAAATGAGTAATGAGTAACACCTTGGTGTAAAAAAATGGTAAAATTGTGTACTTATTACAATTTCATCCCAATTATTGTTCAGCTTCAGTAACCCTTTAGATTAGGGAACACCGATTCACCATTGAATAACTATGAAAGCAGGGCTATAGTGAGGGCAATAGGGTTGCGGCTAGGCCGAACTCTAACCCTAAGAAATATTCCTGAGGTTATGCTGATATAATGGCTTACAGTTGTAGAACATGGTCCTGTAGAATAAAGCATTAGTAAGTAGTTTGTAAAGGCTAATAAAGACCGAATGTTGACCCAAAGTACCCAAAGTTTCTAGTTTGTGTGCTAATTAATAGTGAATGGGGAATAACTGTTCATAATCTAACGTGCTCATTTTAAGCTGCGAGACTGCAATAAAACTGACACTTAAAGAAAGCTTCTTTTTCTTTTTTCTTCTTCTTACTCCCATTCTGGTGTGGAATCAGGCAGGACTTATATAGGAAAGAGTTATGAAGGAACTGATATTATGTTAAATTAGAGAGAATACATGTGTCTCATTTAGATTTCACTCTTGACATTTGGACTTTTTTCTGTTGCTGCCCAACACGGCAGGAAAAACGCCCATGGGAGAGGGATTGTGTTTGACTGTGGTGGACCGAAACCCTGACGAATATGTGTTTTGAATCAAGATTCAAAGGAACATTTAAAGTGATGGAGTTGGGAATGGAAGTAGGCAGAGCCCTGTGGGTTGGCAGCCACGGTGCATTGTGAAAAGTTGTAACCAGAGGACAGCCAACTGGATGGCATCCGTGGTCAGCAAGTCATTGCCTGTGTTTCCGCTCATCAAAGGTAGCCAGTTTTCTCAGTCTGTTTGGAGTATGTCTGCTAAAGCGTGGACTTGGCTACTTCCCGTGGAATAATAAGAGTTTTTTGGAATTTGAACTCACCTCTGAATGAAACTTTAAAACCCGAAGGCTGGATATTTTGGACTACAGACAATAAATGTATACTGGCACATCTTATGTGTGCGCCTCTGGGTCCCATCTGTTGATTAAACTCATACCTAAATATACACTATTTGTTTTGTTTATAAGTCATTTTGGTTTAGTATTGAAAATAAACCATGGTTCAAATCTTTAATTAAAGGTTTTTTTTATATATATATATATATAATTAGGTCTTCTGGTAGAAAAGGTTTACTACAGGTTTGATATATTTAGGATTAAGCTTGGACAAAGCCCGTTTGACAGCAACTGTTGTAAAAGTCAGTTATGTCAACTCTCTTCTTTTGCTAAGTATCTCGCCACTCTGAAACATCTGGACTTAACCATCCAATAGGAAAGGAGATTAAGCAAAGAACACATTTCCAGTTAATGACATACCAACCTCAAACTGTGGCTGTAATGTTTTCCTAATGGCTTTACGCACAGCATCAGACGGCTTACCCAACCTCCACATACCTGCGAGGCTGTCGGGGTGAGGAGTCTTGTAGGGCATGTTGCCAGTTCAAAGGGGGGGAAACTCGTAAACCCCTAAATACTGGGAACTCCACCAAACAATACGATGTACTGGAATACAATGCATGCTTAAGATAAATATTTCCATCTCTATTTGGGCCCATATGAACACTTTTCAAATTGCTTGCTATAGTAGTCTATATACTAAACCTAACCCTTGTATGCATTGGGGATTTCAAAATAAAATGGCCTTTCTGCTGACGTGACAAACAAAGAAGATGTTTCTTTTGGTGGAACACAAATTGCAAGACAACAAGCCGACTATGTTTAGCTGACAACTGTAAATGCTGAGTTGAGTATAGCCATGTGTGGGATCACGTGATCCTGTCACAACCAGTCTGCAGTCTACAGTCCATGGCAAAAGCGGAAATCTAATCAATCCAATCACTTCTTTCAGTGTCCACGTAGATGGGACAATCTGTTCCCTCAGTTTGAAACAATTCCAATCGATTGACAAAACAAAAAGGTCACGTAAACTCACTGAACGTTCATCTGCCCAAGACTTTCTTGGCAGCGATCCCTTTTGCTGATGGCACCGGTCAAAACTTGATCCGCGCAGCGGCGTCGCGAGCAGCGGACCCACAGCTTCGCAGTCCCACACTTACTCAGTTTCCAGCAGGGTTCAGCAAGGTTCGTTTTTTGGCGAGTAAATAACCAATCAAGACCAGCCGGCGTTGCGGAGATTCTGCAATAGGTCTCCTCCTGACAGTCGAGGGCACTTTAGCACCCGCACGGCTTTGGAACAACACCTGCTTCATATTGATGTGGTCTTTTAATGGACTTTTCGTCCAAATGCAAACCACCTGAATAGGGTCAAAGCGCTGTCACACGCAGGTATTTTCGGTGCTTGGAAGAAAGGACCGTGTGAGACATGACAGTTATGGAGTATGGTATGTTGCACATTTGACATGTCTCCATAACAGCTTCAACCACACTTGAAGACCGCTTGAGCCATATGGCCTGGGAACACTGAGCACACGCAAGCACGGCGCTTTGAAGTCTCTCCTACAGCGGCCACTAATCCAACTTCAGTCAAATAGAAAATTGCATTTACCTCAAAGTGATTTTTTTTTTTTTTTTTAATCATCCTGCAAAGGTTTTTTTGCTCTCTGGTCCTGTGTAAATGATGGGTTTGGGTGGCCTCAATTACTTATGAAACAGCGGATTTTGGCTTTCTAAAACTACTTTTGCATGACTCGGTCAAAGGTGTCAGACGGAGCTTTTTTTTTTTTTTCTTTTTTTATGTAGTATGGTTGATTAAACACAGTTCTAGGACCTACCTGGAACAGTTCACGCTTTAAATAGGAGTTGGGCGTTCCCCTATTTCCTCTGCCTACCCACTCGAGTCTCTCTCTCTCTCTCTCTGTCTGTCTGTCTGTCTCTCTCTCTCTCTCACCCACACACACTCACACGAAATGATTAATCCAGGATGACTGGAAATGATGAAGACTTTTGAGAAATGAAGAGTCATTTGCTGTAATTACCATCAACCTGTTGGGTCTTTAAGTGCAAGTGTGGTAGGACGTGGATATTTTTAGAAGCAAACTCCTCAGTACAAGCGGCGTGGCACTCAAGCATAACATACCTGATGTGTTGTGGTTTCCTCCCACAGAAACAAACTGTCCTGTCTATGTTTTCTGTATTGGGCAAGCTGCCAAGACTGTAACAACAACAAAAGGTCACTGAGCAAAAGCTTTTCTTTAGGTCTGGTATTTGCTGACTTAGACCAAGGGAGCATCGCATTGACTGTTGGCAGTGTGAGGTGGTTCAGGATTTATATAGAAATAAAATGAATGTATAACGTGACAAAGGACTTTACTGGCAAGATACTGCAGCGCGCGCGCACACACACACACACACACACATACATATATATATATATATTACAGTTTTCAAATGATTGATTTTTTTTAATGACAATTAATCTCAGAATCGTCATAGTTAACTGTGATTAATCGCGGTTTGAATTGTGTGTTTGTATCATGTAAAATTAGGTTTGTTAGCATTTCAAGGCAAATTTTAAGCCCATAATGTAAAGTATTTCTAACCAGAGTCTTCAATGGGAACCAAATGAACATACAAAAGTAAAAGTATTTCCTTTATGACTTTTTTGCATTCTTTCAAAAAAAGTGAGATGTAGACCAACTTAATACAGTGTCTACGCTAAATACAGTTTTCAAATTGCCTTGTTAAAAATGCCATGTAGACCCACTTGTCTATTTCAAAAATACAGCTTAAGTTAAATGCTACAATGTGGCCATATGAAACCATGATTTGAAGGCAGAAAACAGCGACCAAATATTAAGAGGGATAAAGTAAACCAAAATAAAATACAGTTTGGTTTTGGTTTACATGTTTGTTTACATATAGGAAGACACTTCATAAAATGCCTCCACAGCCAGACGGGCCGACCGACTACGGGTTAGTGAAAGGGACAGAAAGCCTTTAGTTTGAAATGCGATTAAAACGAAAATGTACGTGTTAGGCGTCGTATCTAACCAATCGCGATTAATGCGTTAATGTTGTGTTGTGAGTTAAAGTCATCAAAATTAACAAGTGGTGAGTTGTTTGTTCAAATGTCTGGCTCACCTTCCTCTTTCCCTTGGGTCTCAGGGTGTGGTCTTAAAAATCAATTTTATTTTGAAAGTATATTAATCATTTATGTGACAATCTGTTAAATGCCTTCTATCATTATTGCTGACACATGAGTTTGTTGCGACTCTTCTTTCGCCCAGACTCTGGAGTTCTTACAGTCAGTCTTATTGTACTATTGCCCTGTCTTGTTTGATATTGAAATGAGTTTTAAAGGCAGACAAAGCCAAAGTCGTGACATTCTCTCATATGTTTGAGCTGTCAGAGAACAAACTGAGCTTGTTGATGGCAATATGTATCTGGGCCCTTATTTTTTTTTAAGCGCGTATTGCAGTTTTGCTCAACAAAGGGGGTGAAGGGTTAAGCTTGGATTCTATCATCAAAACAGATCTTGCTTCTCCCCGACAGCTTGTCAACCTTTCTACCTTCAGCTGACTATGGTGATGTCCTTTATGAGAGGTTCAACTCCTTAAATACTGTATATCATATCGTCATATATCAGCTCTGAGGTTTCTTTCGAGCTGTCATCGCCTCACACATCATAGTGAACTGTATGCCAAACCGGACTGGCCCTCTCTGAGTGGAAGACGGTACACACACACTGGCTGATTTATAGGGCCCTTTATAGCTAGCTTTTGCTTTATTTAACAAATCTCCTGCAAAGAACCAAGACGCCCCAGGGTGCTGACACATGATCAGCGGTAAAAAAAAAAAAAAAAAATGCTCTGCGATGGCACTCCTATTCTTTTTCTTTCGCTTTTCTTCTGGCGCAGTGCCCCACATTCATTTTCTACCTTTGCCGCTGACCTTCAGTCATACAATGATCAGTGTGCCTCGTCGGGACCTCTTCGGCCCAAACAGGCTGCACTTCTTGGAAAGGCTGGAGGCGGCTTCAACAGTCTGTCAGACCACTCCGCTCAGCATGCTCTAACAGATACCTGTGTGCATGTATGTTTTGCAAGCGTCTACAGGTGTGCATTCGCACGTGCGTTTGCAGTTCACTGTCAAACTGCAAGGCTTCATCTGTTAGTCTGATGCAGCATGTGTAAATAAGCGTTTGACTGTGTTACTTTTATATGAATTAGAATGTAGCGCATGTCATCGGACGTTTTGTCAGGAATTTCATCTTAACAGATATATATTTTCAAGTTAAAATCTGCTTTTTTTTTTACAACAAGATAGCTATTGCCATGCGCTGTTTAACGGTACACTGTGTAAAATTCTGCCATCTAGTGGTCAGATTTTAGACTGCAGGGTTTGGTCTCTCAGCCTCTCCCAAGCTTTCGACTTTAAAGGCAGCAACAGGTTTGATAAAAACTATGTATTATTTATTAGTTTTAGGAAATATATCATAATTAGGTACCGAAGATCCATACAGGTTTATCACAATGCACAAATCTGCACTCCTTAAAGGAAACTTGCATGTTGAATGTGCAGCATTTTTGCTTGTATTTGTCCTTTTGCACATGCCACAATTACAATTTAAACATGTAAGTAGGCTGGAGGAGCCTTTTCGATTAAAACAGTACAGAAGTTAAGCAACACCAGGCGTCCCGAGGAAATCACAGATATCTTTCACTGTTTATGTTTCTACCCAAAAAGCAGACGTAACGTAGTGCCGGGGCAAAGAATTTATGCATTAATGAGTTAAAGACAGGGTGGGTCCTCAAGAGTATAAGTCAACTGACAGACTGCGAGACACATGACCTGCGGGGCCGCTGCAAAGTCGTTTGTACAGCGCTGCCTCGCCTTTTATCGGTTTCAGCCTTAAACCCAATCTTTGGATCTGCACACTGGTCTCATTAAGCCCCAGCGCATGCTAGGTGTGGCACAGTGGCAGGCAAAAGGAAACCAAAACCAAATGGGGCCCCTGGTTTGGCCCCTTAGCTGAAGCCGCCATCGGTCCCTCCAGGAGTTGGCTGCTGTCTGGTGGCTGCCCAGGAAGAAAAGACTGTAAATCAGGCTACGCAGGCGTGGCCCACCGCACAGCTCACCACTGCGCGGCCAGCCACGCCGTAGACTGGCACCGGGACAGGCTGCATGCGCGAGCGCCACATCCCTAACGTGCAGCCAGAGGTTCACAGGAGGTGGCAGGGGCCAGATGTGTGCGTTGCTGATTCTCGGGAAATTGGCTTTAAACGAAGAAAGACACCCCTGGCAAAAGAGGTTGGGTTGAGGAAGGGGGGGGGGGGATAAAAGCAACAAAAGTCCTTTAATGCAGCAGCGCCACTAGAGGGTTGGAGCGCTAAGAAAACAAGTGCCATGACTGAACTTCATGAGGCGAGCAGTGAACATGCAGACTGGGAGGAGGAGGAGGAGGAGGAGGTGGAGGAGGTGACTGAATGCCCTGCCAACGCCGTGATTTAAACCAGAGCCCTTGGGTTTGTTGACTTTCTCGAAAGAAGGCATCAGCTGTGCCAGCTCAGTTTCATTCACATGGCTACTTTGCATGAGAGCCCGGCTGAAAGCTGGCTTTTAGCGCTTGTGTAAATAAGCCATCGCTTTTTAATGTTACAATTTCTGCATGCGCGCGTCTGATTTCCTCTTCGTCGCGAACAAGACCATATAAGTCTTTTCGCGCCTGTTCTGCGCGCCTGTTCGGACGCGGCTCCTCCCGACAGACAATAAATGTGCGTTATGATTTTAGCTCATGTGTCCCAACAGTATTTGGAGAATTCCCCTGTGGATGCCATTCATATTAAATGAAACATAATACAAGCGTGAGCTATTGTCCAACTGGAGCCTTTGCCCGAAAAACTAAACAAATAAAACCCTGTGCGGGTTCAGAGAGATAACCTGTAGCCACATCCTGAATGGAGCCTGCTGTGTAAACACACATGGGACAGAGTCGATAGGATGTACAAGAGCACGCACACATCTTTCCTGATCTCAAAGTGCATGCAAGGGTAGAACCATTATGCCGCTTTAAAGAAAACTTTAAATCAATACGACTCGCTACGTCGAGCACAGAGAGAAAGCGGTTGCCTTAAATATGTGTGTAATGTAATTCCTAGGGGTAACCTCAAGTGTCACAGGTTCGTCCAAAAGGCCTGAATAATTATATGTTCACAAGTGATTAAAAATGTGGGTAAAACTCGCAGTGCAAACGACTGGGAGGCAGACTTACTCAGTCGGTGCACTGTGTCTCTGGTCTCAGATGAAAGGATAATAATCATCCTGCCGCTCCACCCGGCGTCAGCAAACCCACCACGGCCGTCCGATGCAGCAAACGAATCGATCACGGGCTGCGATCGAGTCTGCATCTTGACCATGCAGCCTGAGCACAGAGAGCTTCATATCGCACTCTGGTTCGTCGGATGCGTGACATGTAGTTTGCTGTCCACTCAGCATATTTGCTGAGGTGCCTGTACAAAGAAGCAGTTTCTATATAAACGTGTAGATCAGTGAGGAAAAGCGATGCTAACGGATCGACGATGTGTTACACCCACTGTTATTTACAAAGCCTGCTACTCAGTAAATTCTGCTGTTGTGATGAGGTTCTTTCACACCTGCATCAATGTGATTCAAACTTGCCTCTCATTTATAGTCACATTATGCAGATAGATAGGTAGATATATAGATAGAGACTAGTGTATATTCTAGAAGACTGTTACAGTTGCTGTTTTAGTCTAGTGTCAAACCCCCGAACCTAGTCGGGAGATGGTTCAAATGTAAAGGAACCAATTATCTTCTGCCTTCTGATCTCTTTATTTATTTATTTATTTTTAGAAGCTTCACAAGTGACCTATATCCTGCATTCTCAGAGCCAAGGGCTTTTAGGGGATGATACGGATCAACTAGCTCTTCCAGATAGGATGGAGCCTGAAAGGGAAGAACTTTACGAGTAATAAGGAGGATCTTCAGTTATATTCCTGATTTTACTGGAAGCCAGTGCAGAGTCTTAAGAGGAGCAGTTGGACATCCTGATGTGACCCTTGTAGTCGTAAGTCATATGATGTCATTTTAGTAATTTGACCATGAGAAAATTTGCCTATAAGCTACTTAGTTCCCACAATAGTAACCTCAGTTTCATTACTATGAAGCCGTGAGACATTTTGAGTCAACCAGACATTAACGTCATTTAGGCAAGTCTGCAGCTGAACCAATTGATCTGCTTCGTCAGGTTTCATTGACAGATATAACTGGGTGTCGTCTGCATATCAATGACATTTAATGTTATTCTTTCTAATATATTGTAATGCTTTCCAAGGGGTATCATACACATGTTAATGAGTAGTGGATGGACACTTTGGGCACTCCCATTGCTATCTCTTTTCACATGGCCAAATTGAAAGTGAGCCAATATGATCCTAGCCAATTTCTGGCTTGATTTTGTTATGCTAATAACATCCTCAAGTCTACTCAGAAGAATGTTGTGGTTGACTGTATCAAATGCAGCACTGAGGTCTAAAACAGATAGAAGGATAGGACCTCATTGCTAACCTTGAGCAGTGGGATTGTTCCAAAAGCCTGACTAAAACGCCTCTGACAGGTTGTTGTGTTGTTGTTGTCGTCGTCGTTGTTGTTTTTAAGTTGTTCTGCTGTCTGGCAACTATTTTTCTAGGATCTTAAACAGATTGGCCTGTAATTGGACTACTGGTGTCCAGATTTGTTTTTTAAGCAAGGGATTTAAGAGCTACTTGAAAAGACGGTGGTACATAACCTGTGGCTTAAGAATGGTTAATTATTCTAAGTATCAAATTGATTATTAATGCCGTTGCCTGCTTTAAAAGTTTATTTGGAATTTGACTCCAAAAGACTAATAGTTGGTTTTAGAGAGGAGATAAGAGAATTAAGTTCAGACAGAGCGAGAGAGAGAGAGAGACTGCCTTTCTCTGTGTCAACATGAATATTGAAATGTTCTACCAATAATATATTTTGTTAATACCAAATGAAGAATACAAATAACAAATTCAACATGATTTATCACAGTCATCAACAAACTGTGTGGATTTCAAGAAACCCATATGTCTTAATTATAAACTGGACCAAAGAAATTATTTTCATGCCTTTCCACAACATTGGCTTGCTGAATTCCTCACTTTCCTTACTCTGCATTATTAACAATTTTATTGGTGATCAAAACTGACATTATTTGACTCTTTTTTGGATGCAAAGTGGGATTTTCGTTGATCCCGACCTTGACGTGGTTCCCTGAGACCATCTCTTGCTCCAACCTAGGCACAGTTTACTGGCAGGCAAAAGCTTATTAAACTGAGCTGTGTGGTATCCTGACCTGGACACCATCACTCCCTCAGAGCGCCATCCTGCTGGGCCAACTTTCTGTCAGCAGCTCTAAAGTTGAGCTGCCTGACTTTGGCCCCTTTTCCATGGCCTTGCCTTAAAAACCTGTGGGAGTTGACATGGCTGACCTCTGTGCCAAGCCGTTCTGGGAATAGCGCC
The DNA here is from genome assembly GCF_046127955.1 of Nelusetta ayraudi. Lineage (NCBI taxonomy): Eukaryota > Metazoa > Chordata > Actinopteri > Tetraodontiformes > Monacanthidae > Nelusetta > Nelusetta ayraudi. The sequence goes on from NW_027466081.1 coordinate 189,445, forward strand.
GAATATGCCCTCTCGTGTTTCCGATATAGCTTTTTATAGGAAGGCACTTGTCTGTACACAAAGCTGAATGTCCATCAAAGCACGTCAGGTGTATCCAGCTGCACGAGAAGAAAAGCTCGACCTGCGCAATGCCCACATTTCTATAGACAAGGCGTTTCTGTCAGAGAAACGTGAATGCAGAAGACCCAAAAACCACATGCTGTAATGTAATCAGTGGTAGACAAGTCTAGTAGATAAGGCCTATGTAAATATTGTCTGAGTATATTTAGATTGTCATGTTGAATGAAGGTACCAGCATACAAGCAGGCTTTAGTGTTAGTGTAGGGTTGATGGAAGGCATGCATGAAAGCCCCATACAGAGCCCTTATGGTTTAAAGACTTTGCTTTGTGTCACTGGTGCGATTGTTCAAAGTCCCTTTGCTTGCCAAAACATGTATTACACTTGTTGAAATGGAGACACAGAGCCTTTTTCTTTTCTGGAAATGCTCAACGTGCTCTTGCATGTGCAACCGCGAAGCTGAAATCCTTACCCACTTTTGAAAGGCTCACTGCCGTATCGCAAACCTAGCTTACGCATCTTTGCGAAATGAGGAAAACTTTGTGCGCCGTTCAGGTCTGTTGCGTTTGTCCATTTAAAGTGTTACACTTGGAACTGAAATTCCAAAAATGTTGGGAGTTCGCCAAAGGAGAAGTCAGAACTATGTCCACAGAATACTTGGCAGTGTAAAACATCCTGGTATTTTTTTTTGTTTTATTTAACTAGGTTTTTGTTTAACTTGTTATTAAACATATAAACAACCAGAAATAAGTAGAGAAAAGTTGTTAACTGATGCTTGGGAAAGGAATGAGTCGATTGCCTTAATATGTCATGAAAAGTGACGAAATTGGTCACAGTCATCTTCATGAATACATTTTAACTTCTGGGCAAGGACATTGAATAGGACAGGGGGGAATTCGCTGTGGCGCTATATGTATCAGCGGAACTTTAGAACCCTCAATACAAAACAAGACCATGGACAAACAGTGCAGAAGCAGAGATTTTGACCATTAGGAAAATCAATCTTCAGTGGTGGAACACTCAGTGTTCACAATATGCTTTGTATAATGTATAATAATGTATATAATGTTATGATATTCTTTAAATCTAATTCATTGTAGTTCATTTTAATGAACGTATACAAATAGAACTTTGGTATTGGTATACATCTATACCAATGCCATCATGGGTCTCAATGTCATCGATACTGGGATCAATGTGCCCACCACTAGTTTTCAGTTGAAGTTCATCAGTCACACATGAAAACATCCGGAATTTAAAGCTTGTGCCTGTTAAACAGAAAGTATGGCTAATGTTTTTGACAGACTTGACACGACTAAGTTCCTTCTGCCTGTATAGGCCCGGACCTTTTGTGAACGCGCCATGTCCCCCAGCATGTGATCACAGAACTCGGGTTAAAAAGCTCTTTCAGCACTTTTCTATAGGTTTCCTGAGGCAAAGCCAGCAATTTACCCCCCGCAGTGGGACAGGCACAACATAAAGACTGTTGTGGTCACGGGCATGTTCACTACTGTTGCAGACGTCCAGTGGCATTCTAATACAGCTCAGTGGCCTCGCATAAGAGGCTGGAGTGAACTGGTGTACCGCAACACAGTCGGCAAAGGGTGTTTAAGATACACCGACGCTGGACATATACACGTGAGAGAAAGCTGGTTTGTTAATGCCGTGCAGGAAATGAAGTCTTGCCTTTTTACAAGCCTGAAACAAAAAGCTAAGCATGTAGCTTCTATTGATATTCTTTCTTTCCTTCTGTATTATTTATGTATTGGTTGGTTTGTTTATTTCCCCCCCCCAAAAAAAAATGCCAAAACCCCTGGTTTTAGGCTGTTTTGGGTCTCCTTCTCCTTCCTTTTCCTGTACCATCCGTGGCTCTTCCTTGGAACAGCCCACGCCCTGGTGATTAGCCAGCCGCTAACTGCGAGCACTAGCTAGCGGAGAAGATAGCTGCTAGCACATAATTGGCGTGTTAATTGATATGCCAGTGGTGCAAAAAGACATGTAAAAGAATAAAAAAAAATTTAAAAAAAAGTAAATCAAGTTTTTCACAATAGGAACCCTTGAAAACCTCTTCATCGCTAATGTCTTGACATGAAGCCACCTCTGGCTTTGACCTCGAATTAATGTGTTTCGACCTCTGTGGCTTGCTTCGCCTTTTTTCCGCTTCGCTCACTTTCATATGCTCAGTGGGTCTCTGAACCTCACCCAGCACAGGACGCTCAAACCTTTCTGTGTCCAGCTTTCATGTGGCTCCAGACAACAACAACGACAGACAGAGCACCCATATGCGCGAATCAAACAAAGTGAAAGATATGGAAAAGCGTCGGTCGGGTCGCAAAAACAAACACCGTGGCTTGAAATTGACCTCCGCAGCGTGAACAATGTTCCCGCGTGACGAACTCTGCCGGCTGCCGCCAAGACGGAAACTGTTGTCCTCAGATGTCTGAAGTGAAATGTCTCAGCTGTGTGATCATACCGCAGCTAAAGCCACCCTGGGATCGTGGACCAATACGGCGAAGGAAACACGGCCTGGAAATGAAAGGGCCAGCGAGAAACAGCCACTCGAAGCCATTCTTGCTTTAACGTTGGTCGGCGTGCCCGCAAAAAAACAGGATCCCCTTAATTCATCTTTTCTCCCCGCTCCTCGACTCCCCCGTGTACCCTTTTCACCACTCAGTCACATTCCCTTCCCATTGCCTTTGCCATCGCCTTCCTCCAGCGCTTCGTCTGATGGCTATCCCAGATGTGGCTTAATAAATACTCTGTGGCCTGACTATTGAACCCTAGCATCACTCAGGGGAAGTTCACTCGGGATCCATGTTTAAAAGGCACCAGCAGATGAGCAGATCGGTTTCCTCTGGGACGGAAGACGGTTCAACTTTTAAGGGAGAACAACATAACAAAATAGGAATAACAAGCATGAAGCACACCAGCTAAAGCAAAGCCAACTTCCTCATGAGGGTAACCCACTTGGCAAGGAAAGGGAATTCTGATTCTAAACAGCAGCGTTGAAGGGTAACAAGCCTGGGATAGCAGCATGCTGCCTGTACCTAAAGCTTGTATCAGCACTGTTTAGCCGGTGAGGAGCGTGAGCTGTGTGGCGCTTGAGAGGCGGCAAACTAAAAAATAACGTGTGCTGCAGTGGCGTGTCGTTTGAATGCGGCAACATGATTTAGTGCAGGCCAGTGTTGTCGTCAAAGACGAAAGGCGCGCACTGTGTATCTGCACGGTCACGCGTCGTCTAAGCGTGAAGCGCTCCCGTCAACGCCGAACGCATGGCGGCAGGGCGGAATAAAGACGCCCGGCGCAGCTGTCGGACTCGTGCAACTGGGGAACGGGATCATCCGGTGTTTGTGTACATCCAGGTGTCGATTTACACTTTTATTGCAACGTCACATACTCATTTGATGTTTTTGCGGTGCTCTACGTTTGGCTAGGAAAATGATCTGTTATGGCTTGATGTTGCCATTGCCGCACTTCTGTGTTTTCCTCCAGAAACAGCAAAAGGCAGATCCAAAGACTCGAGAGGAAATAAAAATGTAAGTAGGAGAAGCGAGAGTTTGATACAGGGCATTGGAGTGACATGTCTTGAGTGTTGCCGCTGTATAGTGGCCACAGATTCTGGTTGACGTTAGTTAGCAAACTGATCACAAGCACACTCGCTTGACGACTACACTGTGCATTTGCTCACAATGGTAGCTAGCAAATTCCGTTCCATTTAGACTCTAAAGCCACGGCTAGTGTTCTTTGCGGCTGTCCAGGCGATGCAACGCCACAGTGCTGCCCCCCCCCGCCCCCCCTCTCTGGTGTTCATTCAGTCCTGTCCTTTATGTATCAGCGATGAATACTTGGAAGACATCAAAAGTGTCTACAGAAGTGAGATGATGGCGGTGGACGTCGACTCAATTTTTCAGACGAGTAAACGTGACATAACATCATGTTATGCTCAAATTCAAAGAATTATGTCTTCTGGCTCCTATATGGACGCAGAATTGCAGCAAGGAAACGGGTCTCGGGTTAGGGCGACATGGTGGTGCAGTGGTTAGCACTGTGACCTCACTGCAAGAAGGTTGCGAGTTTGATCCCTGGGCCTTGGGGCCCTTTCTTCAGTGTGCATGCTCGTCCCGTGTCTCTCTGGGTTCTCCCTGAGCACTCCCGACTTCCTCCCACAGTCCAGAACTTCAGCTGTACTTCTCTCTCGTTCCAGGTGGATCTGGTTTTAAAAACATATCTGGCCAAATTCCCATAAACACTAAACCGGTTGCTATCTTTGCTTCCCCTGTTAGCCACGCAGGACGCTGCTGTTTTAAGAGTCCTGGACTGGACCTCCTCCCTCACTTACATTGTTGGTAGCGCAGCTAAACAGCGCTAGCCTCCTTCCCCAGTATTAAAATTAGCTTTTTGGGCCAGTCAAATTTCATGTCTGATGACGTGAGTAATGCCATACAGAAGAGACATGACGTAAGAGACATTATTTTATTGTTATTTTCTAACAGACAAGACCAGTTAAAAACAGAAATAGCAGTGGCCTATTCCATGCAGCAGGTTTAATGGAATCCCTGGGTTTGTTAACCCAATCTAGGTTTTCCATTTCACAAAGTGAGTTAAGTCAAACCCAGATGATGACACTTTTTAACTTTTGGATACTGGATATCTGGCTACACAACACCTTTCCATTCTACTCAATAGTCCTGTGAGGGTTGAGACACACTGACAGTCATGCCTTGTAGCCAGTTTTATAGTATCGAATGCATACACACTTCAACATTCCGAGTGATTCGACATCAGACAAGCATCACCTACCTCACCTTTCCAACAGGATAAAACCGAAATGTTTGCTCGTTAACATTGTTATTCAGAGATGCCTGGTTTGGATTGTGCACGCTCAGGTATGCAGGTCATTTATTTTAATAGGTTACTCCAATGTACTTCTTTGAGCCCGTAGCCCATAAAACAATAACTGTGTGGCGGTATTAAAAAAAGGAACACATTGGAAAGGATTTGGCCTCATCCTCAAGATTGAGTGTTGTTGGACGCAGAGTCAAAGAGGTTATACAAAAACAGATGTACAGATGTTGTGTTTACGAGCTCTGGCTGACTTGAGTGGCGCGCGCACGGTGGTCAGATTTTGCAGTGAACATCCGAGTGGTTTGGTCTTTTTTTTGAAACGTTGCATTTTTGTATCCCTCAATATTGCACGCAAGTAACCCTTATAAAACTCGCCATTGTTTACACGTTTGAAGGTGGGCCTCTCTCTCTCTCTTTTGAAATTTGCCAGGATTAACTGTTTGTTTGCGTTTGTTCACGGATGGCCAAAGAAGATAACCATCCTAAATTCTGAGATAACCTTTTGAAATTCTAACTTGTTTATTGAAACATGTTGGTCATGCATCACTCAACCAATTAACCTATAAGTTTGCTAATAACCAATCTCTCGGGGCGACACGGTGGCGCAGTGGTTAGCGCTGCCGCCTCGCAGCAAGAAGGTCGTGGGTTTGATTCCGGGGCCTGGGCCTGGGACCTCTCTGTGTGGCGTTTGCATGTTCTACCTGTGTCTGCGTGGGTTCTCTCCGGGTTCTCCGGCTTCCTCCCACACTCCAAAAACATGCATGTGAGTTCAATTGAACGTTCTAAATTGTCCGTAGGTGTGCTTGTGAGTGTGAACGGTTGTTTGTCTCTATGTGGCCCTGCGATGAACTGGCGACTTGTCCAGGGTGTCGCCCTGCCTTCACCCTAAGACAGCTGGGAGAGGCTCCAGCAGACCCCCGTGACACTGAATAGGAATAAGAGGGTATAGGAGATGAATGAATGAATGATTTTGTTTTCGCATATCCATCATCTACACAGTCTAGATAAGGTGTATAATGTGTATGTGAGGCTGCAAAGTGAATGTCCTTTGAAAAAAAAAAAAAAAACCTTTATGCCAAAATTGTCTAATCTAATCTAATCTTGTCTGATTGGCCAATCAGATTATGCTATCACTGCAGGTGAGTAAATATTGTGCCATTTTGGTCAGCTTGTAAAAGAGATCATTTGATGTCATGCAACTGGCCGGGTGAAACGAAGGTTGCAAGACTTATAGACTTTATTTTAGAATGAGAAACTTCGGACTTCTTTTGATCAAACTGCCACGGTGCTGTCATTACTGTTTAAAAGCTTGCAGTAGCTACATGTCTTTCATCACAGCTAAACTAAACAGGTTGCCGTTCCTGCCAATTTCTACAAATAACGATGATTGGTCTCTCCATAAGCAGCTTTGATAAATAAATTAAAAAAATATTCGGATATGAACTTTTCAAGATGGATCTGTGGGTTTCAGAGAGTGATCCAACTGTTTTTGCTGTTTTCCTTCATTGCAGGTTTTTTTCTGATATACATCTAAAAGATTTTCAACTTTTTCTCTTTATTTCTGCACAAATACATAGTTCTGACAAGCTAAGAATAACTTCATATTCAATGGAAAATTTCAGCCTGACTTTGCAGAGCTCTATTTTCAAGATTTTGAACAATAATAATAATAATAATAATAATAATAATAATAATAAAAATAATAATAACAATAATAGGGCGACACAGTGGCGCAGTGGTTAGCGCTGCCGCCTCACAGCAAGAAGGTCGTGGGTTCAATTCTTGGGGCCCGGGCCTGGGACCTTTCTGTGTGGAGTTTGCATGTTCCCCCTGTGTCTGCGTGGGTTCTCTCCGGGTTCTCCGGCTTCCTCCCACACTCCAAAATCATGCATGTGAGGTCAATTGAACACTCTAAATTTTCCGTAGGTGTGCATGTGAGTGTGAATGGTTGTTTGTTTCTATGTGGCCCTGCGATGAACTGGCGACTTGTCCAGGGTGTCACCCTGCCTTCAGCCCTAAGACAGCTGGGATAGGCTCCAGCAGACCCCCGTGACCCTGAGCTCTGGAAAATGAATGAATAATAATAATAATAATAATAAATAGTATTTAGCCCTTTTCGCTTGTCCAAGTCTATCAAACTCTGAATCACAGTACACACTGTTTTCAAAGGCAATGGCTGTTTTTTTTTTTTTTTTAAAAGTCATTATGAAAACATACAACCATACAACATTACATCAGGGAGATGATTTGCTGCTCCGTATCTCAGCCAAGGAAACAATGACATATAGGATTTGGGTATCAAATCACAGATCCTTGGATCACAGTAAACAGTACCTTCTAAGAGCCACATTTGCCAAAACTGAACAATGCCAAACAGCTGTGGAGATGTGCAGCCCCAACAAACAAAACTTTGCTTTAATGTTAGCGGGTCTGCAGAGGAGGTCCTGCAAATGAACTCCATCCCTCCCTCACTCCCTCCCTTTGAAATTCTGCTCCTGAGAGCAGATGAGAAGCAGTGTGAACACAAATGACAGCTAAGTATGTGTCTGCTTTATTATTTTCAGTCCCTTTGGCACGGACACCAAAAAAAATAAAATAAAATGAAATAATGCTCTGTCCAAGACATACAATGGTGGGGAAAATCCTGCATGTCTTTAATTCTGATGGTGGTTCCTCATAATTCATGTCTTTGATATCTCAACAGAAGTCTAACAGAAACAAGTCAAGCAGCCCGCAAGTAAGGTCACTGTAAAAGCTTGGTTTCTCTTGACTTGTTTTATGTGTGATTTTCAGCTTGATCGAATCCATAAAAGTTCCAAAACGTTTCGCCGCATACATGTGAGTGAGGCCGAAAAGTTGCAATCTCAACAAACGGGAAATGCAAGGGGGAGAGCAATGGCGATCCCAATTGAGGGATGGCGAGACGGCAACATATGATGGTATGTGAGAAGCTCCCTCCCCCGCACACTCTTCTTCTGTGGTGGTATGATGAGATCTGTCTGATCAGTCACTCGCTGGGTTGCTTCTCAGTAAGACACTGCACACAGATACCAGGGTCAGGTATCGGTACAGATACCGGGGTTGAGTACTGTACTCATACTGGTAAAATACATGCCGATACCACAACACCAATACCAGTTGTATATGTATGTATATGATAGTTCTGCGAGATTTGTGTTTGTACTGCAGTAAAACTTGCTGAACATGGAAAAATAAAATAAAAAATAAAAATCATTCTATAATATGTAATGTCCATATGAAGTAGTTGATGTCAGCGAGTTCTGAAATGCAAAAGTACTCTATTCGTTCTACTCGTTCTGTAAAAAAAAAAAGAGTGGCATTGGTGCATCCCTAATGTATACAAAGTCAACGTACAGACACAAGTATAGTTAATGCCACCACATACAATGCATTTCTGTTGTCAAGTCAAACTTTGAACTTGAAACCTGAAAAAACGTGCAACATCACGTCGCGCCTGAAGTATGGTCCAATTATGAACGAACGACGCGGCACTCATGTTTCTTGCATCACACTTGTTACGTTTGGCGTGAACACACCATAAAAGTCACACAGCTGTGCAAAATCTCAATTTTCTTCAGTGGACCTGTGTTTAAAAAAAGAAAGAAGGGGGAGAAAAAAAAAAACAGTTCTGGGTTCTTTTTGCCCATGTCTTTTTTAGTATCTTCTTTTAGCTGCCTGGGTTAGTTTGTGGCAAAGAACGAGATGAATTCCAACCAACCTATTGTTAGAAAAACAAAGCCGGTTTTCTAGCCAGGTTTCTTACTGACATAGGAGGGGAAAAACCCTGCACAGTGTCTGCCAGTAGGCACGACGAGGAGCCAGTGAAAACCTCCCATGACAGGAGCGACCAAACAACACAGCAAACATTATTGCGACTTAACGCAAACGTGATGCTGTGATTCGTTGACTAGCAGCCTCTAATGAAATTCTACATAACCTTTTTGGTTTGAAGAGCATTTTCTCTCAAAGAGAGCCAACATTCGCAAGGTAATGCTGTATTTGGTCCAAGAAAAGAAACACAAAAATGATAAATAAATATATTTATCATTTGACCTCGAATACACACACACACATTTTTATATATATATACATATATATAGATGATGGCTAGGGACTGAAATGCTCTCAAGATGTGGTTTTACAGATGCTGAGTAAAGTATTAAAGTCCTACGGTAGTTTCTTGAATTTTCATAAATGTATTTCTCTTTATCCTTTTCACATCTGCTGGAAAATTCCCAAGATTCTAACGTGACCAATACAATTCAACGATCATCTATTGGCACTTTTCCCATTACGCAGTTTTACGCAAAAACTTGCCTCGACCTTAACTGGACTGCACTCAACTTTGTTCGTTTTTGATACCTTAGCGTGGGGCAGAGATGTCCAGAGAGCCCCTTGACATCATATGTGATGGTACCATGTTCATACAGTATTACAGTGATCACATTTCGCGTCCCAGGTTCTCTCGGGCTGTAGCAGTGAACGTTGTAGGTACATCTGTAATGTAAACAACATCTATGTCTGCATGTGTGTCTACAGGACATGCATCTGGACAAAGGAAAATGTTGCTTGTGAAACTTTATTAGCTAAACAAGCTACCACCCAGCCTGGTTTCTGATCATGGGTGATGGTGATGGTTCCCGAACATCAGTGTTGGCGAGAAATCTATTACTAAGTAATCCACTACTGTAATTAAACTACTTTTTTAGTAACAGAGTAATGCAACGAGATTACTGTGGCAAAACTGGTAATTATATCGTAATTATCAAGTAACGATTCCAATTCTTTTCCGAAATATTTTGCAAGCCGAAAATATCTTATTATCCCCAAAATGTCTGAACTTTAGAAAAACAACCAAAAACAACAATGTCGCAGATTGATGACGCAGCCGTGCATGCAATGTCGCTGATATGCGCCGACGAACCAAAAATAGCGCGGCAAAAGAAAAAAAAAAAAACAGCTGGAAATACAAACATTGTTTTGAGTTCATCTCGTCTAAATCAAAGAATATTATGGTTTGTTGTACGCAATGTGCAGGAAACAAGACGTTCTCAACTGTTACGTTATCTTTTTTCAACTGGAGTAATTAGTAATTGATTACAAAATTTTCAAAGAAGTAATTAGATGAGTTTTTAAAGGAGTAATTAGCTATCAGTAGTTGGATTACTTTTATGGAGTAATCCCAACAGCGCTGCTGAACATACAAATCGTGATTAACTGGTGGACTGGCTCATCTTTGCTACCGCTAGCTGTCTCACTGTGAAGAAGAGACCCGACAACACGTTTTAATGTGTGACTGCATTTTTACAAATACATCAATTTAATGGCTGCATTAGACCTCTGGGGGGAAAACAACAGCTCTGGTTTCTTGTTTCTGTTTCCCTCTTTGCAATGAGCTGTAAATTAACAAATTGAGTTGCTCACAGTAGCGCGACCCCCCCCCCCCCCCCCACTCACAAAACGGGCAAATCACTCATTTGCTCCTACAGTGGGAGCTTGTGCGTGCATGTGGACTTCCACACAGCGTAAGTGAAGTCAGCGACTCCAATTGATATTAAAATAAAAACAGATTTCCTGGTGAGTGTCTCATATAAACTCGAGTGGGTTAAAAGATTTGAGTATCCTATCTCAAGCTGCTTGTCCTCGTCCAAGCCTTCGATGACTTTGAATGGCGTGGTCACAGATACAGTGTACACCGGTTTCGGAGAGGTATCATTGAGGTATTTGGCATTTCTTGGTCTCATAATTTTGATTGAAAAACCAGCTGAAGTGACCCTTGTATTTGACCGGACCTTTAATTGCCTTGTGCATCATGCCATGTGATGTAAATAGCCTATTATAAGTAAATTTGTTTGGTGAGGGGCACCATAAATAGCGACGTCATCAGGGCACTCTAGCAATAAATAAGAACAATCATGTCATTTTTGAATGGGTGAAAAGTTCAAATTCCATTCTGCCAATTGCATCATCTATAATCTCAACAGATCCATGTTGAGCGCTTGTTTTTTTACGGCGTTCAAAAAGCTGTAAGATGCAAAGCTGTTGTTCAATCTGACCATTACGCTTCGTCACTGGAAATAAATCTGAGCGTTCGGGTCGTGTTTTCCCTATGACAGACTGACCTCTGCTTGACAAGAAGGTGTGTCTCCGCAAATCTAATCAGCAAGCTACGAGTGCGAACCCCAAAACGTGAATTTGACAAGTTGCTCACAAAGCATACCATACGCATGAGCGCATATTGAATTACGCTATGGCGTCCACGCAATTGCACAGAGGGACCGAAATCCACAGAGCTGGGTTCAAGTGGGTGTTACATATAAGAAATCATTATGACCTTTTTTGTTTGGTATCCCTCAGTTACACGGAACAAACAGTGTCGATCTTTCTTCGGTTGTCAAGTGGCCCTTTTTTTTTTTTTTTGTTATTCTTTCATGTATGACTTCATCTCTGTGTTTATTTAATCTTCAAAGTCGTCTTCTGTTTTATCGCCGTTTTATCGCTGACACAAGGACAAAATGGCAATATTTAAAAGGAGCGAAAAAAAAAAAAAAAAGCAGTTGGTTTATCTTTGCACTCCAACATATTTCTTTAATTGCTGTTTATAAATCTGTCAGGGCAAACAACCGCTTTAATTTGTGTATAAATCTATTTTATATGTTTTGCGCAATAGTTTGTCTCTGACATAAACACCAAAGGGCCCGCGCATGCGAGGTTGACGCTGCGGGGCGATGCTTCGTCTTTGCTTCGAAATAATGGACTCACACTTTACCTAACTTGACTCCCCTACGCCCCCTTTGTTCCCACTTAAAAGGATGCAACCAGCGATACAATGCGTACGCACTGCAGGCTATTTTGTTTGCACAAAGGAAAAAAAAAAAAAGAAACGAAGAAAAAAACCTGACATCATCTCACGCAGAGGTGAGTGTTTACGTGTGGGCTCGTGTTTGTGTGCTGCAGATTTACCCAAAATAACATTTGTTTTTTTTTTTAAAGAGGAAAAAGAGGAAGTGGTGTGTGTGTGTGTGTGTGTGTGTGGCGGGGGGGCGGGGGGGGGCGGATGGGGGGGTAGGTAAAATAAAAATGTTCCCATGGAACTGCTGGGAGCGCCGTGGTACCCGCAATTTGTTTGCTTGCTGCTGTCAAGCTAATGAGGTGAGTGAGTGAGGGCAGCCTGGTGGAGGCAGAGGTCAGCCAAGAGCCAGTGCTGTCTGCCAGGCTGCTGTGCTGCTGCTGCTGCTGCTGCTGCTGCTGCTGCTGCCCAGGGGGGGCTCTGGCTGGCTGGCTGGCTGGCTGGCCGGCTGCAGCTCTGCTACCACACAACCCCCCCCCACCTAACCCCCCACCCCCCCCTGGCATGACCTGGCACGGATCACATCCATCTGCCACACATGAACCCAACACACACACACACACACACACACACACACACACACTCATAGTGCCAAGGCAGATTTGCACCCATTGCGCGAGCAGGCCTCTCCGTTCGCGTAAGCAACTCGACCGCCGACGTCCAACATGTGCAAGCTGCGGGACCTGGGAGAAGCACATGCACGTTCCTTTCTTTGCTCTGCCCCCGCAAGACTTCTGCGAGGGTGGACTGCCCCCGCCAGCTGCCAGAGGAGCACTCAGAACGGATGCTTCAGTGCATGCATCAATATGAGCAATTCTTTTAATTATGGGTGTTGCATAGCTGTGACGCTGTGTTTCCTGGACGTGGCTCCACTTCTTGGGTCATTCTCGCAGACGGACACCGAATCTGTTCGTAATTTAAATTCCTTCTTATAAAAATTCAATATCATTTTCTGTTCTCTTTCCCCCTGTCGACGTGGAGTACCCATAAGCTACTTCTAGTACTGAGGGGTCGTTCTGTATACGGTATTTCGAGGACCAGGGAGCCCGCAGATTCCATGGTCCAAAGTGTACTGCACTGACTCAAAGTTTCTTTTTTTTTTTCATTTTACCTCATTGATCCATATTTGAGAAAGTTCTTGTCTGTATTTAACACACACACAAAAAAAGCCTTTGTTATAACCAACCTGGGCGTCCAACTTTCCCACAACCCGAGTCTCAGGACTGTGACGGTCAACAGCTGATGAAGGTAAAATGAATATATTATAAGCTTAAAAAAAAAAACCCAGTAAAACTACAGACAAGAATTCACCGCTAGGCGTTGTGGTTGTGTCTGCAGAAAGACAAACAGGTGGCAGCACACCCTCGAATGTGAACACTCACTCATCTGTCAAGCACACAGGTTCTGCTATTCTGCTATATCCACATTAAAATCCCTCTCGCTAACTGGTGTGTTTTTGCTAAGTGTTTTAGGGGAGGCGAGCTGGCTCGACAACAGGTGCGTTTACGTGCTCGTCTTTTTGTCTGTCTGATTGTTTCAAGCTGCGCGATCAAAAAGTCCCGTTTACATCGGCACTGAATTAAAAAGATTGGGTCGATTTTGCGAGTTGCTCTGCGATGCGACGTAGCCCATTGATGACACGTCCCACACGCAGATAAACCCGGAAGCCCGCAAGAATTTCTGAATGGGGCTCGTCGGCCAGGCTAATCCAAGTTTGTTGGGTTTGGTTTTGTCGCGTGTTGTGTTTCACCAAGCAAACGCTGCCCTCGTTTGAAATGCGAGCAGGGAGAGACAAGCGCGCAGAGACTATCTTGGTGCACGTGTCACGTGGCGGACACGTGCACCAAGCACCGACAACGGGGGAAAGAAAACAGGGTGACGATTTGAAATTGAGACGGATCGATAAATCTGATGTATTTTAATTGGGACAGTGCATTTGCACGGTGGGATTTCAATCAGATTACTGGTCAACGTTACGTCTTACGTTTTCAGGTACAGATACAAATCAATGAGACTCCCCACCTGGTGAACTCAAAATCGATTTTTTTTTTCCCCCCCAGGTGATGATGTCTGTCAAGTTCAAGCTCATCATCACTACAGATGATGCATCATTTTCCAAATAAACTGTGTTGTAAGTGTCGTGTCTGTTGCAGATATACATTTTTAAAAAAATGTATTGTTTTTGGCAGAACTTTATTGACAATGTGAAAAATACACACTCTTGAAGAGGATAATGAATACAGAGCAATTAAATACAATATAAAGATAAATGAAAATGGGGATTTTGTAAAGGAAACAAAAAACAAAATACAGTAAAAAAAAAAAATTGAGAGGTGCTTATGAATTACAGAGTAAATGAGGCACTTAAATTTAAATAATGGGTCGCAAGGAGATGCATTTTGAATTAGAATAATAAGCAGCGAGCAATGTCCAGACTTATTTTCCGAGCATTTCTCTCATTTTCTACTTTTTTTAAGAAGAAAGAGAAGAGAAAAGCAACTTAAATGCGTTAATAAATCCAGTGAAGGAGGTGCTTACAATTTCTCCATTTGGCACCATGGATGTAATATTTACCCAGTAACAAGATGATACTAATAAAATCTGAAACAGAGCAGTCTAAGTTATCCACGTCTCCGTCCCCCAGTGTGTCGCGGCCTCAAAGCTCCTGAGTGACACTGCAGAATGAGTATCTGTGGATTTTGAGTTGCCAGCGGCTTTAAAAGGTCCAGCACTGCACTCCTGTGCAGCCCCTTGGTCTTAGCAACTGCAGCTGAAAATGACTCTCCACACCTGCTGGATGTTGCAGCTGTGGCTGTGACACTGAGTCCACAGAAATGGGAGTGGGTGAGGGGTCAAAGGTCGGCACCTCTCCTCCTGAACCCCGGCGCACATACACACACAAAAGGCCGAGGGCGTGTGGCAGCGCACACGCCCATGTGAATAAACACGCACACACACAGCTGAGGGTGATTTGAGGCGGGGGTCAATGTCGGGGGTCAGGCGGGGGAATGGGAGGGGGGGGGGCTCCATGCCTGACCCCTGCGCGGACAACGGGGGCTTCATTAGTCTCCTGCTTGAACCCTCCTTAAGTGTTTAACTCTCTCAGGCCGTCGTACAGGTGGCCTGGAGGAGGTTTATTGCGGTTTCGCTGTTATGTGGTGGCAAGAGCATGTTCGAATGGTTCAGCGTAGGGCACATTTTTCAGGGTTCGGATTGTTTTCGGGTGGCGTCTTTTGAACGTCGCTGGTGGTTTGGACAACACGAGAAGCTCCGCGGCTGCTCTGTGTCTGCACGTGTGGTGAGAAATATTGAAGTCAGGGAAATATTGAACTCCGTATTGTAAATAAACCAGAGCAGGCCTTGATCCGCCCTGACCAGTCAGTCGGTAACCACTGATTGGACAGAGTAGGTAACGAACACTTGGAGGGGAAAAGTCAACGACATAAAATCCAGAAGTGATACAGTTTATTGTTTCTGCTGGAGGACGTTCAGCAGCTGTGAGGAGACGTGCAGAATAAGTGGCACAGTGTCGGTTTATTGATATTCCGCTGCTCAAAAATGTATGTTGGAGGAGAATTCGGATGAAAATGAACAGCGATTAGTTCGAAAGAGCAAGTTCAGAGAGAGGATCGCATATAGAGGCATTGTGAAAGGATCCTGGCAAACGTTAAAAGAACAGAAAAATCTGCTCTGTTAAATGTGTTTATTATCGAGACGAATCCAGGAGCCAATGTTGAACTGGCACGTTGTAACTTCTACGACAGCAATGACGTAATTAACAGCTCTGGGAAAATAAGCCGCGGGGCCGTAGCGTACAAAAAGCATTTTAGCACCCTGCCAATGAGCTAACAGCGTCGTCCACTCCGCCGCGCTGTGCACAACAGTGAGCAGGGGAAGTGAGCAGCAAATGCGTGACTGATTTTCGGACACAGCCGTGGTTCCACATTCCCTAAGGATTATGTAGATCCTTTTTCACATTTGTTTCGCAAAAACCGGCCCAAAAAACAGACGTTATACAGACACCCCCCCACCCCAAAAAAAAAAAAAAAAAAAAAAATCCTCAGTTGGTATTATGTGTTTTTGACTCGGGACAGATGACTCAAAGTTTGAAGGAAGTTCATATGGAACAGAGGCGAGCCAAGCGCTGGCCGCACTGTTAGCTTTTGGTGTTGCATGAGGACGGATGTTAAACGGCCCTGAAGATGTGCCATAACCTCCGTGGGCCGTATTGGATTCTCTCCGTATTGGAGTTTTTTTTTTTTTTGGTTTTATTTTTTTTTGCTGGAACTACCAAAAAGTCAGGATGTTCGAGGGACGCAGGAGGACGACGTATGGATTATTGTGATTAGTGCTGAAATAATTGCGCGCTGTTCCAGCGCGGTGGGAGCCCACGTCAAGCCAAGCGAGCGGTCCGGGTTCACGACGGGGTCTCCCCTTTCACAGCACAAGTGCAAACGTGACAATGACGTCAGAGTCCGGCTCGCGGGCTCGCTCCTTCCTCTTCTGGTTTACGACGCAACAGGTGTTGCACCAGCATTTATCCTCCCACTCCTTTTTCTTTTTTCTTTTTTTTTTTCTTTCCAGAATCCAAACCTTCCATTATTATATAACGGCGCAGTTTTTAGTACGATAGAGTGATTTACGTTTTCCCCAGGATGTGCCACTTTGGTAACCCCCCGCCCGCCCCCATCCTACCACCACCAAACCACCACCCTGGTTTCCTGTCCTTGCTGGCGTCATATGACTGATGTACGCAGTGTTGCTAATGACCAGATCGGGACATTTATTCGCGACCGGTGACAGACATCAACAGACACATGCGCTGGCCTACAAACAAACGCGGGAAGTAGGCTGGACAAAAAAAAAAAAAAAAAAAAAAAAAAAGAGGAAAGACGGAAGAACTCAATACCAGGGACTGTTTACAGTTGCTACAATTACAGCCCACCCGCCCCTTCCACCACCTCCACCGCCCCCCCTTTCCACAGACACACATCCTCACGGTCCCACCAGGCAGAATGCATCTGCCAGCGAAGATCCGGCCCCGATGGAGAGAACACTTTCCCAGAGATATCAGTGACGTACATATGTGAGGGAACCTGCTCGGAAGCGCACACACACACACACACACGCACACACACTGTTTATTTTAGCAGTCGATTCCTAACCTAGCGCTGTCCTTCCTCTGCATCCATCGCGTCGTTCCGGACTGTAGACATAATAGGAGCGTACGCTTGTTTGAGTTAATGCCGTTTGCGTAAAGTACCGTTCTTTTTTTTTTTGTGTGTGTGCGTGTGCGGGACAAAATAATGAAATGGCCTTTCGGGTTCAGGACAGGAAGCTCCGCAAAGTCGGATATACGCGCACAAGTAGCATTCTGGGCCGTCCGCACGGTTGCCAGAAAGAGTGAAGCAATGAAGAAAGTATGAGAACTGCGTAAAGCCTGTTGGGTTTCGGGGCATGGGAAAGGGGAATTGGTATATTTTAAGGCATGACTGAAAAAGCACCGCAGACGATGCCAGGGCAGGTAGGGTTAGGCCGGGGTTCATGCGCAGTCTAGACGCCTTGTAGGCAAGATGAGAGGTTGAGTGTTTGCTTTCCTTCCCTGAAATCAATATCTCCCATCTCATAGATTCACTTCCTCAGCCTCTCTCTCTCTCTGTATTTTTCTTCACCTCCAACTATAATCAAGGAATTCCAGCATTCCAAATTTGGGCCTACAAATATAAGTGAATTTGGCACGCACGCACGCACACACACACACACACACACACACACACACACACATGCGCACACACACAAAATCTAATCTTGTTTAATGAGAAACGGAACGGCGACAGTCTTGGCGAGACCCGGTGGAAACTACTTATCATGCATCTCTTTGCAAATTCTGCTCTGGTGACGACACACTGTTGGAGTGCTTGAAAAAGATGACAACTGCGCAGAAGGAATTATAATACGGCCGCTAAAGCGCAAACAACACGGGCAGAACAATGAGCTCCCATTTCAGAACGCGAGCGTTCAGCTTTGCGGCCAGTGTTTTCAGCACGTACCTGGAGAAAGTCTAGAGGGTGTCGCACCTTTAAGTGACGCAACGGCCCAGCTGTGGTATTTCCGTACTTCCGTCAGTGTATAAGATGGAATTCTGTCCAAAATGCCTTTGGAAAGGGGGCATACATAGTTTTTAAGGTTGTATGGTTACTGAGATAGACAAGAGGATTCACTTAAAGCTTGATCTGAATGTAAATCTTGTTGAGATTCACTCACCCTTGAAAAGATGCATTCTGGGCCTGCCGGGGTGACAAATGGCGTACTTGTCTTCAGTGATTTCTCCATTATTTGGAAAATAAACACATTTTTATTACACAATTACGATTGTCTGGAGAGAAGATTGTGTACATCTGTGTCAAGGATGAGTGATCCAAATAAATACACATTTATAGCCAATGGCGCCGCTAGCAAATCTGGCGTGGCCGTTAAGCGTCCATGTTCAATGACGGCATGTTCTGGGCTCATGGAATCATCCAGTCAACACGCCACCCAAATGCGGAGCCTCCGTGTCCAGGGAAAGATGGAAGCCTTTGCCTTGCTGTGGAAAAGCCACGCAGACTGGCCAACAACTGAAATATGGATCATTAATGCATTAAATTAAACTGTAAAGCTTTTGTTCTTTACTCATGTCCAACACAGTGAGGCATGCTCTTCATGTTTTGGTTGGAGGTTGCTGGGGTCGGTGTGCAACCCTGAGTGATGGAGAGTTTTGTCTAGAAAATGGATGGATGGATGGATGGATGGATGGATGTTAGAATGAGTGACCTCTCTCACTTGCCCTAATATGCTTTTTGAGTTCTTACTCTCAACATGGTCTCTGATCATTAGCATTTTTCCTCTAAAATGGTCATGCGTCTGTTCTAGAAGAAACATGCTGATAATCCTCTATGCTTTATGAAGACACAATGAACCTCATTCAGTCATGGTCTGTCTTGGCCTCGGCCTTGTCTCGACCTCGATGCCTCGTGTCACGGTCTCGCTTCAAGAAGTCTTGACTACGTCAGTGGATTCACCTTCCACGTACAGTTTCCACCCACAGTTTGAAGGCATCAATCTTTTAGTGTAATTTGTACCTTCTAAATTGGCCTTAGGTGTGATTAATGACTGCCTTTCTACTCTATGTGGCCTTTTGCATTGAACTGGCAACTTTCCCCGGGTGGAACTCTTCCCTTCGCCCCAACACAGCTGGGATGGGCTCCAGTGACCTCTGCGACCCTGACTGCAGCAGCAGCAGGAGAAGAGAAAATGGATAGAGGGATCGTTAGCCGTCATTAAGTTTATTTACTCTCTTTTTTTCCGTTCCCTGGCAGCTCCACAATGTGTTGCACCCTCCCAAAAATAAAGTGTCTGCAGGTGATTGTGAAACGTCTGCAAAACTGTAATGGATCGAAGACATGCAAGAGAAATCCAAGAAGTTGTAATGTCTCATTGGACCCACAGATACCAGATCTGTGATTCACACCAGTGGACTTGCAGTATCAACAAACTGCTGGCCTTCCCCAGTCAGCTGCTGACAACAGAGACACGAGTCATTTACTGATGAAGAGGGTAAAGGTGTGTTATTACAAAGTCGTAATGCGTCCTAGTAATTGACAATTGATTAATTTGAGGGTTTGTTTGTTTGTTGTTTGACTTTCTAACACAGAAGGCCACGTGCCCTCAGCGAAGCGAGAAGGCCCGAGGTCCCGAGGGTTAATAATCACAAGATGAATCCCGATTCCGTCCTCCCCAGATTCATCAGTGCTGTGTTTGCTTTGGACATTCCCGCCTCCGTGGCTTAACGCTGCACATTTCCAGAGCAGGTGCACGGGGGGGGTGGGTGCTGAGTAAGCCGAAACACGTAGATTCTTAGGGATTGGTCCGGGATGACCACTGAACCCCCCCCCCCCTGCCCCCCCTGCCATCCAGGCTTCTTGACCTGCAATCAAAGCCCTGACTTTGGCGAGTGCACGGGGGGGGGGAGGTGGGTGGGTGAGGGGTGGTGGGGGCCACATGCTCCTCATCCACCTGCACACTGACAGACAGACAGGCCATGTCACAACAATCCCAAACACCCCTGCGCCCCGGCCTAACCCCAGCCGAGCCCCTTCCTGCCCCCGGCTAACCCCTGCTGACCCCTGGCGACCATCTGTTACGGGGCTCTGGGATGTGTTGATTGGCTCCCGGGGGTGGAGCGGGATGTGGGGAGGGGGGGGGGCGGGGCGAAGGGGGTGGACTAGTGGACTAGTGCTCTGCGGCAGCGGCCGAGCTTTTCGAGGGGGAACGCGTTGGAACGAACATGAAAGGACTCGGGGGGGTGAAACGGGATTGTCCGTAAAATGTTATTTTTAACACCTGTCCAAGTATGTTGTCATAAGAATGCTGAGCGCAGCATTCGCTTGCAACAGCTTGGCTTGAATGCTGGCTCGCGTTGCAGGGGCCACATCAATCTTTGCCTGCCGCCTGTCTTCAACTGGGGCAATCAGCGCTGCACTCGCACCCATTGCTCCGTTCAATGCTGCTTCAAATACCAGCACATAATCGCGACTCCTCCACGGCGAAAACCGCTCCGCGGTTGGGTGTATCGAGTACGCCTTCCAGAAAAGGCCCAGTGAACATTTTTTAAGTGCTTGTACAATTACTCGCATTAACTTGAATTAAGTCATGTATGGAGTAACATATGTCGTCGAGCAGCTCTGCTCGGTCAGTCGAGAGAACGCAAAGACGTTCCGAGGCAAACGACTTTCTGAATTCAGCTGTTAAACTTCCATTGACTATGCACACCAGCCCGTGTTCTAAATTCTGACTGAGACCGTCGTGTGAGAAATGTCATGAGACAGCATCATTTGAAACAGCTTAAGCGACACGTAAACACAAGCACAAACTTTTAGTTGGTGAATCGCCTTTGATGCAGTCTGAGATTCATATGATGTTCTTATCTTGCAGTCATGCTCAGTAAGAGCCCTGATTGTTGTGGCCAATACTAGCTGACCGACAAGTCTTATATCTTAGTTATATTATCTGTCAGTTTCCCAAATGATGATAATTCCTGAAATCCTCTCTCCATTCTTGGCCGGTTTTGTCTTGGCTGTCTTCTTGTCTGTTCTTGCAGTAGCCACTTAGTGCCATTTTATGACCTAACTGCAACTCATGCAGCCTTGTTCATTTCCCAAAATCCTTCCTCAAATCACTTCTTTTGCTTAAGTTGTCAAAAGGTTGCTTAAAGCCACTTGACATTTCATGGAACACCCTGTCTTTACAACAGACAGCAGACAGAAAAAAAAAAGAGAAGTTTTTCATTTTATTTTTAAAGGGTAGACCAGAGTGTGAAAGCAATGTTTCTGAGTTAACCCGACAACAAAATCCATATGCAATTCTGCCATTCTCGAAATGTGTCCCTCTTAGCAGCTGAACAAGGAACTAGAAGAGAGGAGAACAAAGGAGATTTCACTTGAGATCAGTATCAAGCAACAGAACGGCGGTGTTTGCGAAACCCTGCGACCACTTTCCAACACTTGTGGAGTCGTTAGATGACCCCCTGTCGCTTTCACCTCTCCTTTCAGCCCCAAACTGTGGAGGATATGTGCGACATCACTCCAGTGCTTTCACTCCAGGGTGTTTCGATGAAGGGATCCTATCTAAATCAGGCACAAAGTTTGGTTAGGGCTCAGGTTTATATCAAATAATGTTGTCAAATACCTCACTCCCCACTCTTTCCCCCCCAAAATTCAATAAGCCGCTTTTCCAAACTCATTTGTGGTTGGTCGGTGCGATTGTTTTGGAAAATGCTGCTGCGGTGTTTAGCTTTGAGGCCTCACAACTGTTTCTGGAATGAAAAATTGGCCAAAGTTCTGGTTAAGAATAGAGGGAATGTGAAATTTTTCATTTTGGATGACCTTTTTATCTAAACCTTGGGGAACATTACAAGTGGCTCTCACATGCCCCCAAACTGGATTATCCAGAACAATCTGTGATTAAAGCCCGCAGGCATGTTAAAAAAGCATAACAACGCAGTCACTGTGTTGTCTGTGTCTCGGCGGTCTAACCGGCCTTTTCTATTTCTGCGAGACATGGAGCAAGATTAAGAGTTCGAGGCACAGAAATCCACAGCAGCCATGTACTGCACCAGTACTTCAGAAAAAAACAAACAAACAAAAAAAAAAGAACACATCCTGCGAGTTGTATTTTTAGTTAAAGTGTTTGGAGTCAGGGATGTAAAGGCGTGCAGTCCAGGAGGACCTTTACTGTCCAGATGGTGACGGCGCTCTGATGGTTTTGCCTTTGAGGCACCAATATGGAAACATTTAGAAAAGGGGTGAGTCACACGTACCGGTCACAGGATGGACAGCACACACACACACACACACACACACACACACACGTGCGCACGCACACACACACACGCATGCATAAATAACTGATGCGTACATATGAGCGTGCATTGCACTTTGGAGATACCGTTTATTAATTCATAAAGGCGTTCTACTCTTTTCTATTGTATTATTTGTTGGATTCTTCCACACAGTAGTGGGTTGCAACAGCCAAACACAGGGAGATGGCGAAAGCAAACGCCGACTTCCACGACGTCGCTGATGGAAAGAAAGTCTGTTTATTTGAACATATCTGTGCGACATTTCTCCTTTTTTTTTTTTTTTTTTTTCCCCCCCTCCGTGACATCCTGCATTAACACCGAAAAGCGCGAAACGCTCGCAAGCGCGTATACGTTTTAGCTCCCCGCGTCTGAGGTTTTACACTCCATCTGGCAAAGTGTAAACCGACTTCTCCGTGTCCATCTGGAGACAGGAGGGCCTGACACCCTATCTCGCTCCAAATGGTGACATGTTTCCATGTGTGACAAAGAGCAACAGGACTTTGGAAAAGAGACACCTGTTGCTCTGATGCAATAACCACCGTTTGGCTTTTTTTTGTTTTGTTTTGTTTTCTCCCCTTTTTTCCTTCCGAGATCTGCAGACATTTAATGAGAAAAACTAACGAGAGTGAGGACGACGACAAAATTCAGACGGACGATAAAAGAAGCACTTTTAAAAAAAAACACACACACATTCGCTGAATGTTTGGATATGTGCAGAGTCTATATAGCTTTTACCAGGAAAACATACTGGCAAAAAAAAATATCTGCCTTAAATTATACTTGGTCCAAAAATGTTCATCTCATGTACATTGAGCAACTTGGCTGATGGCCCAATAATGATTCCAACCAATATTATGGCGGCCGTCTGCTGCGACCAGTTGGGGTGGAGGGTTGGAGTTGGGGGAGGTGTTGCAAAAAAAAAAACACGACAGGACATAAATAGAGTCAAAGTGGCTGTCAGGGCCACAGTGAGTTGCAGTGGGAATCAATCCAGATGCTTTATATATTGTATGTATTTATATACTTGGATAGGAAAATGTTTTCTATATGTTGCCGAGCTGATATATACAACATGTGTTGTTGTTGTTGCTGAGCTCAGAACCTCTGAATCTGCTAGTTTTGGGTTTACGGGGGGTGGGGGGGAATGGCTGCAGAACACACGGGTTCATTTCACTCACCTGTCTGATACTGTTGGGTCAATGATAGAGCAAGACCAGGGTCACTTTTGATTCCGAATTTTTTTTTTTTACGGTGCTCAGAGATTACAAACGGAAACTAGGCCAAATCACTGGAACCTCTGTTTTGAGAACTGCACAACCAACAACAGTCCTTACAGCATAAACTGTCACCAATGTTGGATTGTCACAGACAGCTGGTTATACACGACGCAATGTTACCATTTTTTTTTTCGCAAAAAAAAAAAAAAAAAAAAAAAAACTTTCATGAAAATGTGCATCAGACAGGCAAGTGTGACACCTGCTGTCCTACTTGTGCAAATGCTGTTCACGGAACTTTTAAAGGCTTCTATTTAAACGACAGTAAGCATTACTATCTTTCTAAATAAAGATTCCTGTTCTACCTGTCCTAAAGGCTTTGATCTTGGGCAAAGTTAAGGCTAACTGATGCAGGAGACAGCAGTATTCAAAGGGCAGAGATGTGCCAACCTCGCATGAATGTTTAAGCCGTGAATGAAATGATTACATTGATGTAACTTCAGGTTGTCCCCACGTTGATAGAAATGCCACTGAAGGACTCATTCCCCTCTAACTGCCTTATCCCAACAGCCTTATACACCCCTTTCAATTTCACATCAAGTGCTATATTGCTGTATTATCTATGTTACATCGAGCTAACCGTCAAACTAACAATAACAACAACAACAACAAAAAAAAACTCCTATTACTCAAAACGTTGCTCGGGTTCTTTTGCATTTGTTTCGCATACCATCTGAGAGCTCTTCACGGGACTTGCGGCAGTAACAAACATCAGGTAGGCCGCAACTGAGCCTTAAAGTTTTTAGAAGGACACACTGACATCTAGCGGCCCAACGTGTCGTTGCAGACAAGAACTGAATTAACTGAAAGTCTGACGACGAAGTCGCAATACTGGGACACAAAACAACTACACGTGAATTTAGGGGATGTTACGTGACCTCGCTTTGCTTATACAACTTACGTTTGTCATACTTTTCAGCAATAGTTGAGCATTTGTGAAGCACTTGCTGCTATTGATCCAGTCAAAAACACATTGAAAAAAATTAGCAGGAAATGCTATTTGTTGTTGCCAAAATGTGTAATTAATTTATTAATCTATCCTTTATGGAGCAGTGAGAAAAAAAATAGAAGATAAGAATTGTGATTCACATCCATCCATCCACTATATATCACTGACCATTGGCTCTGGGCCTGGTGTGTGTGTGTGTGTCCCTCAGGCCACACCTCTTCCAACAACACCTGCTTCAAGAGCCCATATATATATATATATATATATATATATATATATATATATATATATATATATATATATATGTTGTTGCTTTCAGGTTATGATAGATCAGTCCAGTTGGCCAAATTTTGCAGCAGTGTGAACAAGCAGCAGAATGGGTTCAAGCAAAAAAAGAATTGTTCACAGGAAGAGTGAACATACCTGAGATTTTGAGCATGGATGGCGCGGCAAAAAGAGGAGGCTGCAAAGGAAATGGCAAAACTGTTCAATGACTCTTTTGAGCTGAATGAAACGGACACGGAGTTGATCCTGGAGCCTTTCAAATTTGTATTTCAGAACAAAGAAGAAATGTGGCTCTTTTGTGATGACATAATAGACAAGAGAGGGTACTTGGCATACTGTGAGTGTGAAGAAGTACATCAGGAAAGACAGATCAGGTAGATAAATGCCAGAAAAAAGACCCCGACTTTGTTTGCTTTATTTTTATTTAATTTTTTTTATAAATATTTTCTTTTATTTGTTTCGTAGGCAAGCATTCTGCTGCTGCTGCTGCTGCCACAAATTAACGTTAGATGAAATCACTCCATGTTTTTCCTTTTCATCATTCCAAGAGCCAATCGGTTGCAATTAGCTTTAGACCAATCTATGTTGATAATTACACGAGCACATAAAATAAAAAAGGAAAATTACACACACACACATATATATATATACATACACGTGTGTGTGTGTGTGTGTTACAAAAAACAAACATTTCATTGGTTGGGTTTGTGTTGATAAAAACCCACCTCCTAAAACACAGCGAACACAAAGTTATGAAAGCTACCAGGAGTGGATCATAATCGCAATCTTTCAAACTGAAAATACAATAGAAAATCGAAAGCTTGTTCTGATGGCACAGTAAACATAACAATTAATCTTTAAAAAAAAAAAAGAAAAAAATCCTCACGTCTTCTGTTATAAAAATCTTCACGTACTCTGTTGTAAAACTTTTTAAATTTATAAAAACCTTTTAATTTGAAAGGATTTAAATGAACCTCCGGGGCTTTAAATGAACTTCCGGTCCAAAAGCGTTTTAGGTGGGTCCTGACAGTGCAGGTCTGCAGCCAGACGCTCTTGATATATTTGAGCGTTGCCGCGGTAAACTGTTTCCGGTTAGCGGATGTCAACATCCGGATGCCAAAATAAAGGTAACCGGAAACACATTACATGATCATTTACACAGGCTGTACAGTTAACTTTATTCCAGTGAGCTGGCAAGGAAATGATTGTCCTCAATAAAGGTTTATTTATTTATTTATTTATTTATTTATTTAATGGTCATTTCTACTTTTACAGACTCAGACCATGATGTCATAGTGTCCTACCTACAAGAATGAGTTGGCATTTTAAGAGAACACCCATTTGTTATGGGCTGTTAGAGCAACACCATGAGAGTCATTACACCGAATTCCAGGCAAAACAGCGAACATTTAAAAACTGTGTGAGACAGTGTGTGTAAGAGATGTTGCATAACGTTTTGATTATTCTCTGACACATCTGTCTGCTTTTTTCTGTCCATGCAATGTAAAAAAAAGGTTTTATTAATGTAGCCCACAGGCATTAATCAAACCTTAATATCAGTGCAAGCATAAGCATAGACGTTTCAGTCATGTTATTAATTGCTCCGTAGGGTCATTGCTATTATGTGCGCAGAATAAAGTGTTTTTTAATGTTTCTCAAATTTGAACTGATGAAATTGGATTTTCGTCCTCGATGTAGCCTCTACTAAATTAGCATGCAGTTCTACATACGGATGAATGCGGTTTTAAAAACGATTATTAAATACGTAAATACGTAATTTGACATCATTATGACTGTCCCTTGATGTTTATAGATGCACTGCATGGTATTAGACTAATCACAGTGTACAATGTTAAAGTCCTTAAGGAGTGAAGGCTTTTCTTGCAATGCCAGGTCATTGCTTTAAACTATTCAAAAACAACATAACAAAATACATAAATAGATTCCGCGAAAATGCATGTATGTTGGGGTCGAGGAAGGCAAAATTCAAGCAAGTTTGCAGAAAATGAAAGAAAAAAAAAATCAAACACACATGTAGATTTGTACTGCTTTTTAATGTTTTTTTCTTCCTTTAGAAATAGTAAAGCCATACAATTTCGCAAACCAAATATGACAAAAGCTCTGTACAGGCAAAGTAGCTCATTCTCTCACTCTCCCTCTCTCTCACACACACACACACACACACACACACATACACACACTGATCTGTCGACATGGGCGGAAGCCTCAGGACTTTTCACCGCAGCAATCAAATGACAAGGAATCAACAACGTGAAGTAGGGAACCCCACCAGCCTAACTTTTCTCAACGGGCGTGGTGTGGGTGAAAATGAAAACAAACAAACAAACACACACGGATTGTTTTGTCTCAGGTGAGACACAGTCATGGCCTTAGAAGTCTTCAACCTATTTTGCGGCAGTCTTTTTGCGTGAGGGGACAGAATAGAACATGACGTGTGGATACTGTGTTCGGTTTTATAGTCAGCAGCGGGTAGGGGTGGGGGAGAAGGAAAACAAAACGTACTGAGCGTGCTCATGCTCTAGCTAATAAATAAAGGAACATTCTTGTCAGTTATATATATATGTATATATAAAAAAAAGCCCTGTAAGTGCTGTGTTTGTCATTTGTGAAGAGGTACACAGGGGTTCCCGGTAAGTCTCCTCACCTCGCTAACCCCAAACACTAACGACATGAAGAACACGAGACAACAGGAGGACGGTCATAAAAACACACAGGTTGATCTTGATTTTGAGCGGGAACGGGGTTTTTTTTTTTTCTTCTTCTTCTTCTTCTTTTTCTTCTTTTACACTCACGTTGACATTCAAATTTACGCTCATTTTCTCTGCGATACAGTGACTTCACTCACTCGCCATGATTACAGCTAAAACACTGCGTTTGTTTAGTGAGTGGTTCCCTTTGTAATATTCTTGGGACACCACACGAGGGCAGCAGTTTACTGACTAAAAAAACAATAACCCATCTACCAATGAGCAAATTCTTGACGACCGACCCTGGGCCCAGCGTCCCGACCTGCTTGTCTGACAAGTAGCGAGACACTGGTAATACTCGACATTTAAGTGCTAAAACGTGGTCAATGTGTTTCCATAGGCAGGCATTAAGTGACTTCCAACAGTCTTTCATACAAAATATTTTCCCGTCTTTAAAAAAAAAAAAAAAAAAAAACCACACAAACGCACACGAAAGAAAGCATTTGAAAAAAAAAAATGCTGTGAAAAAAACAACATTCAGGATCAATGATACACACTTTACACCTGATATATGTCAACCCACTCGACTTTAGCCAAAATAAAAAGCTTTCAGTAATCTTGATGTATACTTTATAATACATGTATACAGGATAACATAGAGCAACAAAGCAAAAAAAATAATAATAAAATAAATATCTTAAGTCACCTCTTGAAAGTTATATATATATGTATATATATATATATATATATATATATTTATATATATATATATATATATATATATATATATATATATATATATATATATATATATATATATATGTACATATATATATATATATATATATACATATATATATATATATATGTATATATATATATATATATATATATATATATATACATATATATATATATATATATATATATATATATATATATTTGTTTGTGTGTGTGTGTGTGTATATATTTATTTATGTATATGTTTATTTATAAGTATAGCTTACTTTTGGGTAGCGGGTGTCACCAGTTTTGCGCAGCTGTCACCAATAACAGCTGCTTCCTCTTGACGGAACTAACGGAGGAGTGAAGTTGAAGTCGGTCAGTCAGTCGGCCGGCCGGCGGGTCAAAAGTGCGGCTACGTGTTGACAAGCAGGAGACACGTTTTGTCCTCTTTGCCTGTCTAGCCAAAAGAAAAGCCAAGAAGTGATGCACACACAGCGATTCCACTCTGACTGCCTGGAAAACCGGGATATCACAGTCGTAGTGAAGAAAAGAAAAAGTAGGATGTTGTCTTTTTTTTTTCTTTTTTTTTTTTGTGATACTCCTGCATCCTACGATAAGCCCCAAAATGGACATAACACCATGTTTGGAGATGTTTATGATTTTTTCTTTTTTTTTTTTTTCTTTTCTTTTTGCATATTTTGAAAACAGTCGACCAAAAAAAATGTTTTGCTTTAAAAAACAAACCAAACCAACAACAAACAAACAAAAAAAAATCCCCTCTGCATCAGATAAGAATGTCAGACACCAAATGTCACCATTAACCTTGACTTTAAAGGCAATCGAAAATATTTACAGAGTGGCGGCGGTGACCTTGCAGAGCTTGGCTACAGTATCAGTACATACAGAGAAGGAGTTTGGTATTTTGGATTAAGCAGCCATATTTAAGTATGATACAAAATAATACTTCAGCCCTCTGACACTGAGCCCTGACCGCTTTAAAAAAAAAAAAACAAAACAAAGAAATCTTTGGTTGACCAGTCCAAAAGCCCGATAAGACTTTCAATCCCTTGCTAACGTCGCAACAACTTGACTTTTTCTTCCTGTACGCAGAACCCTGCCGAGGAGATGGAGCTGCTCTCCCGCCCCGCCTGTCTGTCACACACAAAAACCACACCCTCATCCTGCACTTCCTCTGATCCATTCTGGATTCCGTCCACGGGAAAAAAACGAAAAGAAACTGAAAAAAAAAAAATAAAAATAATCACATGCACGCGGGAGCAGCCCCTCTTGGCGGAATACAGCGCACACGCTCTCTTTTGGTAGCGCACGTTTTAGCAAAAAACGAAACAAAAATAAAAAAAAAACGAGAAGAAAACGAGCGGCAGCCGAGAACAGGAAGTAGCCGAGAAGCAACCAAAGAAGTTGGAGGAGGGGGCGAGGGGAAGCGCGCCAGGGCCGTCAGGTTCGTCAGCCTCTCATCGTTTTTGCGAGCCGATCATCTTGGAGACAAAGTTGACGATGGCGGTGGCCGGCTGCTCGGGCTCCAGCTCGGCAAAGAGGTGGCTGACGTTGTCCGTTGTGCTTCCCTGCTTGCGAGCCACAAAGCCAAAGAGCCTGGAGAGGAGGAGAGCAAGGGTTTTCATTTGGATTCACTCTCGTCACCTACTGCAAATCGCAGTGTTTTCCACTAAAAATGTTCAATGTACTTTTTGAATTATTTACAACTATTACTGCAAACACAATGGGACAATTTCCTCTGTCACAATCAAAACAAAAATAGTTTGGACACTAACAGAGGTGGGAAAAGTATTTGCTTTCTTTACTTAACTACAAGTAAGGACACAAAAAAAATACTCTGGTAAGAGTAAAAGTACTGGTTCAA
This sequence comes from Nelusetta ayraudi, assembly GCF_046127955.1. Lineage (NCBI taxonomy): Eukaryota > Metazoa > Chordata > Actinopteri > Tetraodontiformes > Monacanthidae > Nelusetta > Nelusetta ayraudi. The sequence goes on from NW_027466081.1 coordinate 219,442, forward strand.
CTCCTTTACTCAAGTAAAAGTAGAAAAGTACAGTTTTTTTTCCTATTAATGAAACAATACATTCATTGATTTAATTAATTTAATTGATTATATTTTGCAAAAATGAAAAAAGTTATGAAATAATAATCTGGGCTCAACTGACCAGAGGGACCAAAAATCCGATGTACTACAAAACAATCTCCTTCTAAAAAAAATATTCATTTTTTTTAATATAAAGTATATAATAGAGTTCAAATAGCTCCAGTTTAGGCAAAAAGGAAGAAGTACTTTTAACACTTTTAAACACAAAAGTAACAAGCATGTTTTTTCCAATGTAAGAAGTAGAAAGTACAGATATTTGTGTAGGGAGTAAAAGTAAAAAGTTGTCAGAAGAAGAAATACTCAAGTTAAGTAACAAAGTATTTATAAAGTATACCAGGGGGTTGCCAGTTCAGGTCCCACCCTGGACAAAAAGTATGAATCGCGGGCAGGTGGCTGGAGAGGTGCTAGTCTGCCTCCAAAGACACTGCCGAGGCGCCCTTGAGCAAAGGTGCGACCCCATTGTGCTCCATGGCCCACACCTTGAAAACCTCTCCATGCATTGTGTATGGGGCCCGTGTGCGTCTACTAAGAGTTTAATTTATTATTAATAATAATAATAATAATAATAATAATGATAATAATGATAATGATAATAATAATTTTATTGTGTCTTGTGTAAAATAACAATAAATGATTCTTCTTCTTCTTCTGAAATATGTTTGCAAGATTCACCAAAGTGTCGCACGTTTTGTTTGACTTACCTCACTGCGCCACCTTCAGGCTTGTTCCACCTGGAAGAATTTTGGGGGGAAATGTGCATAATAATTATTATTAACTCTGGAGACAAGGGGACGTTGAAAAGTGCAAAGCTTGCTGCAGTGTTTTTCAGGCTGCAGTATGCGAAAACCCAGCGCAGTAGTAACAAGTCTGAACTCTGTTGTTTTCACTTACTTCCTGTCCTGAGGATCGGTGTCGCAGAATGTGACAGTGTTGCCAGGATAATGTCGTCGGAAGAAAAGCCTAAAGGATCAATCAATCAATTAGTTTATCAATGACGTAATTAATCAATCGACGGGTAAACTAGAATTATTCAATAAATAATATGAATTATTTTAGCTAGCTTAGTTTTAGCTCCGTTAAAAGGTTGTAATATTACACTTATCTTTTTTTTTTAATATAATACTATTTATAATAAAGAATGGGAACAAATACTTAAAAATGAAAAAAGGCTAATTAGTTAACATGTACAGTTTGTGCTTATTTTCCATATAGATTGTCTTATTTTCTTATTATTTGTAACCCATCGCTAATTCCAGGAAACTGTCTCAATCTTTCTGTTTATTTGGCTGCTGTATTTTTTTTTAATCTTATATTGTATCACTTTGAACCCTTTGCTAGTTCTAAGAAACTGTCTGAACCAGTTCTGTTTTTGTTTTTTTTCTAGCACAACCAGTATGGTGCCAAAATGCTGAAAATCCGAACTTACTTCCTCTGGTTGTCGGTCAGCGTGATGCCCTGTGAGGACACCTTGAAGTGCACAGCGGTGGCAGTAGGTGGCACCGCTGCAGCCAGTGTCTCAGATATGGCCTTGGCGATGGCCTGAGGGCCCGTCAGGGACTCCATCTCTACAGAGCTGATGTAGAGCACATTGCATGCTGGGAAGAAAAACATCAGACGTGTGAGATGGCGGGGGAAAAGAAAATACCTTCAGTCTGAAATTTGAATTTAAATCGCAAACATCGCATATTGAGTCCCGCGGTTGACATTTTAACATTAGCACAGCATATTTTGTCTTGCACATGCACATTTTTTTTTTTTCTCTTCCATGCTGTCTGGAGCAAAGCTTGGCATTGGGCAACGGGTTTGAAGGTGAAAGTGGGGGAGGCGGAGGGAGTGGACAGGGTTCGAAAGAGCTCCGGGGATAAAAAAAAAATCCCTCCAAATCATTCCAAATAAAATCATTCTTCTTGTTATAAGCACAAAGCTGGACATTCAAGTTAACAAAACAAATCCTAAGAAAAAAAAAAAATGCATTTGCAGGTCCAGGAAATCACACCTCCTCACTTGTGCAGGTTAAGACACGCAGCGACACACAACAAACAGACAAAGGTGCACATTCCAGATTAAAGATTTTTTTTTTTTTTTTTTTCTCAAACAAAAGTGCACAGTGGTTTTTACCATGTGAATCGGCAGGGGCCCTCTGCACTGGGATAACAAGGACGTCACGTTGTCAGAATGAGGGAATACAGAGAGTCGATGCAGAAAACATCATTTGTTGGCTGATGACAGCCTGAACAGCCTGACCAGTGCTGGACAAGCGTCGAAGCGGCTAATCCCGGTAGCTTGATTCGATTGCATTTATTTCCCAGTGGGGGATAAATAGTCACAGTGTCTGTCCAGTCCTGGTGGTCAGATGACACGCAGCCCGTTTTGGCTAATTTAACCGTCATATGTTTTTACCTGCTCCTTGCTTGAGCCTTTCAGCCATTGGATTCACTGTGGCGACTTCCGGCGCTCCCTCGACGAGATCTGACAACCAATCACAAATCAACAAAGGCAATAATGAGAGACATGGGAAGAAACGTTGGCTTAGCTGCAGATATGTCGTTCTCAAGCAGCTCCCGGGGCCTAATATTCAATATGAACTATGTGCATATTTTACAATAACTGATTACCGATTGTGTTAAAAAAAAAAAAACTTTAACATTTAACACTCAGTTGAAAACTTTATCATTTTTTTTCTCTCTCTACCATTTACAGCTAGCAAATGTTGGGACAGACCTGCCGTGGGGATGAGCAGTTTGCAGGGCAGGGCCAGTGGCGTGATGGCGTGTTGGTAAACCAAGGCAGACAGGCAGCCTGGCAGAGAGACAACAAAAAAAGTCAGAAGAAATTCACTCCTGTTACTTGCTGGAAATAGCGTTCTTAAGTCAACAAGATGACAACTTTTAGCTTCAAGCAAATGGATGAAGAAATTGATCCTCAACCCACAATTGGACATGATTTAATTTCAAGAAAAAAAAAAAGAAAAAAAAAGCTGCAAGTTCTGTTCGTCGACCCGTTGATGGGCTCACACTTTAAGCTGTGCATCACATTAAGCACAGCACAGCATGTTTTGTACTGCATTGGCGACTCTGGCCGACCTCCAGAGTTGCGGTCTGCTCCAGGTTTCTTCCCACTGGGGATTTTTTTTTTTTTTTTTTCCCCTGGCCACTGTCGCGTCACGTTTGCTCCGAAAGGATCAGTTGGCTTCTCTTTTTGATTTTGTAAAACACTTTGAGAGGCCTCTGGATGTACTTTATAAATAAAAGATTAATTGATTGATTGATAGGCAGTTTCTTTTTCCAAGTCTCTTGACAGATTTTATCATTATTACAGACTGAAGTTGTGGGCGAGAGGCGAGCAGGTGGAGAGTTGCATCTCCCAGTAGATACACACATGGCCGACAGACCTCCTGACTAATTAGAAGGGAGATTAAGCCAGTCAAATACCATAACTGCAGCAGGATTTGAGGTCATGGATTTTATATTTAGATTTTGTAGCTTAGCATTTGATTGAGCCCCCGCCCCCGCCCCCTATTTTGGGGGGGATGGTCGCGGCTGGCAGGGTCACTCTTACCAAAGTAAGGCTCGTTGGGACAGCCCTTCAGCTTCACTCCTTTGGGGCTGCTCTCAATCAGGAAGTGCCTCACCAGCTCGTTGGTGAGGTCGCCTGTAATAGGAGAAGCGTTGACAGTAAAGCAGCTGATTAACACAGAGACGGTGCTTCATTACTAAGGTAGACGAACCATCTGTTTTGACGTCCCTTTGTTCAATCTGTCCACCTTATGATAAAATATTCTCATATTTCACATTATGTGAAGATTACAAACTCGCTGATGTGTTACTGGGATTCCATATGTCGTCGTTTCTTTGATTTGTTTTTTCCCTGCTGCACTTACCCTTCTTGCTCTGATGCACCGTGGGTGGAGGAGAGGCCACCTTCATGGCTAAGCCGTAGGCTCCTCGGAAAGAGTGGCTGTCCCGAATGACAAAGGCACCGGGATCCCTCTCTTTTAGCAGGCCAATAGCTGAAAAACAATGGGCGTCCACTCATTTATCACTATTTTTTTTTTTTTTTTTTACCAGTTCCACTCATGAGCACCTTTAAGTACTTAGCAAAGCCAGAGACTCTTCAACAGGAAGTACTAGAAGGCTTACAGAAGCACAATCAGTGGGCATTATAGACCCAATTGGTTCACAAGTGAGGTTAAAAAGACAGAACTTGTGAACTGGTGGGTCTTTCGGCTCTCACTAATTAACTAGACCACATTTTGACTCCGGCTAGCAAACCAGTGCAGACAGCAGAGTACAACAGAAAACTAGTAAGGGACAAAGAGATCAGAGAGGGAGCGTTGGTAATAAATACTACAACAGCTGGCTATACACGTGCGTCTATTCGCTATGCAGTAATCTGTTGAGGAAGTACAATGAAAAAACAAGAATGTACCAAGAACCAAGCAAAAGTACAGATGCAGTATATCCATGTAGCCTACATGAACACACAAGGTTATTTGGTCTTACCCTGGTCCCTGGAGATGTCTGGCTTGTACCAGAACTTGGACGTATCTTGGACAAACTTGACATTGAGCCTGCTTTCAGGGCTTCCGTCTGCAGCGAAAAAAAAAAGGTGATGACGGTCACATTTGAGCCTTTGCAGAGTGTAACGGACATTGTGTGTTCTTTATATGTGACATAGACTGTCTGACGATGTACAATGCAACTGGTGCAAGACAGTACGCCGCTCATTTAGGATGGATACTTAAAGGCTTAAATGGCATTACTCGAGTGAAGTGTGCTTTTATGCTGGTCTGAGAGAATGTAGAGTATTTGCTTCCTGTGCGAAGATATTAATGCCTTTTTTTTTTTTTTTTTTAAGATTGTTTTACTTGTAGGACACATCTTAAGAGGCTTGGAAGCTAGTTAATATTCAACAACATAGAGTAGCATTGAAGTTGGTTACCCAAGTCAGTCTGCTATGTGGTTGATGGCACTAATGCACCGTCAACCACAGTGTAAGTCAGTGTAAGTTTTTTTTGTTTTGTTGTGCAAATCAAATGACATCCTTACCAAGTGTATTGAACCTGGAGAAGTCGGAGAGAGTGTGGAAGTAGCTGGGAGTGCTTCCCCCACTCGCCGGGGACCTGATCCTCCCGTTGAGGGTGCCGTACGACAGCCCTCCGTTGGGCCTGTCGCCGCTCGACATCCGCCGTTTCTCCGGGAGCTGCGGCTGAACACCAGGGGCGGGGCTACCCTGCCGGAACCCTACGCCCGTTCCGATGACTCTCTCGTCCTGGTAGGGCGTTGGCGAAACAGGGAAGCAGGGCGTCGGCGGTCCCTGGTAGCCTGAGGAGCTGCTCTGCCGCGACAGGTTCCCGTGTCTCTCGTCTGGGGTTGTGTAACCGCTGTGCATGGGGTGAACGTCCAAGGTTGGGCTTCTTTGGGAAACCTGCGTCATAGACGAGTGGTGGCCCATAATAGGACTTCCTTGAGGGTTGCCGATAGACGGCTGTCGACCCAGCACGGGGCTACTCTGTATTGGCTGGCCGAGGGATGGCTGTCTGCTGAGGACGGGACTTTGCTGAGACCCTTGTCCCAAAGACGCCTGCCTGCTGAGGACGGGGCTTCCCTGAGTTCCCTGTGAGAGGCGGCGACAGAGGACGGGGCTGCCGCCGAGACCCAACACGCCGGCGTCAAAGCCATTCATTGGTGGTTTCTGCTGCGCCATCATTGGGCCGTCCTGATTGGCGTGGGGGTGCTGTTGGAGGATATGGTTGTAGTTTGGGTGGGTGAGGATGTCCGTTCGGTAACTCGCATGAGGGCTTCCGTGGATGGGCATCGTGTGTACGGGATTTGAGGCCAAAGGTGTGGGATCTGTCACCACATATTCCACTACAGGGGCGCTGGGACCAAGGTAAGAAAGTTGAGGGACTGCTGTGCCACGGTAGGCGGAGGTTGGAGGGCTGGAGTCAAGGTAAGCAGAGTTCGGGGTGTGGAGAGCTTGAGAAGGTAAGATGGGTGCATTGTGGGCGCCCTCTTTAGGCCGGGAGTGGAAGCTCACATCAGTAGTGGGTTGGGACGGAGTGTTGATACTGTGCTCCAAGAGTTGTTCGCTAAGAGGGAAACATATACAGGTACATCTCAAAAAATGCGACTGTCGTGAAAAAGTTTATCATTTCAGAAAGTGAATATAGGGCTGTCGAAGTTAATGCGTTAATAACGTGTTAATAACGCATTCAAACTCCTTTTAACTGCAATGCGCAATTAACGCCTGGTTTTCATCGGCGGTGCAGCGATTGTTTCGGGTCTATGAAGGGGCATAAATTTTAATCGACTGACAGCCCTTATGTTGTCCTTATGTATACATTATATATATATATATATATATATATATATATATATATATATATATATATATATATATATATATATATTTATATATAAACAAATTTATATATATATACATATACATATATATATATATATATATGTATATATATATATATATATATATATATATATATATATACATATATATATATATATGTATATATAAACAAATTTATTTATATATATAAAAATATATATTGTTGTTTTTTGTTTTGATTTGTCTTTTTTTGTTTTTAGATGAAGGGTACTCCCCTCAGAAAGCCGAAACAGTAGAGAGGATTTTCAACAGTTATTGGTTGACAGAGAAGAGAAGAGGAAACAGGTGGACCTGACTCACCCTTGTGAGCTGTGGATGGGGCTGCTGCTAGACAAGGGTGGATTCAATGAGTCAGAGGCTGGACTCGGACTCCTCCGCTGGCCAAAAGGCTCTCCCGGTGGGCTGGCGTTCCAAGAAGAAGTGGGCTGCTCACCACCACCAGCTGCTGACCTTGCCACAGACTCAACATAGGTCCTCGGTGCTGTATGGAAGACATTTGTTTTTTAATTGATTTATGCTAAAAAAATAAATAAATAAATAAATAAATAAAAATGTGTGCATCAGAGCAACCATTTCTTTTCTTGAATAAAAAAATGATGAGAATGAGGAGAAGTTAAAGACTTGCAGGTCCTGCTCAAACAAAGGCAACATGTTTGTTTGACAGTAGAATGTGGAATGGTCACATGAGCTATTTGGACAACATTGTAAGGCCACTGCAGCACGGCTGAATCTAAGGGATGGGCCTACTCAGAGGACATTAATGGTAAATTTGCCTGCAAAGAGGTTCATAACTTTGTCAAGCGCATGCTAGTGGCTTGGACACAGGCTTTTCTACAAACCTGAACTGAACAGAACAGCACAGCATTTAAAATAAAATGACTCCTCCTGGATGTCCGGAATGTCAAGGAAAACAAATGAAATGAAAATGAACTTTTATTGTTAGCTTTTTTATGGAAACATGAATTTGACTGCATCTGCACATGAATTAAAATAACATGAGGTGGAGGATATGAGAACCTTGGTAACAATGAACCGTGACACTGTGTATGGTGCTTACCTTCCCTAAACTCACTGCTCTCATCATCTGTGGTGCAACATTGGAGATAATCCACAAAAAACAATTAAGGAAACAAAACAAAATAGGTAGAAAGTGACGTTTGGTGCGATATCCTTTATATCTGGAGTATGGTCTTGTATAAAAAGCAGCAAGTTGTTTTTTTTTGTTTGTTTTTTTTTAACATTAACAAATTTGTTTACCCAGTTTTGTGTTCAAGAGGAAAACGATTCATTGATTAACTCGGCACAAACATAACTACCGTCAGTTGGCCGGGAATATAGTCATTTTAAAACACACACAAAAAAAAATAACAAGAAATGAAAATCCCTCCATTTCTCACTTGCTACCAAATGCTGTGATTCCACTTGTATGTGTGTTCACACTCACCTGAGCCAGTTTGATTCAGGAGGATCTCTGCTGGGTTGTGAGGCTTTAAGCCCAGAGCTGACAATGGAGTCTTGGCAAGACCAGGAGGGGATCGACCTGGAAAAGAATGAGCCAGTCATCAGCATACAGCATCACAGACAGGCTTTAAACAGGGTTCCTGACAGCTGCTGATTCTGCTTTAAAGGTGAAAACTGAGCTCAGGTAACATAACTGTAGCTATCATCATAGCATAAAACTCAGATTTATCCATCTTGATTGTTGTTTTGTTCTGCTCAAAAGGGATTACACAGCTGCATATTAACTGTAACATAAGTTAGCTATAGCATATCATTAATGCATAAGTACAGACATCTGCACAGTGCTACTGCAATAAAATAGCACCTGCATAGAAGTGCTCACAACAACATTGCCTTGATAAAAAAGACAATACACTGTGTTGTGCTGAAGGAAGGGGAGACACTTCCGCGACAAATCAGGCTCTCCAAAGCAACAAAGATGGAGACACACACATTTGTTGTCTTAATGATGAACTGTGCATTCAAACGCAACCTTTAGGACTGACTAATTACTAACTACGCACGAGTAAAACAGCTGTCACAAGATCACAACCACATCACAACACACATTGGAGGCACATGTTCAGAGGGGTGCGCTCATGCTTTGGTGGAGGGAGGACCATGCGTCAGAGGGGCGGCCGCACCGCCTGCGTCGATCAGCCCCGCGGGAGTAAAAGTCGGTGTGAAAACGCAAGCTGACGTGAAAAGCGGAGCTTTGGCTGAGCTGGACCCATATTTTTTGGGGATTGCGCCGAGGTTTCCAGTCCGAGAAAACGCTTCTCCCTCAGTGTCTTTGCGCGTTCACAGGAACTGTTTACAATGTTGCACACGCAAAAAGGTTCAATGATCTTTCTTTTATAATCACAATGAAGGAAGATAAACTAACCAAGAGAGGGGAAGGTGAGCTGCATTGACAGTCACGATGGAATCTTTCTAAACCTTCAGTCTCGAATTCAATTGATTTATTTTTAATTTAGTTTTTTTTTTTTTTTTTTTTACAGTTTTTCCTTTTTCGTCCTCCCGGCACGTTAAAAACAACAGGGAGGACCAGGCAACCTTTTGTGATGACAAAACACATGTTGCTAGCACAGCTATGTCTCCGAGCGATACATAACTTTTTCTTAAAGCGCCTGGGGGAGGGCAAAGCAGGGGTGTGGGCGGCACAGTGACACAAGGCAGCAACACAAATTCAAACGCAGGTGACATTTGCAACACGGAGAGCAGCAGCTGCTGAGACACCAGATAAGAAAACCGCTGAGGGTTTGTTTTTTGTTTTTTTTGTTTTTTTGGCCTTTTTCTTTTTGCCTTGTACGGCCACGGCTCTATGAACGTTGGTTTAACGTTGGTCATCATTTGTAAACATTTCAGAGCTCTTCAATAAACTGGTAATCTTTTATTTCCAGTTTTTTTTTACACTGATCAACTCGCAGACATACTGATGCATAACCGGCTGTAGAAACCAATAACCTGAGGTTTCTTCTCTTAACATATTGGCATCTGCCAAGTCTGCCATCTCTAGCTGTGGTGACTCTTGGTGTCCGCAGTGAGTTGCTGCTCTCCAGCTGACTTCACAACAAAACCGGTGCAGAACAACGGTGAGCGATGGGGTCAAGGGGGTCACTGGGTGACACAGGGTGAGAGAGGGGGACAGGTCGGGGGAGGGGTCTGCCGGCCGACCTTGTGGGATGGTGGACCTCTGATAGAGAAACGTGCATCATCCACTTACCAAAGAATCCAAATCAATTCTTTGCACTTGCAACAGTGTGGTCGCACAATGACACTGCGTGTGTGCGTGTGTGTGTGTGTGTGTGTGTGTGTATGTGGCAGGGGGAGTACAATGACTGACCGGCTTAACCATGCACCTAGTGAGGCCAAATACTGCAAGAGTGGTTTGTGTTGACTGATAGCAGTCAACTCTTTTGGCAAACTTGAATTCCTTTTTTTTTTGTTTTTTTTCCCCCAGTTAACGTTCAACTGGTTGATCTCAACGTTCAGTTTGTGCCTCGTCTCGCCGCATACGGCCTCGCTCCCTCTTTGGGAGATGGTGAGCGCAGAGTCGGTCCTAAAAATATGGTGTGATTTTACGACTAACTTTAATGGGTATGTGCTGAGGGAGATAGGCAAAAATACTCGATGAGGTAACTGATGAAGTTGGCCGCTGACGCAGTACCTGATGCATAAGACTCTTTTGAATTTGTTGGGGTTTTTTTTTTTTTTTTTGGTGGGGGGAGGGGGGGTGAGGGTTGGTGGGGTCTTCATCTCTTTTCTCTCTAGGGCAGAAACTTCTGAAACATTATTTTTGTCACTTCAGCTTCATCGTCTTTCCGTTACGTCCATAAAGCTGTCACAATTATTCACAAAAACACCTTATTTTGTACCTCGGACTTTCAGAGTGTTGACTGAATGGCCAGGTCATTTGTTTATGAAGCTAAAGATTCAGTCTTGAATCATTAGTTCAGTCATCAATTGTGCAAGAGGATTTAAAATGCACCCATGGGCTGAACTGAAAAGGCTTTTATTGGATTGGATTTTATTTTATCACTATGGGTGTGGTGCCAAAACTCTAAAGAGGCATTTTGAAGTTTAGGGGAAAATATCCTTGCTGCCTGAGATCGTTTCCATCATTTATTATCACATTTTAATCTTCTTCATTTCACAAGAGCTGAGTAACCTCACTGCCAGTCAATATTGTCGCGATGTAGTAATTTGCTATACTTGTAACACAGAAGAATCATTATATCAAAAGAAATGAAATGCAATACTTGGTCAGAATTTGATAAACAGTGGATTTTTTTTTTTTTTTTTTTTCTTTTAGAATTGACACTAAGTCTGAGCTCCACAAAGCCCTCGGTCAGCCACGAGGAGAACTTACACAGGTTGAAGTAAGGGGTTTGCGGCGAAATGGGAAATGCAGGGGTTTGGGGAAACGCCTCACCACCAACTGTGGGTGTCGGGCTGGCGGCGCTGCCGTCCATCTCCTCGAAGGCCTCGCGGTAGCTGTGCATGTGTCTCTGCAGGGGCAAGAACAACGGCATGACAGGGCAAAAATACACCACCGTGCCCGAAGGGCCAAAAACAAAAAAAAAAAAAAAAAAGCGAATGCAAGTTGGACGACATGACGGCGTTTCTCTACCTCCTTGGGCCTCCCACCGGGGTTCATGGCGATGGCGCTGACGAACTCCGGAGAGACACAGCGGACGGGCGAGCGCACCGGGGCGTCGGCGGAGGGGTCGTCGTCGGCCTTCTGTTCTTGGCTCTCGCTGGGGACGCGACGCCGGGGCAACGTCGCAGCCTCCTCCACTGATGCCGCGCGGGCCTGCACACCTGCACGAATGGGTGTTTACGTCAGTGCCTTCGACCGGAGGTTCTATTTTTTTTTTTTTTTAATCTATTTATTTTTTCTCGGCTCTTTGAGCAACCACTGCAGACACCGCGCACATGTTGGAGAGAAGAAGGCTGCAAAACCTTTGAATTTAGCATGCAGACACACTCGGTTAATGAGTGGTTAGTGGCTGGTCAATACAAAACCAATGAAATACAAGTGAATGAGTTAAGATATCCGAGAATTTAACCAAGAATTTGGGGATGGGAAAACGTTTTAAGACAAATACATCGTCGAAATCACTTCAAACAAAATGTACATTTTAAAGTGAAAAAGAAAAAGTCAAGCAAAAAAAAAAAAAATGCTACTAAAAGTGGACGTTTAAAACTTTACGCATTGTCAAGAGTCGAAGCAATAATTAATCACTGGTTAGTTTTTAAGTGGGACGTCTTCCTCATGTGAATAATACAGGGCCGGTCGGTGCAGAGTGTTGGGGTCGGATCGGGCTAAGGCTCGATGTGGCAACCCAGCCCATTTCAGTTAATGCAACTTCAGTTGAGAGAGGCAGACAAAGCAAATGGGTGAAAGCCAATAAGATCATGAAAAACAAAGAAAACTTTAAACTAATTGGAAATGTGGAAAATAAAGATAAATGCTAAAATTGCTCATCGCCGCCCATTTCTTTGGAATGAGACTGTGGGGTATGTTTATGCACACACACACACACACACACACACACACACACACACACACACACGCATAATGATACTATTATGATTCCAGTTCAGTGAATGACTCAGTTAAATGGTTTGCTAACTGAGACCTGGACTCTATCTGCTGCTCTTTCATGAACCAGTCCAGGACGAGTGGAACCAAATATCCAAACCGATTCTGACAGTAAACACCTTGATACTCTTAGCTTAATGCTATTATACATTAGAAAAAACAACAAAAAAAAAAAAAAACACCTTACTCAAACAATACAGAGCTCCTAAAATGAGCTGAACTGAGGCAAAAACCATTCTTGTATATTTTTGTAATATCATGAAAAAAGGAAAAAAAAAACACAACAACAAAATCAACAAAAAAGACGGGAGTGGCAGCTGCCAATTGTCAGACAAGCCAGTTCTGTGCTCCGCCAACACTTGTGCCTTCTCGTGACATTTACAACTGGACTGCCCGGCTCTTCCGACCGGACTCGGTGTCTTCTCTTGTGCTTTAAATATCTTGAAAACAGCGTGTGTGAAAAAAAGTGAGTGGAAAAAAAAAAAAAGCAGACTTCAATGAGGCTACTGTGTCCTGTCCTTGGTATTGTTCCCTGATGTGGGCAAAATGGATCTTGTGACATGAACTCTCCTGGCGAGGGACAGAGCATCCTTTGTGCGGCTCCTGTCTCATTCTTGTGAAACTTTAGCGTTATCCTGCTGGGGATTTTTGTTTGCCCCACAGTTAATCTAATTCCCTGAGCATGAGGTAAAGGACATGAGATAGAGGAGGACCAAAGGCCAGAACAAACTTTATGGGAGAACAAGAGAGATTTAAGCGGTTAGTCTGAAAACGATGCTGCAGCTCTTCAAAGTCAATGCGTTAGGTCCAAAGAAGTCAAGTTGTTATCAAAAAAAAAAAAAAAAAAGGGCAGTCAAATGCAAACCGAAGCCCTCCACATTCATTTGCAAGACGGAAAACTGGCTTGGAAGCTAAAACTGAAGGAGCAATCGATAGAACGGCTGATTTTGCCAAGCGTTCCTTCAGGCAGGAGGTGAGAACCAACCAGAAAGGGAATGAGAACGGCGGTGCTCAGGCTGGGAAGAGGTCATGCCGGGCATGACGCTTTGGACACGAGCCGAGTACTCTGGGTAAAGACATGAATATTCAGAAAAGAGGAAAGGTGATGACAACAGCAAAGGAGAATGAAGTTAACGCCCGTGAAAACAGAAAAGGAGAGGAAATTGCGTTCTTCGGATTTTCTGTTGCGAACAGAGAACCTTGGTCGAGCGTTTACAACCTGAGCTAATCACACTGCTAAATGCTGACTCGCTCATCTTTTTTGTTTTCCCAGCAAATTTGATTTGATGATCTTATGCTGGGACTGTAAACCAGCTGGATGGAAGTGGACACTTCCTGTCAGAGCTTGCGCAGAGGAAACTGATGACATTCGGGAAATGAGAAGAGGGCAGTGTTTTGAAGAGAAGCCATTTAAACTGCGGACTGATTGCATGAACATCACTGCATGGTAAATATTCAGCAGCTGGGAAAACCAAAGAGGTCGCGCACGATATTTGAACAAAAATCCAACAATAAACAAAACAGTAGAACAGCATTTCAGCGAAATGGTGGCTGTCTTGCCATTTGTTGGTTGCAAAAATAATGGCCTAAATGGGAGTTTTGACATCTCATTTAATCACTTGTGTATTTTCATTTTCTGTAAAACACTTTTACTTGTATCATCTTCAAATCCTTTAAATTGTTTTTTTTTTTTTTTTTAGAGTTTTGAAAGTGTTGCTACAACAAAAATCGTTGTTTAAAAAGTTAAGAATTTTTCTTTTAATTGCCACTGTGTCAAAACATTAGTGCAACAAAGTCATCTTACCTGCCACTCTCTGGGCCACCAGACCCTCCACGTTGAAGACCTCGTCTGGCTCGCCGTTCCTTGGGTGGGAGGATGCTGACGCGGCAATACTGCTTCCTGCTGGCCCGATCTCAACAGGCTGGGGTGGTATCCTTGATTGGTAGCAGTTGGCAGGCGTTTGATAGATGTGATCGACGCTAGCTGGAGATGCTTGGAAGGAAAGACTCGACCCAGCTCTTTCCGACGGGCAACTTTCAGGTGCCTGAAACCCTTCTGGCACGCAAGCTTTACCGGGCGACATCTGAACCGAAGGAAAGTTGGCGTGAACATTCCCATCAGGTTGGTAGGCGGGCCTTGTTTGGCTCTGGGTGAAGGACGGCTGCGTGGTCACCACGACGTTGTTCTCAGACAGCGGGGAACTCTGGAACTTTGTGGCAGCAGGATGACCTCTGCCATTGCCCAGATCCATCATGAGCAAGTTGAGGGTTTCGATGGATTGTTCAATTTCTTGCTGGGAGGCACTGTGGCGAATGGGGAACTGGGGGAGACTTTGGCTGTGGCTGGGAACCATTGCGACCGAAGAGGGTGGACTGAAGGTGACACCCTCAGTTACTGGCTCCTCTGGTACACCGAACTGCTGCCAAATGTTGAGGCCACGCTGGACGGCGTCCCTGCTACTGGTAGTGCGGGCAGGGGCTTGCGGTAGCGAGCTCGGGCCAGCATTAAACTGATGAGGGAAGTGCAGGCTGCCATTTTGAGTAGCCATGTAGTTTCCCGAAGACGGGCTCGACTCCTTATGGGCCAGGGAGACAGGTTTGTTGGATTTGTGGAGCTGTTGCTGAATTGTTTCGAGAGGTTTCTCTGGGACACTTCGCTCCAGATAGGGGATGTGATCCTGACCGTTGATTATGGGCTCAGGCTGGTAATACAGATCAGCTGGTGTAGCGCGACCCTCGGTGGAGGAGAACGTCCCTAAACTGTCCACACTGTTGCCCTCTTGGCTGGTTGGCAGCTCGTCATCTAAGATGTCCGTCTCTCTGTCAATGGCGCCGTGTCCGTTGACGTGGACTTGGGCAGGGACCAAGTGCAGCATGCCGCCGGCCGCGGACGTCGGCGTGGATAGGTAGCCCTGGCGATGCATCGGGCCCTCGAGGCCACTCAGCAGCTGTTCCAGCTCCTGTTTCTCTTGGGGACTGATCGGTTGCGGAGCGGGCGGGACGTGCTGGTGGACCAGCGACAGCTCCTCGCGCACGGGAGCGTGTGCCTGGATCACGGCCGAAGTCAGAGGGGCTGCTGTGGCATCGTCCGTTCGGTCAGTTTTGATGGAGGCGGTGGAGTTTCCAGAGTCGCTGCTCACTGACAAGGCATGGTCAACCGCCGGCAGGACATGTTCAGCGGCCGCGGGTGGAAGTCCATTGGCTGTGACCGTTGCGTCAATGGAATCCTTTTTGCGAACTTTGGCGTAGAGACTACCGTCCAGAGGTCCTTGAGTATGGATGACTTCTACAAAGAAAAAGCAAAGATAGAATTTAGAATTTAGGCTCACTCAAAAAGCCATCGCTTCATTTTCACAGTCGTAGCTTATGAGGCAACTAACTAACTTCATGTCCTCTTTCATCTCTATATCCATAAACCTCCCCTTTGGTCCGGGATGGTTGTCAATGCCTGAGTCAGAGCTTCTGTTATTCGTTTTCGATACAGTTGGTTCAAAAATGTCGTTGGTGCCGATTTTATCGGCTCCTTGGCAAACAATGAACACTATTTTTTAGGACTTTATTGATCATTTTTCCTTGCTAATGGCAGAAAAGGGATTTGCCATGATGACACTGATCAAAAGGTGGCAAATATGAGTTTTAAAAAAATACTCCACTGGACTCAAGAGATTATTACTGCATTGCTGAAACAACTGCAGTTATACTAAACTTTGGCTGCAGACCGCCTATCCTACCAGCCACAGGAAATGAGCGGGGTTTGTGGCATTGACTGTGGAAAAAACCATGAAGGAACTGGAGCCAGCCTTGCACTTGAGCCTGTTATATTCATTTGTGTCACCTGATGGAAACCGGAGTACTATCGCCCCAAAAACCGCCGAAAGAACACACTTAGCAATGAGTTGTACATTAAAGATTTCTTGTCACTGATTTCTTCTCTGAACTCTGAACCCAGCCTTGCAACTCAGGCCACAATGGCATGGACGACTGAGGACCCACGCGTGAGAACAGACACATTTTGTCAATGTGCATATTCACGTTTGGCCACACCCAAAGTCCAGCAAAGACCAAGCGGGAAGCCCGGTCAGAGGCATGAACTCATCGCTGGAATATGGAAAATGGGTCTCATTGAAGAGAAAAAAAAAAAAGTTTAGTAGTTGCTGGAAACTGAAAATGTCAAGCATGAAACTGAAGTCTGCAGCAGGCACGTGTGTTGCATTAGGCAGACTTTACTGTCCCCCCCCGAAAGACGTTGATTTGTGAGTATTTTGCGCCGCAAACTGCGTCGTACGCTCGCACCGCTGACAAGTTGTGTGGTCACGTGCACCACGGGGGGTGCAAAGGAGGGATGCCGTGTCAGATAATTCTTCCTCTCCTTGTCCACTTAGGTCCCCCCATGAATAGGCGCCCAAATCAGATCTACAGCTGGGAAAGGGGACGCACAAAGGAGCCGTCTGTGTCTCTGTAACTTATAGACATCCACATCGCGGCCTCGGTGAATACGCAGCTCTGTAGTGGCGCTAGGTGGGCGGACACAGGCTGAATGCTGCACGGTCTCCTCGGCCGGTCCGGGGAAACGTGCCAAGGGAACGGCACACAACAGCGGCTTGCGCTTGTCAAGCCGCGCTGGTTTTAGGAACTGCTGTGCGGTACGATTTTCTCTCTCAAACAAAGTTATCCGTTAGCTACTAAAACCATAACACTGCTTGATGAAGTCATCGCTGGAGTTATTGCTCTCCGGTCACATGGGCTTATACACTTTAAACTTGAAACATTAAAGATAAACATGGGCATGAGATGTCAAAGAAGAGCTCGGCTGACTTTCCTCATTTCACAACTTTTCTGCGACTCTGCTCTGCGGCCAAACGTGCACAGTGAGAGCAGGCCAGCATGAAAAAAAAACAAAAAAAAACAAAAAAGCCAATGAGTAACACCAGACGAATGAATAGGTGCGTGAACAGGCTCTCCTACCTGCGAACGCGGCAGACTGGGTCCCGATTTAAATTCCGCCCCACTGGCCCCCGAGTGGGACAAACTGGATAAGAGGGAGCTGCTTTTGGCCGCGGACAGATAGCACTGCGGCTGATCTCTCCGCCGCGCTGGCTACTTGTCTCAGGGCTGCCCCTGCTATGTGTGCACGAGTGGGAGGACTGTCAAAACAGCCTGCGCGATGGTGGCTGCAGCGGGGAGGGGGCTTTAAATCCACAGTGTGGACTTGGGATGGTGTGACACCAGGCGCCCCCCTTTAACATTCCTCCACCTTGTACACAGTGTTTGCCACAGTGCGGTAATAGCAGCTCCAGCTCCTCCATTCCCAACCCCCCCCCTCGCCCCCCCTCACCCCCCACCCCCACTGTGTACGTAAAATAAAGGAAAACTTTTACTTTGGCACTAAACATAATGTTTAATGAACTGAAAAAAATGGACAACCAGATACAGACATTTATTACAGTGAGTCATTTTTTTTTTTTTTTAACACACGCATATGCAGAGATACCCCTCCTTCATCCACACGGCGTCCAAAACACTCATGTAATGGAAAGAGCGACTTTGTCCAAAGGCACTCGTTTAACAAGCGCAGCTCAGAATCATGAGGAAAAAAACTCCGCCCTGCTGCTGCTGCACACAGATGGAGAAAACAGAAAAGCCCGGCGAAGAAGATAAAAAAAAACCAAAAAAAAAAAACCGTTCAATCAGCAGCTGCTGATGAGATTAGACTTTTTTTTTTTTTTTTGAAGATAAATACAGACAAGACTTTTCTGAAGTTCACCTGGAGTTGGTTTATTTTTAGTTCTTTTCCTCCTATGACCGTGCTCACACAACGCTTCCATTTATTTTCGCGTTAGCATTTGGAACAAACTGTTCACAACGTCACCTGGTGTTTTCAATTTGGTGCTGTTACCACGTCGCGTATTAGATATTGCCAGGCGATAGCGTGTACGTGCGCGTCTCCGACTGTCTCCGACTATAAATTGGCAAGACACACTTCGGCTGTTAAATGTTTGGTTGACTTCAAATTGCTTGTTGGCTGAAAGGAAGCTGCAGTTAAAACTGGTTGGTGACTCTGTACCAACTGTAACGGACTATGTGCAACTCTGCCATTAAAGGAATGTCATAAACAATGGCACTATTATATTATATTATATTATATTATTACTGCCCTCGTAAGGAACCATTATGCAAAAAACATTCAAATAACCACTTTGGCAATTTCCTTCTGATTTCAACACGGACGTCACTCAGATTTAAGCAGTCTGAGCTCCGGATATCAACGCACCCTCTTTATGTCACGCTCTCGTATTTCCATTTCAATTCCCCCGAATTCATCCTCGATGCGTATGGCCATGTCATGTGCTGCGCAAAAAAAAAAAAAAAAAAGACAACCAAAAAAAAAAAAACACTCCGGTTCCATCAAATGAAAGCCAAAATTGGCCGGGGCCTCTTTAACGAGCTCGTGTGCTCACTTAAGAGTTGACGTGACTGACGAGCGATGCACAGAATCCCCATTTGTACGGCGGGAAATCTAATCCACCGCTTTAGGCCGGTGACACTTTTTTTTTTTTTTTTTACCGTGCGCGCGACTATTTATGTACGAGACAAGCATCTGTGCGCAACGCCATGTCCGCTACCGTCCGGAACGGCCGTGAGCGAAGTCCCCCGCAAATAACCTCTGACGCTGGTCCGACACTGCATGTGTGTGTGTGTGTGTGTGATGTTTTACACTGTGTCTACAGGCTCCCCGGGGGGTGCACGCTCGCTGTGTGATCCCGAGCACATTAGTCAGGGAAGAATGTCGGCGATTCTGACCCCCATCGCCGTGACTAATTATCGAGCAGCAGGGGGAGAGTCATCCATGTCTAACTAGTCTGGACCGGCCAATGTTGTTGTTTTGTCATTCTGTTCCCCCCCCCCCCCAAAAAAAAAAGGAGCCGACGAGCAATTTGCAGCCCATCACAATCGTCGCAACAAATTATTCGTCCGCGTGCGTCCGTTAAAGGCGAAACGTTCATGGGCCAACGAAATACATCGTACATATCGAATTTGCACCGGCGAAAAATGGACTGCGCCCTGCCGGAGCGGCAGGCCGAAGTCGCCGCTGACATTTTGAGTTAAAGTCGACCAGATGGCGCAAAGGCGTGACCTCTTGACCTTTGAACTACGAGCTCTGACCCTCACGGCAACAAATCCCCCTTAACAGCGGAAATAGCGCGTCTCCCCTCCGGTCTAGATAGACAAACACCATGTGCTAGACTAGTGTGTGTGTGTGTGTGTGTGTGTGTGTGTGTGTCAGAGGTACATTTCTGGTGCCCACAATCGGGACACTGTACAAAAGACACAATGAGACATTTTCAGGGAGCCTCTCTGTCCGGTGTCGACTGACACACAAACACCTCGACAAGAATTAAAAAAAAGATATTTTTGGTCAAGGCTGCCGAAGAGTTAAAAAAAGAACCTGAGCTGAACGTGATTGTCTGAGGGTGTGTCAATAACGCTGAGTGCATTATTGATTTGGCAACACAGCGAAATGTGACTACATGGAAGTGGCAAACAATTCAATCTGAGAATGAGATACATTTTGTTTCAGAATAACTGATTTTTGAAACCATTCAGAGATTATCTTGAATTGTTGCTCATGTCAATTGTCATGTTTGTTATGACAAACAAAGTGGACCAGAAGCCATGAATCCAAACTAATCTTTAAGATGGAAAACTGAGAAGAAAATGTGTAGATTGTGTGTTTCAACAGCAAAAATTGAAAGCCAGTGTCACCTCCATGCAACTCGAATGGAAAATCGCTTCCCTTTGCTTCATATGGTTTTGAACAAAAGGTAATCAAGTCCTGAGAATCTGATGGTGGGAAGCAGGAGACGGGATAACACAGAGGGGGGGGGGAATATGTGCGGAAAAACAGGGAGCACAAACAGCAAAATGCAATCAGCTAAAACAGAATGTGCTTGCGAAACTGCTCGGCGTCACGGTCCTGCCGCTGTAAAGGCTGCTGGAAATCCATACGTTGAAGTCAGTTTTGAAAGAAACAGTCGAGTCACAGAAGCGACTTGCTGAGTTTCTGCTGACGGCTTTGAAAGGGGTCCGATCTCGCCAAACTCCATCACCCTGAAATTTTGCCAAGTCCTTTTTAAGTCCAGAGACAACGTCCAACCTAATGGCCACTTTCTGCGCAGCTATTAAATATGCATGAAAGGCTCCCAGTTGAATGTCCCTGAGTGCAAACTCACTGGGATCAAGGAAAAGAAGAAGAAAAGATAATGGCGGGAATTTGGCACAATATTGACTGCTGCTGTGTGCGTCTTCCTTTTAGTGCCCTGATGATAGGGCAAGATGAAGCATGCTCTACATTGATCGGAGACAAAAAAAAAAAAAAAAAAAAAAAAAAAAAGTTTCTGGAGCATGGCGAGAAAAGTCTCTAAGTGGAGAGCTGAGCCACTGGCTTCACAAGAGAAGAGAAGCTTCCTTGGGTTTTCTTGTGACAGAGCAGCGGGAACAAAGAGCATCGCTTTAGGTGAAGTTCCTGTCACCTGATTCCCCAAAAAGTGCCCCGAACAAACCGTGAGAGACATTAATTTAATTAAAGGCCCTGACCCGACCGAGGTACCCTCTTATTTGTTCAGTGACATGTTTGCTGGGAACACCTGGTACAAATTAGCCCCGCGACATGACAACCGCGCAGTTGAGCGAAACAAAGTTTTCGAAACAAAACAAAACAAAACACTTTGTGTCCTCAAATTCAGTTAGTTGCGATTTCCTGTCGCACCCGACCAACAGCGCTCTTGTTCAGGCTGAAAAGCCTTTTCCCCAAGTTTAGCCACCAGTAGCGGCCTATTTAATGGGACGAGTGAACCATGTAGAGGAATTTGCCAGGGCTAATAGCAAGTCTAGAACAAGACAGTGTCGCCCAATGGATTAAAAAAACAAAAAAAAAAAACACTTCTCTCGTATTTATTTCATTCTTCATCATCTTACATCTTACAGTTAAAGGGTCTGGGGGGGGGGATAAAACCTGGAGAAAATCACAACAGCCTGCTAGATAGATGGATGGATGGATGGATGGATAGATAGATAGATAGATAGATAGATAGATAGATGGTCAAATAACTTTCTTGGGGTAAATTATTGAGAAAATTGTTTTTGTTGGTTTCTAACTGATTCCCTGTACAGTGGAAGTGCATCGGGGATAAGAGAAATGGAGAAATGCAATGAACGGGTTTTCAGACCTGGTCAGCCGTCAACAGCCTCAGGTTGGGTAACAGGGCAACAGACCGCATGCTCATTCTGGCGCATCACTGGACGCCAGATAACTCCTCTTTAGATTTTTTTTTTACGATACGTCAGGACACTAAAGTGTCAACAACATCCAGAGAGTCGAGTGACATCATACTTGCGCAATGTCCAAAGCCGAAATGAATCCCCTTCAATAAACGCTAACCAAAAATCAGCGCGTCGCGGCCTGCGAGGCAGAAACTCCTCGACACCAAACAAGGCGCTTATTCTCTCTCTCTCTCTCTCCGTCTCTCTTTTTTTTTTTTTTTGTCGCGTCCTTGAAGGTCATTAACTTTTTCATCGCCGCTGTTACGCAATGAGACCCGAGAAAAGTTTGACGCCAAAGCAGTGCGAATCCTCCCCGCAGTGAAAGACCGGACTGCGATAGTGATATGTAATCCCTGTTGCCAACACAAAGTATCAGACGCTTCATCACTGCGACGTCTTTGCCAGCAGCCTGACAATGTCTTTCATTGGATGAGGTCACGCCTTATCATCAAGGGGGGGAAGGTTTGTTGAGAGGTGTCGGATGTACTAACGCTCGGGTCAGCAGAAGTCACGGAACAACGGCAACAGCGACGACAACAAAGAAGTTATTGCTTCATTTTAACTTAATTTGTGAAAATGGATGCATGGGTTCTGTAACAACTGAGAACGGTAGCAAAAAAAAAAAGCCAGCCTTTAATGAAAACCCGCGCTATTGGGCTCGTGGTGTGTCATGGTAGATCGTTGTAACTGCTGTTGGTTTGGTGCACAGATTCCACCTGACTCCTCTGCCAACTAAACGCAACAATGCAACACAGACTTTCGTTGCCATATTTCATTAGCAAAAGAGCGAGAAGAGAAGAGAAGAGAAGAGAAGAGAAGAGAAGAGAAGAGGAGAGACGAAATCATCGTTGTAGCTTCTTAATGACAAGAATCATCTGTTTTTTAGGGGGCCATTAAATAACTGAGGCAATATTAAAAGCATTGTTTAAGAGGAGAAAAATTACTCTTAATAATCCATCCTGAGCGCATGTCCGTCTCTTAGAAATAAGTGCTGGTTGCATCTCGGAGTCGCCATCGGTGAGCTTCTTTCTCTGGAACAAACTCTGATCAGAGGACATTTGAATCCGAGTCAAAGGCTGGGACGCACTCGCAGCCTCGGCGATGAAATCATTCTATTGCATCAACTACCATCCCCACCAACATTATGTAACTCCCCTGCGCCCCCCCCCCCCTCATCCCCCGACACTCCACCCACAGCCGTAGCTGGCAACCCCGACACTTAAGATTTAAAGTTGACTGCGCGCAGCAGCAGCAGCAGCAGCAGCAAGTATTTTGTGGCCAACAACGGAGGTCAAAAACACATGGTCAAAATATTCAGCTCTGTTCGACGCGTTAAGGCACTCGGAGGCAGGAGAGAAAGACACACATCAGCCTGAATGGGCGGCAAACTTCAGCTGATACATGCATTTGGTTGCTATACTCATTGGACGTAGCATCGCCATAGCTGACAAGAGTTGGATCAGGAAAATACATGTTTTAAGGAGGATTTTCCTTTGTTTTGTTTGTTTTTTTTTTAAATAAGTGTTACTTCCAAGTAATCACACCTCATTTAAACACGTGTTTCATTTTTTTTCTGGACTGATCCTATTCTCACATCTGAATCTAGAAGCGGGAAAACACAAGCAGTGTTTTTCAGAAGCTCAACCACGAGAACCAGGTAAGTTGCGTGAAACACACTGAAATGTTGTCTCTTGCATTTGCCAAGTAAACAGTAAAGGAGGACACAATTTCATCGTTTGGGTTCAACAGTAAAGAGGAGTTAACAAACCAGAGCCAGTGGCCAGGAGTCGGGATAACAGTGTCACATAAATAAACACCAACGCGTCTTTTTTTTTTGAAAAATTTTGCTGCAAATCTTCACGTCCACGGCGCTGAAGCTCCTACTCACATGTCATCCGGCAGAACAGCCGAGGGATCTGTCCGGCGTCTCCCTCCCGCTTCACGAGCACAAATCACAGGCGCACAGAGCACTTCAACGAGCCGCCGCCGCAGCTTCAGGAGGCTAAATCGAAGGACGTTAACTCACCACCTGACTGACGACAGACTACAGCGGCGGCACCAGCGGCACCAGCAGCACAAGCCCACAGTGACATTCTCCGTCTCTCCTCCTCCTTCTCTTCCTCCCACTCCTCCTCCTCCTCCTCCTCCTGTGCATGTGTGCACAAAAGGGCTTCACAGTGGAGCGGAGGAGTCTGCCCTTAACTCCTCTGAAGCCCCGGAGAAGACAAACTCTCATTCATTGCCGCCGTACAACCGATTTGTTTCCACCCAGGCTACGGACCTCAGACTATGATCAAACTCCTACTAAAGCGTAAAAACCCACTTACTTATAATAGCGCCACCTATTGCGATCTGCCGCTTACGCATTAGCTTGACTATTTTTTTCCCACCGAATAGAAAGAGGATGAGATTAATTGAAGTCAGTTGTGCCACCGGTTTCACGCTAAACACACGTGTTGGCAACACAGTACACTCATTAGACCTCGTAAGTGGGGAAGCACCGATATCAATACCAGTATTGGGTATCGGTACCGATACTAGGGTTGAGTACTCTACTTTTAATTGTAAAATAGGTGCTGCACGACACCAATACCAGTTGTATGAGTGTGTATACGACAATTTTGTTAAGTTTGTGTTTGTACTGCAGTGAAAGCTGTTGTTAGAAAAACATGATGAGGAGTGTTCAATTAACATCTGTGGAAAAACACCCCAAAAAAAAAGTAATTCTAAAATGTGTAATGGCCTCATTAAGTACTTGGTATAGGTATCGGTGAGTACTGAAAAGTAAATACTTTTACTGTAACCCGTTCTGTAAAGAAGTATTATCATTACTTCTCTCAGGCCAGAACTCTGCAGCTGGCGAAACATTTTCAAGAGCAGCCAGGGACACAATATTGTTTGCTTGTACAACAATTGTTTTGGACAGGAACCGGTGCGATTGCTTTAAAAGTATTCCCAATAGTTGGATCATTGAATCCCTGCCAAATTTTCTTCCCAGAGGACGGTGAGCTAAACGATCCAATGAAAAGGTCCAGCAGGCACAAGATAAACCCCCCCCCCCCCGCCCCGCCCCCCCTCGCAGCAGCTCAAGCTGTATTTTTTTTTCCTTTCTTTTCTTTTTTTTTTTTATGCGCAACAACAATGCGCACCAAAATCAATGTTTGGAAAACTAACAACCGCAGGGACGTGGGGGTGGGGGGGTCGGGGGGGGGGGGTTACGCAATCTCCGTCCCAACAAAACAACCGGCCCTGTAATTTCAGGCTTCCCTTTCGCAACGCCTTGATGAGCAGAGAGGACATTGAGCGCGTCGGGTGCTCGGCGCTTCGCCGCTGCAGGTCCTCAGACCGGCTCCGGCCGCGACAATAGTCTGTGTTCCTCCGAGCGGCATTGTCAAGATATACTGGATATCCCTTTCAGTTTTCCCAGTCAGCCCTGAAGGCCACTCCATCAGCGGAGATAAGTGCCTTTTCAGAGCTAACAAGTGTGAAGCCAAATGACGGTGGAAACTGCACAGTTTCTTGGAAACCACCTCCCTCCCGTGTGTGTGTGTGTGTGTGTGTGTGTGTGTGTGTGTGTGTGTGTGTGTGTGTGTGTGTGTGTGCCATGTGTGTGTGTGTGTGTGTGTGAGGAAAACTATTTTTAACAGTCGGTCTAGCTTAACCCGAGTTTCTCAACTGGTGGGTCGCGACCCGCTCTTGGGTCGCAGAGCTGTTTTTTATTGGGTCACAGCTTCGTTATATATATATATATATATATATATATATATATATATATATATATATATATATATATAAATATATATATATATACATATACATATACATATATATAAAAGGGGATTTTAAAAATACACGTATTTTTAGAGAAACTGTCGGGCTTTTATTTTGACAGACATTCAATTCAATAAATTATTGACGATTCATGAAAGTGAGCTAGTTCGCTAATTTTATGGAATAAATTAAAATTGTCGGTGCGCGCAGTACACAATGATTCCTAAAGGGGGGCGCCGTGCACGTCTCAACCACGAGCAGCTGTTTTGACTTTGTCTGCTCGTGGACGTTCGTCACGTATTTATTCATGCCTGAAGCTGTCGAGTGTGTGTGCGTGCGTGCGTGTGTGTCAAGAGACTTACGGCTCCTCTATTTTAGCAGGGCCTATTTCAGGCTGGTACACACACACACACACACACACACACACACACACACGCACACGGTGGGCAGTGATAGGAAGTACCCAAGTAGCCCCCTGACCTTTGGCTGTATTGGGAAACCAATGAAGCACTCAGTGGGAGGGTCGCAGAGCAGAAATCTGCCTTCCAAAAGATCAGTACATTCTGAATCCTTCCGGAACGCGACATCAAGAACCGGAACCGCAGCCGTTTTTTTTTTGTGCAATTTATGCAACATTTTTTCTTTGCCAGCCTCAAGCCTCTGGGTGTTTTTCTGCGTTTGACTCGTCAGCATCTTTCTTGGCGACCGTCTTCATAAACACAAAACGGCATGCGAGTGAACAAACACAAAACGCGCAGGAGGAGGAACAAACGTTGCTCCCTGCTCGCCCTCTAATGGACAGAGCCGGTTACTAAACCGTCTCGCTGAGGTTTTAATGAAGGTGGCGCCGCCATTAACCCAATGAAACCTGAAGCTGGTTATAAATAAATAGATAAATATATATATGTATTATATATATATAGATATATATATAATACATAAAAATCGGTACACAAAATTGTCAGTGTCTACTGAAGAATCAATTTCTTGCTTTGGCTTTTTAAAAAAGTGAGCTCTAAAAAACATACAGAAAAAATACAAAAATTACAAAATAAGAGAAGAAAAAATTGTCAAAGAACCAGTAAAAAGAAAAAAAAAAGAAAGGAGCAGCACTATTTTCCAAATAAATAAATACCTCTTTTACCTCTTCTCCGTGCGAGCGGAGGGAGGAGGGCAGAAAAAGTGAAGAAAAATGACCTCGACAGCCTTCCAGTCACCAACGCCAAACATTCCTTCACGGATGTCTTGGCTTGAATGGGGGGGGTGGGGGTTAACATGACACCCTGAATGCATAAATGCAAATCATGACTTGGAACAGAGACCTTTCAGGGCGGCATCAAGACCACTTCATTTAACTTCATCCCTCCAGCGCTGCACTGGGTGATCCACTGCTCAAACGATGCCCTCGGGTGGGGAGGGGGGGGGGGGGGCTATAAAGATGCCACAGAGTGCAGATTGCTGCTGGACATACAGAGCACTGTGGTTGGGGTGGGGGGGGGGGATTAATAACTGTAAGTTAATACGAACTGATCCACAGACCAGCAGCACAGTGGTGCAGTAGTTACTACCGTTGCCTCGCAGCAAGACGGTTGCAGGTTTGATTCCAACCCTGGGCCCCCTTTCTCCCTGCGTCTTTGTGGGTTCTTCCTCCCTCACTTCCAAATTCCACAGACGTGCACACTCGGGATCGTCTGTAGGGGTGTGTGTGTGTGTGTGTGTGTGAGTGTGGATTGTTGTTTGTCTCCGTGTGTGTGTCGACCCTGTGATGAACTGCTGACTCGCCCAGGGTGGTACACCTCCTTTAACCCAAGACACTGGGAGAGGCTCCAGCACAGGGCAGGGTACACAGAAGCCATAGAATAGAGGATGGATGGGTGGATGGATGGATGGATGGATGGATGGATGGATGGATGGATGGATGGGTAGATGGGTAGATGGATTTATTGAC
The DNA here is from genome assembly GCF_046127955.1 of Nelusetta ayraudi. Taxonomy (NCBI): domain Eukaryota; kingdom Metazoa; phylum Chordata; class Actinopteri; order Tetraodontiformes; family Monacanthidae; genus Nelusetta; species Nelusetta ayraudi. The sequence goes on from NW_027466081.1 coordinate 246,576, forward strand.
AGATGGATAAATGAATGGATGGATGATGGATGGATGAGTGGACAGGTAAGTGGATGCATGAATGAATGACTGGATGGATGGATGGATGGATGGATGGATGGATGAGCTGATGTAAGTGGATGAGTGGATGGATGGATGGATGAGTGGATGGATGAGTGGACAGGTAAGTGGATGAATGAATGACTGGATGGATGGATGGATGGATGGATGGATGGAGGAGTGGATAGTGGATGGATGGATGGATGGATGAGTGGATAGTGGATGGATGGATGAGTGAATAGATGGATGGATGGATGAGTGGATAGTGGATGGATGGATGAGTGAATAGATGGATGGATGGATGGATGGATGGATGGATGGATGGATGGATGAGTGGACAGGTAAGTGGGTGCATGAATGAATGACTGGATGGATGGATGGATGGATGGATGGATGAGTGGATAGTGGATGGATGGATGAGTGAATAGATGGATGGATGGATGGATGGATGAGTGGACAGGTAAGTGGGTGCATGAATGAATGACTGGATGGATGGATGGATGGATGGATGGATGGATGAGTGGATAGTGGATGGATGGATGAGTGGACAGGTAAGTGGATGCATGACTGGATGGATGGATTAATAAATAGATGGATGGATGGATGGATGAATGGATGGATGGGTGGATACAATCACCTTTTCGACATTAATCAGCCGTTTTTTCCCCTTCCATTCCGCAAACAGCTGGAGACAAAGTGACCGCAGAGAGACAAAAACGACGCACGACACACTTTGAGAGGCCAAAACACAACAAGCTGTCTGGTATCTCTCAGGGAGTGGTGTCGTTTCCTCTTTCCGGGTGACAGTGAGAGTGGTACTTTGGGGTCACGGAGTGACCGCCGAGTCCCTCGACAGAAGGGCTCCGGCCGTGCCTGTGGCCGACCCCAGGAATGTCTGGGGCTGCAGCGAGGTCCCACTGGGCCGCTGGCTCGTCTGCGGCCGTAGCAGAACTGCCACAAATTAGTGCAGCATTGTCAAGGCCTCATCCCTTTTTTTTTTTTTTTTTTTTTGTACAGACATATATATATATATATTTTTTTTTTTACACTGCTTTGGTTTGCTACAGTTTATTTAGTATGACTTATAGTGAATTCCTCAAAGGTAGAAAATGAGATTGAAATGAAATGGATTGCATCTCACAACACAAAAGAGGTTTGTCAATTGTATGCACAAGAGTGCACATGTGTGTGTTCATTGCCTGTTACTATATTGCACTAGTACAAACGACATTCAATGGCATAATCATAAAGAGGCTGTAAAAAAAAATTACAATTCTTGGTGATTTGTTTCAGGAATCACTATGTTAAAGTAGATCAACTTGATCAGATTTTAGCCTTCATTCCTTTGAACGCAACACCTCCCAGGAGTCTGTTAGTCTCATCAAGCATTCCAGCGCTGGTTTGAACTTCAATGTGACTTGAGTTTGACACGGTCACATGTCAAGTTAAAGGGCCCAAAGTGTTTTCTTGTTGTTGTTTTTTTGTCTTTAAATCCCATCAGGGAGGAGGCTGAACTCTCGCTCTTTTTGTTTGGCTAGCGGCTGTTCGCACTCCGAGCAGCAACAACACAAACCAAAATAGAATTAAGATAGACTCTGCGACTGCCCCGCCATAACACACGGCCACGGTCGCGCATACAGTTTACACAACACCACTTGTGTAAAAAGTTCACCGGGAGTTCACTGAACAATTCAGGAGTCTTCAGTCGACTATCCAATGAAGGGGAGATCGGAGGAGGGTCCTGCAGGACTAGCTTACACGCAACCAACTAGCGCACTTAACACCATAATCGCTAGTAGTAGCTAGTCTTCTTTACATGAATGTAAGTCTTCTTTACATGAATGTAAGAAACGGGCTCACTCGAGCCCGTAACTGCAACACCGTGACACAATTCTCGTCACAACACCGCGGACATCACTCTGCGCAGCAGTAGCGAGATAGCGACAGGACTGCTATCAGCTAGCTTCCCAAACAGAGGCTTCATCATCAAGAGGCGCTTCCAGCTGACCCGCTACATTAGCTTTGCTATTTTTAGGAGGTGTTGTCGTGTCGCGCGCTAATGGCCACTACCGAGGTCAGCCACCAGGGGGCCATCACCATATTTTAGCTGCGTTTTAAAGGTCCAGTGTGTCAAATTTTAGCTTTATTTATAATTTTATGAATAAAAGCGTATATTTGCTGTACAATAAGTCATTTGGTTCTCCTGCCCTTAAATATATGTATATATATATATATATATCCCATATATATATTTAAGAATACACATAGAGAAGTAAGCGGTCTTGCTCCTAATTAGCTGCCATCTATTGCAGTTATTTTTTTAAGGAAGGCCTCCTGACAGTAGCCTTAAATTCTGGAATGTGCCGTCAGACAGGGTTCCTCAACAATTTGACACACTGGGCCCTTTAAGAGCTGTCTCGCAGGCAGCATTGTCACTCTGACCTTCCGCAGGACCGACTTTCTCCGGGTCGTGCGCTCACCGTCTGGGGTGTCCTCGCAGCTCTGGTTGAAGTTTTCATACGAGTCCCAGCGTATCAGAGGGTCTTGAGTGTTGTAGTCGACGGAAACGCTCGGCCCATTTTCCAGGTGGTCCACACCTAAAAACCAGATGAGGAATGTAACCGGTAAGAACTTATTTTTACCAGATGCGGCAGTGCTGAACATTTTTGCCCTTTGACTGATCGATTGATTTGACCGAGTGGTTGATAGACTAAAATAAGATTAAAACCAATCAATGTTTTTAATGAATCAATGTCGCCTCAACAGGCAGTTGCCTGAAAAGGCTTTACTTTCAGTACAGATGCATCACTATCCACTCTAAGAATAGTCGATAACGATGGGCCATTGATGATCGAGGCTAAGCTAAACACACTTACGACACAGACTAAATGATGCCTCACACAAGCTAAGCCAGGGACACTGATTCTCACCATGTATTTTCTCTGGTCCAAAGGAGAAAATAAACTCCACTTTTCCATATTCTGGGAATCTGTCGTCTGCAGAAAAGGCATAAAAAAAAAAGGGAAAATGAATCTGTGACGTACAGCAAATTAAGAAAACTGCTGCTTTAGTGCATTTTGACATGATAACTAGGTCATTACAGCAGGGAGTGGAAGGTGACTTGAATATATCATCCAAATAATGACTATCGGGTTTGTTTCACAGAGTAAACGCACAGTTTCTGTTTCTCACCTTTGAAAGTCTCGTCGAGCTCGTCCTTGCCAAAGACAATCCCCAGGTCATGCAGGGCACAGGTGTGAAACTGCACCCGGAAAATCACGTCCCGACACGGGCTGCGGAAGCGCTTGTGGTAGCACTTGAGCTGCAGAAGGGAGTGGGGGGGGGGGACAGCGGCGACAAGGTGAAACCGAGCAGCAGAGGAACATTCCGCTGCAGTTTAATGTTGTTCACTGGAGGTTGGAGGAACCGTCTGGATTTCCCTGGATTGTAAATCACACGGCCAGAAGTGAATGTGGCTCATTCAGGTACATTTTAGTAAAAAAAAAAACGCAATCAAAAAACACATTATTTCAAAATGTGTCTTGACCAGTAATGCCATAGAGGCATAGGTGTCAAACATGTACCGCTAAATATTACAAACCCCACGACGCTCTGCTCAATCAGCTGACAGGATGTTCATTGAAGGATATTACTATTATGAATTAGGGTTACTTTTGACATTTAAATCAGAATGCTGCAATTAAAAAAAAGGGGGCAATGTTATTTTTATTTACATTTCATTTGTTTTGATGAATTTTTTTGATTAGAATTTTTTATTATTTTTTTATTTCTATTTTTACCTGTGTGCTGTATGAAGTTATTTATTGTATAGTATTAAGCTTTGCTCGATCCATATAAGTTGTTTGGGTCCTTATGAAAAGGTTCACTGTTACATCAGCGCTATAAATCACATCCAAAGACGTCTCAAAGATTTTTTTCAATAAATATCAATGTTGACCCGCAACTTTGTCTAAGTTTTAAATGTTGTCCCACTGCGTATTTGAGTTTGAAACCCCTGCCTTGGACTATCAACTGAAGCTAATGTGGCACCCAGGGACCCAGCAGACTTTAGTGCTGCATACTTTCCATGCCAAAAAAAAAAAAAAAAAAAAACAACAACAAAAAAATTGCCTTATAAAGACACAATTGTGTCTCTATGTAATCCAGCGCACAGCCTAAAACCATTAAGCCACAGCTTTTGTCATTCTCTCAGCACCATTAAAAAAAAAAAAAAAAAAAAAAAAAACAAGCCCAGGAAAATCACTCCTACTGCCTCCTACTGGCCATCCTGGGCCTGTAAGTTTTAACAAGGACTTCACATTCACAGGTCCCCCCCCCCCCCCCCCCCGGCAACTTAAACAGGTTACAAAAAAAAAACAACCAAATGACGACAACAAAAGTTGTACTATGGTCTTTAACCTCTGTTTGTGCAGCACCCGGGAGCAAATATATGAGGCTTCCAAACCCAAACAGCTCTTGCACACAAGCGGATAAGACGAGGACAAAGCGGAACATCCTCTGGATTACACAGGATTCGCTGCAAACCTCCCACCGCGGGGTCCCCTCCGGGTGTGCAGCACTGTGGCTCAGCCAAAACAAAAACAAATATATATATTTTTTTAATTTTATTTAAAGATCGTAATCTGTTTTAGAGTCTTGCAGACACTTGTTTCCATGTGACTGTACGCACAAAACAGCAACAGCTTGTGCCACAATTAAATTCACAGAACAACTAGAGGGTGACCAATTTGGACCTTTAGCTAATTATATATTATCCATATCCATTTTTGGGCATTTCTAATTACAGTGAGATGAATACATATTATAAAAGGCGAAGGTAATAGGACTAATTTCTGCAGGGTTTTCCAAATTTGCATTAAAAATGGGTATTTAAAAGGTTACTAAACATTGCTGCCTTTATGATTATATTAAGACTTTTTTTTTTTTACTGTTGCATTGTTTTTACAGTAGTGTATTATGTGTGTGTACATTTAAGGTGCATTCTGCCAATGTGTTCCCTCTTGAACTCTTTGGGTTAAGCAATAACAAGCATCAGCATTGGAAGCATAGAACAGAACCGCTGCGAGACACAGCAAGGAACCTACAGGAACTGAATTGTTAGTGGGGGTTGTTTTGGGTTTTTCTAACGAAGTGCATGTTTTTGAGGATTGATACTGAAAGTGGAAAAATTCCCAAAAGTCCCACAAGGCACACATGTAAAAAAAATATATATATGAATAACTGATCTTACAAGTTCTCATCTATTTTGTTCTGCTGTGCGCCTCGTAGGAATGGAAGTGCCTTTGGTATTTTGACGTCACTCTTTCCAGCAAACAAATTGTGTGCTAATGAGGGTCTATAAAAAAAAAAAGAGGTATAGGAACCAGTCCAACTGTCTTAGAGCAGTTTTTATGGCCCTGTTCCTCCAGCGGTTAAGATGCCATAAACTACTCAGGCAAACACATTTGGATGTCAGACTGACCAACACGCTTCCCTCGTCGCCACTGAACAATGAAATGTTGACCATCCAGAGAGTCTAATAAACATAGCTGTAGCCGTTTCCATTGGTCCTATCGCTGTAATGGTATATATAGCACTCTATTTTTAGAAAAAATGTAAATGAAAACACTAAGCTTAATGACTTTGAGTAAAATGAGACACAGTTTGTGGTGTGGCAGTACCAGGATGTCTCCTTTCAGCAGGAGACCTGGTTCAATGGTGATGCAGATGCTCGTCTGGCCGTCCCCTTGGACGTTGCTGCAAACAGGGAAGATGGAGAAAAGAAAAACACGGTGGGGATGACTGATCGGAGCACATGATTCCGTTGTCTCACCGACTTTGACAGCAGCTCTCACATCGTGCGGTTACAAGGCGGCGCTGGTGCTACTCGGGGTATTAGCGTCTTACATGACCAGCGAGCTGGGAGAGTGGGATCAAAGGGAGGAGAGCACTAATAGGGATCATGTGAGAGAAAAGGGGGGAAGTGATGTGGAGCTCTGAGTGACTCAGGGTCTGAAAACACATGTGGGCCAACTGTTTCGCATTTGTAACCATGTAGCTGCGCAAATAAACATTGATAAACAGGAACGGCTACCACTAATGACACTAACTTGTCGAAATTAGTGCAGGGTAAACACCAATAGGGGTTTATTTATAGTTACTTTACACTTGATCCGTCATCTAAATCAAGCTGACGGCTAAGTACGGAAGACTGCGCCCGTCGCGAGCGTTAGCTCGTCGCTAGCTGACAACCTGTTGGTCTTTGGGAGAAGAAAAAAATTAAATAAAAAAAAAAACAGAAGGTGATTTCCAGGCTTCAGCTGACTTCACTTTATGGACGTAAAGTGGCCCTCAAAACCCTTTCAGACATTTATGTCGGTGTGTCTGCTCTGGCTAACAGCATAGATTCCATACTGACAAACTGCTTATTATGTGGTTAGTTATGCTAAACTTATCCACAGCGCAGTGCTGGATTGTTACATGGCAGGTTAACGCTTCCTACAGCGAAAACGTAAGAATAGAACTTTCTTAAGCACTTCAAAAATGGATGTTTGCTGGGTCAGCCGTGAGAAACAAGCTGCTAATCTTGATTTGCATGTCTGTCTGCCTCATACAGCAAAGAGCAGCAAAGTCCCACCCTCTCTTTAGCCCCTTTCTGCTCCAATCTGCCCCTCTTCTCGAAACAACAACAGAGGAGGAAAGAATCCATTATTTCCTGTCTGGCCCTGGGACCCAGCAGGGTCCTCTATCAGAAAACCCCTCGCAGGCATCCGCGCAGATGCCTGTCTGTCCGTTTCATTGGCTCTCAAGGCACAGATACTCTTAGCTGTGATTGTGGGAAAAGCAGAGTCTGCAGCTGGGGATGCTGGCTGAATACAATCATGTAAGTCGAGCAGCTGGCAGCGAGGATGATGCATGTGTAGAATTGGGTGCAGCCGAGTCAAGAAGGGGGCTATAAAGGAAATGCGGGAGTTTTATTATTAAGCTATTAGGAGCTTTCTATCCCAGGAACCTTGTAAAAGAATGTGAGTGCGCGGAGAGACTTACTAGATCCCAGATGTGTACACAGGCTGCATGGCCTGGTAGATTTTTAGGAAGGGGCGGCAACCTGGAATTGAATTTTCTCTGTGTTAAAATGCATTCATTCTCAATGTGCCGCCCGTATCGCGTAAGCATCCAACTGCAAGCGTGTCGTTTACCTCCTTTGGCCTCGAAATTGGGGATGCCGTGCATGATGACATGGTGAAGGAACAGCGGCTTGTTGTTGATCTTAATTTGGCCCGAAAGCAAGCCGCTGAAGTACTCCACATACCTGAGAAGAGGAAAGGAAAGTTAGACTGTAGCACGTTCAGCAATATTATTTTAAAAAGATTCTTTTATTCAAGTCAAGTCAACAAATCGAGCAAAGCAGGAAAGCTTTTTGCTACAAGATATATATATATATATATATATATATATATTTTTTTTTTTTAAAGGATGGCTTCATGGGAAAGTTCACTGCGTGGGTCAAACGGCTACAAACAACAATAGTAGGAAGACTGACCTTTTCTGCGAAGGCTGGCCCACGGGAAGCACTTTGTCTTCATAGAAACGCTTCATTGCGAACCTGTCCAGGGCCTGGTCAGCGCTGCATTCCAACAGATAGTCTCGGTAAATACACGTGCGGTTAACCTACTCTTAAAAGGTCCCACGTGAAGGATCCAGGAGGGATCGCAGCGCAGGAATGAGGTATAATATGCAATTATGGCCGCATTAGGGTGTAATCGCCTGTGTTTTTACTACTCTGAACGAAGCCATTTATATCTGCAGAGGGGAGCAGCTTGGCCGTTTTTTCACCGGCCACGTTCATCCGCTACAGACACCTGGTTTGTAGAGAGCTAGCCATTGCTTTTAAAGGTCCCACGTCATACTAACTTGACATCCTGGACTCATGGACTTTTTTCTTTTTTTCCTTTAGGATGACCAAAAAAATAAATAAAATAAAATACTCCTACATCCCAAGAAAACAGCATATAAGGTCAAGAAAGGTTTCAGCTTTCCTCTTAGAAGGATACGCCATAGGACCTTCCACATGTTTGGAAAGGAGATAAAAAAAAAGGGAAAAAGGCTGACAGAGGGTGATGTCACTGACCTGGAAGAGGTCATTATCCGTTACCTTTGTGAGCTCACAAAAGAAGTCTGGAAAGTTACGAGGTGAGGTAGAGCTCATTCTCCTCCAGTGTAAATTTACATCCTCAGATATCACTGCATTCTTCACCCGGACAGACCATTTCAGCAATTTATGAAAACCACTTACTGAGGTATGATTCATAAAATACACAGGTGTGAAACTACTCACAAAACGTCAGGGATATCTAAATATGTACACGTCACGATATTATATGACGAAAGAAGGCACGTTTACGGAGAGTCAACCAAATCAAACAGCAGTAGTGGGCACACCGCAGCTAAAGTGCCAATGTCTCAGTTACTTGTCATGTGTACTTTTTGTTTGCTGTCGTTTTGATGTCCAAATGTGAAAACCAAGACTGTTGAAATGCATGCAAATGGGGTCATTGTCAAACAGTCGTTGAACCAGAACTTTCACTGGTTATTTGTGGATCAGGCATTTGTGATTGTGGTTTTTGCAGTTAATCGCCTTATGAGATAGGATCTGATTACCTAAGTATTACTACTAGTACTCAGTACTTCAGTGCAGTACCGTAAACCTTGAGTAGTTGGACGAGTGCATTCAGAAATTTGGAGACGGTCAAATTAAGTGCATTCTGAAAGTTATCCCAAGCTTTTTGTGAGTAGTTTGTTTTAATCACACAGCTGTGCTTCCTGTCAGAGGCCAAATTGGGAGGACAAACAGGCCGGCAAAGTGGTTCACCTTGCTCACCTGATTATTTTAACGCATCTGCAAGTCTTACAAAGCCTTCTAGTGTACACATTCCCAGGTAAATGTTCATTATTTAGGCATTAGCTGATTAAAACACTTGTTGAGGTAATGTCGACACAAGTGACCAGAATCTGCTGGCCTACTTTAAGAAAAAGAAAAACACACAAAAAAAAAACATCATGTTATACTTAAATCTGTTCTGGTCTTGACATTAGCTGCGACTTGAGTGTTTTACACCAACATCAAACTGACTCGTGCGGTAATTGGATTATAAAAGCGCTTTCGCGGCGGGAACAAAGTGTTGAGTGTTTCCTGGGAATTCCGTGTTTCTTTCAGGAACAACACTCCTCTCAGCAATAAAAACAGTGGCACTGGTCACCTGAATCTCATGATCTGGTGGGTATTACAGTTAACTCTTTACTTGACGTCTGCAAAACAATAAACTGTTCTTTTTGCCACATGTCCTGCTGCCATCTGCTCAGCAAATTTGTGCCCGTTGGTCAGATGTGGACTTAATGAACAACGTCGGTTCATCTTTCTTCCCCCACTCCTCGTTCCTCTGTCTCTCTCCTTGTCCTGCCGCTGTTTCACGGCTCTTGTTCCGCTTCTAATAAAATCCTGGTTTAGAGGTAGATTCACCTTGCTCCCTCCAGCATTCATTTTTTCCTCTCTGAAACAAAAGCCTTTCTGGAACCAGGGTGGGTTGACGACCTACCTCGCTGATATGTTGCTGTAGTGCATGTAGGCAGCCACCACCACTCCAGTTCTCCCTCGGTTGCCCTGGAAAAGAAGACAAAAATAAACATTATACATATATGTATATATATGTGTATATATAAATATATATATATATATATATATATATATATATATATATATATATATATATATATATACATATATATATATGTATATATATATATGTATATATATATATATATATATATATATATATATATATACATATATATATATGTATATATATATATGTATATATATATATATATATATATATATATATATATATATATGTATATATATGTATACATATATATACATATATATATATATATATATACTGTATATATGTACATGCATGTATATATGTATGTATATATATATACACACATATATATATATATATACATATATACACATATATATGTACATGCAAACATACAGTACATATATGTTATATAATGGTAATTTGATTTATACGTACTGTGTGTGTATGTATATATATATGTATATATATATATATATATATATATATATATATATATATATATATATATATATACTGTATATGTACATATATACAGTATATACGTGTAAAAATATATGTTAATACATGTGTTTTTACAGTTTGTAGTATGCACTTCAACACATTCAGATGAGTAGATGAGTTCTTTGAGAGTTCTTCTCCGACTCTCATGCAATTACAGGGGATTACATGCAAAAAATGCCATTCAGACTTGTGAGCGCGGCTGTTAATTATCTGGGGAAAGAACGCCAACTGCACACTTCATCTACCGAGCACGTTACTGTTGCAACAAATCGCTCTTGGGTTGCAATTCGCACAGCCATCCGTCTTCATAACAGGGAACACCGTGGAGGATGCGTGTGTTCCACATCAGAAATAACGCAGCGTGGAGCCCAATGGAAATGATTTGTTGACACGAGGAAACCCGACACCACGTGCTTCCTTAGCGACCAGCACAAACCCGCGCTCTCATCAGCAGAGTTACACAACTCCATGAAAAATAATAGCGGGTTGCCATGGCCGCCGACTTGTTTGGAACTTCCCAGTGGAAGGTCCTGGAATGAGGTGCAAGGGCTACAGGGTCCGATGTTGTGAAACTTGCATCAGAAGCAGTGCTGAGCTAACATGAAAATGAGGTATTGCATTTGGGCCCGGTAGTCGGAGCTGAATGGACATATTTTATGGTTTTGGCCAGCAGGCTTACGAGTCGGATGGGTGTGGTTTGCCGCAGGAGTATAATGCGACGCAGCTAAGTTTAGGCAACGTTAGGAAAACACTGGCGGATTCCGTTTTGAAGTCATTGTTAGGAGGGGTGAGGTAAATAAACCCACGTAACCATGATGAGGGACATGCTTTGTTCGTAATTGGTGTTTTCCTTTCTCAGCAACCAAACCAAACCGACAGAACCCAGATAAGCAAATAACTAAACAAACGATTTTAAACAGATGCACATCAGCTCATCAGTTTCGGCGGCAAAACAGCGAGACGGAGCCCAAAGCGGGATCCCGACGGCACGCCCAGCTGTCTAATCCAATCACACCAGACCGTGTGAGTGTCCAGGGTCTCACCTTGTTGTGAATGACCACCACATTGTGGCTTTCCGCACTCAGCCAGGTGTCCATGGCCTTGCAGATGCTGCAGATTTTGTCGAGGGCCGGAGCGTGGTGATCGGGCCAGCCAAAGTCCAAGACCTGGGAGAACAAGGAGCAGTCACATTGACGCTCAGGCGTAGAGGAGCAGTAGAGGAGAGGGTAGGAGGGCTGCGAGCGTTACCTTTGGATTGAGTTCGCTGATGTCATGACGTTTCTCACTGAGGTTGAAGAGCTAAGAAGGAGCACAAACAACAAAATGTCTGTATATTTTTTAGATGGCAATAAAGTCTCAATACGCAGTGGTGGGTTTTTCTACCTTAGCTGCAACCATCTGATGGCAGATAAGGGTTACCAAGACCTAACTGTAGCTCAAGGGGGTTGAGCGAGTCGTCCAATAACTGAAGGCTTGGCAGTTGGAATCCGCTTTGTCGTTGCGTAAACTTAAAGTAACGCTGATTGTTACATCCGGATCCAGAATCATTGGGTGATCTGACCTCCCAAGTCCAACCTCACATACTGAGTGCCAAGCAGGGAAGCAATGGGTACCATTTTTAATAGTCTGTGGTACAATCAAACCCACAACCTCCCAGTCTGAGGAGAGACACTCTACCACTAGACACTAGACCACTGAGCTGGTATGAATGTGTCTGAATGTGAGTCGATGTTTGGTCCGAGCGGCGATCTGGCATAACTTGGAGGCCGTGAGTGTAGAGGTAACTCAATTTAAACTCTGCGACAACAATATCAAGAAATACTTTTCCAAAATGTCTTCTCTGTGGAGTGATATTATTTTACAGTGGCTAAGTGACATCCCAATTTGGCCATTTATTAAGATGTAGAAGGTGTCACACAAGGGCAGTGTTGATGAGTAATCTATTACTAGGTAATCCACTACTGTAATTAAACTACTTTTTGAGTAACGGAGGAAACGGGATTACTGTGGCAAAACTGGTAATTATATCATAATTACTTTATCAAGTAACGATTTTATTACTTTTCCGACATCTTCTGATTATTTTAGCCATATGTCCTGGGCAAAAGGCACCAGTGCTGTACACGAGTTTGTTCTGTGAAATGTGCAGTTTGTGTTCAGAGAGCAAAAATTCATTCATGTTAAGAGGACGAAGGCAATATTTGGAATTGCAAAATGTGCACTTTAATAAAGTTCATTCCAAAGCACCAAGCAACTGTTACTTTATCTTTTTTGAACTAAAGTAATCAGAAATTAGTAATGGATTACTTATGAAACAAAGTAGTTGAAGAAGTAGTTAGATTACTTTATTAAGGAGTAATCAGTAGTTGCATTACTTTTATGGAGTAATCCCAACAACACTGCACACGGGAACGTGGACTAAAGCTGTGGCACTACTTTACAACAGGAAATTTTAAATAAGAGTTTCAGTGTGGGGGGGTGTTATTGCAGTGACTGCTACCTCAGTCAACCAGACAGCAACTGCAGCCGACAAATAAACACATAAGATGTTGCATAAGGCCTCTGTTGTGTGGCACAACCTGCGCATGTGCGGTGTGAACAGGGAGCGATCAGCTGACAAACGGCTGATCTGGGAGTGACTGGTTTGGCGTGGGAAATTCGCTCCTGCATCCCCAGCATAGAACAGGCAGAAAAGAGGAGGAGTACCAGGTAGTTGTGGCCGTGTTTGGAGCGCAGCATGGAGGCCACCTCCCGCAGGTTGGAGGCGTAGCTCTGCTCGTCCACACTGCCCGGGAAGGAGACGGAGATGATCCGCTCGGTGATGTAGACCAGGTCCAGCTCGTAGGTCTCGTCCAGCGCCTGCAGCAGGCTCACGCTCCTGTCGGGCGAAGAGAGGAGAGAGAGCGGCTTTCAGCTTTCATGTTATTTGAAGATGTCCGTGCCATTTTAGGGATCAGTGCCCCAGATCGACTATACACACAGATAGGCGTGGCTGCAACGGATAGCGAGAAGTTAATACCCAGAAGTAACACAAGCATATGATGAATACACATGCACTTGCGTTTAATCGTTTGAACAGTATCACAGCCAGAGCTGGACTGGCTTTGTGTTTCGTACTCTGGGAAGCCAAGTGTAAGTTAACTTAGGGTCTTGTCCATACAAAGATTAAAATGATCTTTTTATTCTTAATTAAAAAAAGCAACAACATATAATTAAAAAAGGCATTGTATGAAGAAATGTGTCCACACAGAACCACTGAAAAACGCTGCAGTGTATATGCCAAGACTGTGTGTGGCAGTGTAACGCTGCCACGGAAATACAACTAAAACAGAGAAGAAGCCATGACGAACGTACATAAAACTTTTATTTGGAAGGTTAACTGTGTAATATTTGGAGATTTGGAGCAGATGGAGCAGCATGTAGTATGCAGCATTTTAGATTGCAGTGGTCTTTCGCTCATCCTCCCTCTCCTGAGCTTGCCAGTAAGCTACGGTGGCCTGCGAGCACAAACCTGGATACCTCATCCACCTTATGTATATATATTTTTATATATAGGCATACATACATATACATAGACATAAAATAACTGTTTGTGGCGTTCCTACTGAGGGTAGGGACAGCATTACTTTTATTGTACTGTGAGTATGCACTTTTGTTTATGTATTTATGGGCTGTATGTTTAGCGTTTATCAATATAAAATCATAAATTATGCCAAACTTTACACACTGGACATTTAAGGGGACTTTTTCCTACATCATCCTGACAGAACTTCAATTCAATGTATTCTTCAACTCCATCATCTCATGGCGTAGCCCAAGATTTACCAGTTTACCGAAGTAATGTGAGATCTGCTTCATTTATAACCCCGGTTAATTCAATGTCCTGACTGTCTTAAACAGTGAATTGTTTGTCATTCAACAGAGCCTGACATTATATAAAAAAATTAAAAAAAAGCAACAGATTTATGTGGCTTACATAAATACCACATCCAGCATGACATCATTTAACCCTGAGGGTTCAACATCTATCCCATCATAAAGCAGACTCTTTTGCCCAAACACAAGTTTCGTTGTTTGAGTGGAGGTCTAAAAGGGGAAGCGGAGGTGAAGAAAAAGTGATTTCGAAGATTCACACGCTTGGATTGCATGCTGCATTTCCCAACAGCAACAGCCGTGTGGTTGACAAGGATCACAGATTATTTTACTAAGGAGGCTAAAAAGAACTGGGGGGGGGGAAGAAACCAAAAAGGTTTTGGTCACTGTTTAGATTAAAACAAGAACAAAGGAAGATGACACTTGTTGCTCATGGTGCACTTATGTCCAACCTTACGAAATATCATAATCAACAAAAATCAAAGAGGTATGTTTCAGATTTGGACGTCGCAAAAAAAACAAGCTAATAGGCTAACACGGATTATCAGTGGGTCAAAAGTCTGGGAACCCTGGTATATATCAATTCATTAAAAGAAATTTCAATCAATCATAAAACTTGAAGCAAACTTTGCTCTGTAAGAAACCTGCGTGACTTTAATGCCATTGTTCTGCCTTTATAGTGTCAGTAGCTCATTAGCGCCGGTCGCTCAACCCTTTTACTGCCACCCTTGCGCTAGTTCTTTCAGCCTGACTGTTCCAATGTCTGTTGCCATATTTGCACACAGCACACAGCTGAACATCTTGAGGATGATGTCATTGTATTCCTTTTTATTCTCTTTTTTTTTTGGGGGGGGAGGGGAGTTCCCCCACACTAAACAGAGCGGGGGAAGAGTTTGGGAAACGATTAGTCTGGCATAAGATTTACCAGCAAGAAGAAAAATAGCCGCCGCACTCGGCACTCATTCAAGAGTTTTTAAAGACCTTGGCACTTTTCAATCACTGAGCAGCACAAGGTGATCTTTCCTAGGCTAAGTTTTTAACCTCCGTGCTCCAAACCAACATGTTGTTTGTTCATGGAGTGAAAAGAAGCAGCCGCTTTTTTCCACCCCAATTTCAGGAGCGATACACTTTCTTAGCTGATGTTATCTTGTTTCAAATCTCGCCACGGACGTAACCCGCCTGCGAGCAGCAGAGTGTGGGATGAAGACGTGAAGGCAAGAGGTGTCTGGGCTGCGAGGCGGCCAGACTCGCAGCATAGTTCCCATATTTGTCAGCTGTGTGCAAGCCCCCAAAGGAAATTGCTCATAAGTCTGGGAGAGAAGCTCCGTCCGGGGCTCACTGTACAAATACTGTAACCTGGTCTGCGCCGCCGTACATCTGGAGCCACTCAGAACTTCGCTTACTGGAAATGATTCATCACTCGCAATGCAAGGAGAAACTGATATGTCACACATGTTCTTCCCCACGCGTTGCCGTCCAACTTCTGAGGATATTGTCTCTTTTTTTTCCCCCTCCTGTTATTATTTGCGCTAACCTTTTTTTTTCTTTTCGTTTAATAAACCGTAATACCTTGAATCGCTTACACTGGCTTTTTTTCCCCCCCCTCCTTTCCCTGAACTTCTTTGAACATCTGTTTCTCCGTTCCTCCGCTGGGCCTTCGGAACGCCTTCAGCCCGCACTCCCCCAACCCCCCGTGTTGCCAGGTTGCGCACAAGGCCGTTTGGTCCCCCTCCAAATCCGCCAGCATGTGCTTCGCCGGGCTCTCCACCGACATGCTTCTCATCAGCAGGGGAGATGGAGCGATTGCTCTTTTTTCGCCGAGGATTGCGTGTGATGGCTTTTACGCCTTATCTCCACACGCTCAATTTCAGCTGATCTCATTTGCAGGCCGGGCCGACGCTGAGCGCGGCGCGGGGAGGTTTTAATCGGCGAATCTGAGACGTTAGGTGGCAGAAAGTCTCGCCAGATTTTTTTTGTTTGTTTTGTTTTTTTTCCCCTTCTTGAAAGAGACACCGGGACTTCTTTGTCTTGTGCTTCCAATTTTGAGCGCGGGGCCTGGATCTCAGATTGTGCCGGCTTTTAGCTGCACTCCCTGAAGGCAACTTCTCCTTGCATGCTTCTCACTGAGAAAGTGGTCCGAGCTGAGGATCCACATCAGAACAAACACATCGAAATGTATTTTTGCATGTCATTGGAGGCTCTTTGGTCCAGTGGTTCTCAACTGGTGGAATCTCAGGACCCACATCTTTTTTCCTTATCATGGAAAAAAAAAACCTAATCAAATTTATTCCACAAAAATAAAAAAAAACGCTAGATTACTTTCTATCATGTCTAGTAAATAAATTATTGAAATGATTGAATTGAATTGTGTGTCCTGCAAAATAAATGCCCAACATTTTCTCTCACTGTATGTGTATATATATATATATATAAAAGGGGAAACTTCCCCACTAAGGCACGACCCAATCAAAACAGCGCCATGACCCACTTTAGGGTCGCGACCCACCAGTTGAGAAACGCTAGTAGTGAAGTGTAAAGGGCTTTGAGTTGTCGGGGCTCTTCGGTTTCTTTTTCTTATTTATTTATTTTTAATGGACAGCAGCAGGATAATCTTTTCAGCACTTGCACTGTAGCACTGGTCCTATGAAATATCATTGCAAACAAGGTGACAGATGTTAATCTTGACACGGTGTCGAACGTAGCCCACCACATATGCTTGCTTCATTTTTAAATCATTCACCTGTAATGGATCTGATTTAAAAACAAATAACTATCAGATAACTGTTGGCAGTCAAGCAGCTGTACGCTTGTTGTTTTAGTGGAATAGGGGGACCAACACGAAGACTGGTTGATTTCATTTGCTGGGCATCCAAGAACAAGCATTTTTTTTTTTCCACCCCTCTTAACACTTTCTGTAAAAGCTTTACAAGGTGATAAAACGTGTTTATATGTTGCGTTTACAGTTCCCTAAACAGCTTTAAGACATCTGCCTCACCGAGACGCTTATTTGTTATTTTGATTTTCTTGAATAGTATGATAATGATGCTGCGCACTAATAATTTTGTACAAATGAAATCAGATTTTAATTCATTAATAGGAAAAAAAAGGACAAATACAATTTTTCTGTTAAATCAATGCTCCTAACCTTTTTTTTTTTTTACAGGCTACATAGTTTTTTATATACTGTACGCACATTTTACTTTTCAACGTCCAAGGTATTCATCACAATAAACACAGTCAATTTGACTATTTTATTGTTTTTTTTTTTTAGTTAATCAGTGCTGCTAAGCCTTGCGATAAGTTGCTACTCCGTACAACTCTGGAACTTTGTGAATCAATGTGCTCAAGTTCTCCCTGAATTTCTGATTTATCATTTTAAAAGAAAAGGGATGGATTCTATTGATGAACATTTGCATGTAAACGTGCGGACTTATTATCCTCCTTAGGATCGTTGGCAGGATGGTATGACAGATGAGAGATAAAATCATCTGCTGTACCATCATGTGCCCCTGGAATGATCACGTTCATCTTCACGTTGATGGATTTTGTAAACCTTCAGCAAAGCTGCCATTCAAGCGGGAAACACTCTTGCATGACCTTGGTGTCTTGTTTTATGCCGTAACGACACAACTAACAGTTGTGTCTCCCTGGGGACCGATGTGAGAACCAGCAAAACAGCAAAAGGTCCAGTTCGATGGCAGGGCAGGTCACTGGTTCCCATAGCAGGGTTGCCAGTCGTGTTGTTGCATTTAAACTTTAATTCCTCAAAGGACACTGAGAGTAAAATAATTGGTCACAATAATTGGATTCACAAGTTGCCAAATTCAGTCGGCCCTATTTCCAGGTGTTTCCTTTTATAGAAAACTAGCAGCAAAAATTGTACAAGAGAAAAAAAGAAGTTTTTTTTTTTTTTACCTTGAGGGTCTGCGCCGTGACTCCACACTCTTAGTAGATTTTGTTGACCCCTGCAAAACACACAAAAAAGAAAATCTTGCTTTAGCAGTTCCATTAGCCTTGAAGTGAAGAAGACCGTATTCTCGTTTATAATAAACGTAAAGACTTAAAGGTCTGTTCACAACCCTTCAGTCAAACACCGTTACAATCACTTGACAGCAAAACATCCACAATAGATTAGACTAGATGGTCAGCTCTCCTTCCTCCTGTGCAGCTCTGTGCTTTTATAAGTGTCAGTAATCTATGGATGAAAGTTCAACTTGTCACCAAATTTGAAAATCAGGTAGAGGGTCATTGTGATTGTTTTGTAGATCCAGCTTTACGTATAGACTGTGGGGGGGTTGTTATTAGACCTCCTCAAACACAACGTGTGGTGATGGACTGTGCGTGGCTCCAGGGTGCCTGGCCAGGGCCGTCCTCCCCCTCAGACCGGCTCCAGGAAGAGGGTCAAAGGCCACGTGGACTCGTTCGCTTCCCTGCGCTGTTTAGGTCACATGAGAAGCGAGGGAGTGGGGCTGGCATACATCACCATCCATTAGGTCAGACTGGCCGCTAATGAGCACCGGTGTCAGGGGCAACTCTGGCTGGGGCTCTCTATCTGTTAGGGTGCTGATTCAAAATGAACCCAGCAACATTTAAGATGTGAGTGGGCTAATGTTCTTCACTGGGCTATGACTGAACTAAATCTCTAGATTTAAAATGTTTTAAATCAAATCATAACATGTTGGACCCATTTGCTTAAGCCACATCTACGTCACCAACTTCTTATAACATTTTCCCTTTTTTTTTTTTTTTTTTCAAATTGCTTCACATTCACTTTCTGTTCCATTAGCTTACTTAAGGTAAAAACAAGTTTAGCTGTGACACAAGCGAGAAGCAACTCATCCTAGACACTCTAAAATATCACAGCAGAAGGTCAGGAAGAGAAACGAATACCGGTTGTGAACAATGTCCGCTGCTATGTTGGCAGTTCTATCACAACAGGGCTTGGGCAGGGCAACACTGAATAAAATCAAACAGCCGAGTTTGGAGATTTGGCTTCTTTTACAGTGCACATGTTTTCACATGACTGACATTCACCACGCCTGGGTGAAACTACAACTACACCAGAAACCACACCAGAAGGACTGGAAGACTTCAACTTTGGGAAATTCTTGTTACATATAATGTAATGTCCTGTGGCATTGTGGTAGACAACTGATCCGGTTTCCGCTTGTCCTTTAGACGTCTTATGATCACACCTGGCAGTTGGGTCACCCGACGGTAGAACCTAAATTAAAACAAGGTAAATATTCTATCAAGCCTCTGAAGTCCTCTTCTGGAAGACTTGCTTGAAAGTATTGTTGGTAGACAAATGCACAGAGCAACATGCCACTCTCACAGTGGAAAAAGGTTAATTAGCGACTTCCCAAAGTCACACAAGTGCAAACACTTCAGTTTAAACGTATTTCAAATCCACTGGCGTTGGATTTTTGGTAGTGAATTCCTCCTTTGTCCATCTACCTAGCAGGGCTGGGACGATATGCGTTTCTCCCGATTCTATTCCTCTGCGTTTTTTTTTTTTTTGGATGCCGATTCAATTTAAATTGCGATTCGAAGATATTGCAGATTTTCTCGATTTTTGGCCTCCTTTTTAAACACCAGTGAAACGGTTGAATGATTACAATTATGAGCGGAATGTTGGACGGAAGCAGAGTTGAATAAAAAAACCTTTTGCCCTCTGCTGGAGAAAAGTGGTACCTTTTTCCAACCCAGCTCAGCAGACCAAAAAGAAGCATTTGAATTTGAACAAAAAAAATTGATTTAAAAATCGTAAAACAAAGAAAATCGCAATACTTATGTGAATCGATTTTTCTCCCACCCCGGCTACCTAAAGGTACAGACACTCAACAAGACGAATTGCCGATGGTGGAGGAACGCCATCTGACCCCATTCATCACACATTATAAAAGGCCCTAATGTGGAACCGTTTCGTGGATGTTTGTTGATCTTGAAGCTTTGACCATTCCTTGACCCTTTTCTTGGGTGTTTGACTCTTGATTGCTCTAAGGGGGCGGAGCATTCTCTCGACTTGACTGAAGTCCTGTGCTTTGTTTTGTTTTTTTATAGTCCAAGCAGCGATGCATACATGGGTTGAATATAAAGTACAGGCATATGACGCAAGCACAGAGAAGAACTGCTTTCAAATAAAAGGCTTACTTTTTTTGGATTCAAGACCCTCTAATCTCCAAAGATCTGTGGCCCCATGGAGGCGACATAATGTGAACCCCTTCGACCCCCACAATTCCCCCCTCCCCACACACACACACTTTTTTTTTTTTTTTTTTTTTTTTTTTTGCATTTTCTTTAGCCTAAACGTTTCAACATGTCGAGGGGGGTCTACGAAATGCACAGACTTGGCCACAGAGGAGAGCGATGAATGAGCGAGAAACTAGGGGGCTTCCTGGAGACTGGGCCTGAGGCATGACGACGGCTGAGAGTCTCTTTGTCATGGAGCTTCGGGGGCTTATTGTGCGGAAAACTCCTGAGGCAACAAGTGCGAGGAGATGAAGACAGAAGGAGATCTCTGAACGTCGAGACGGGCGCGTGTGGGAAAACGTGAGTGGGTGTTGGCCGATGCCAACGATGGCGGGTGCACGGCGACCTCAGGTCGACCACTGGAGTTTGCAGATGCACAGCCTTTGCTCCTACAGTTCAATGGAGCCGATTGCTGGCCGAGCATTTTACGAGATGCAGCGAGCCAAAGTGCAACCAATCGGGCAAATTAACAGCAACATGACAGGAATTTTACTCTGGAGCGCTTCCTGCCCGCGATGATCTCACCGCCTGTGAAAAGATTGCAAACAGAGTCGCGCTCTGAACCTGCCGAAATTTCACTCGACCAGTCACAGGACTGCGCGTCTCGTCTTCGGGTCGCCTCGATGCTCTCAGCCAACCCAGCAGAGAAGCTGTCGGCCTCTGATTAGCCGAGCAGCTGCGGCATCCGAGTCCCCTGAACATCGCTCAGTGAAATCCCGAGGCCGGTTTAGCAGCGCGCTCTCCAAACCGCTGGGAAGAACGGCTGGGCGGTGGGGGAGGAGATAAGGGGGAGGAGGAGGGGGAGGAAGAAAGTGGAGTGGGGGGTCCGGCGCTGCCTGTTCCGCAGATGAAAACCATCTGTGGAGGCTGACTTTACAAGCAGGCCATTCAAATTAACCATCTGAGAAAAGGCAGCGCGGCGAGGGGAGAGGAGGAGGGGAACGATGGCGGCGGAGACCATCATTCCCCAACGTGAGAGAGAGAGAGAGAGAGAGGGAAAAACAAAGCAGGGAGTAGAAGAAGAAGAAGAAGAAGAAGAAGAAGGGGAAGCAGCTGCAGCTTCCAACCCTCCATTCAAAGGCTGATTCCTACCTTCCTCAGAAGGTAGCCGGTGCTCCAGCGCCAGGCCCCCCGCAGGGAGGCCAGCCGCCTCCTCAGAGACCCCTCTCGGTTCATCCCTGGAGAGATCCCTCCTCCGCTTTTTGGTTCTTTTTTTTCGCTTTTAAACTCCCGATTAGTCCCCGCGGCGGAGTTTCCTTTATGTTTCCTCCAGCAGCAGCCGAGGACAACGACCCAGGAGGAGGAGCAGGAGGAGGAGGTTCTATTTCGGTCTGCAGCCGTCTGCAGCTCGCCGCTTCATGCTTCGAGCTCGGACCCGGACTCCTCCGACGCGGCTCCTAGTCGGCTCGTCCGCCTTCCTGCTTTCTCCCTCTCTCTCTCTCTCTCTCTCTCTCTCCCTCTCCCTCTGTCTCTCTCTCTCGTCCCTGCCCCCTCCCACTCTGCCTCCCATCACGCTACCACCCCCCACCGCCCTCGCATCCAACTCGGCCTCCCCCGACGCTCCCCCCGCCCCCCGCGCCCTCCACCCCGACGCTTCTTTAAAGCGTGAAACCTCTTTTTCTCTGTTTTTCCCGCTCCAGAAGGGAGGGAAACACGTGAGGACTGACGCATGTTTGCACACAGACACACAAACAGAGCAGCTGACTTGTTGCTTTTCCTCCATTCGGCCAGTTTGTGAATCGCGTGGATGTAAATCTGTCTCGCGGGCCGACTGCTACTATGCCTTTGTCACTACTTTGACTGAGTGAATTACGCTGTTTTCTGTAAAGGCACAAAAAACAAACTCAAGTCATTTCTTTTAGGGGCTTCATTGTTGCACTTTTCTGTCACGAACACTGCAATAAAAACTTTAACACATGTTTTTTTGTTTTTTTGTTTTTTTGTTTTTTTTCTCAATACACAATAGCACCGGCAAACATTTCTGAAAAAGAGGGGGGAAAATTGTGAGCAACAGCAAAAAAAAGATTTGCTGGCAGGCACTGGGGCGTGGCCAGATGTCCCACACCACACCACACCACGCCGCACAACCACACAGCAAAATACCCCCTGACCAGACTGCAGCAGCTGCACTCACATCCAGCACACGCCAGAACACTGGTGCACACAGCGACATGTGCAGAGCAGGCAGGCAGGCTCGCAGGCCGCCATGCGTTGCAGATTGCAGCGCCCCCCCCCCCCCCCCCCCCTCCCGCTCCGCGACCCCCCCCCCCCCACACATTATCAGCCGGGACTGACTGACTGATGGGAATCAGCTGCATGACATCATCACCGTCACAGGGAAACTCCACTTTGTTGGGCCTTTGATATACGGGGGGGGCTGATAAGAGAGGAAGTGCAACGCAAACATTTAGGAGCCGCCTGGGTTGTCGCTGCAGAAAGGAGCAATTCATCCTCTGGGTTGGTTGGACGGATGGTTTCCTGCCCGTGCCAAATCAATCAAGTGTGTTGCAGCCACTGTGTCGCGGCTCAGGAGTGTACCGTGAGATAATGTCAGGTGTGTCGTGGAAAATTACACTATTCAAATTCACTCAGGCCCTGCGATGAACTGGCGACTTCGCCCTAAGGCAGCTGGGATAGGCTCCAGCAGACCCCCGTGACCCTGAATAGGAATAAGCGGGTATAGAAGATGAATGAATGAATGAAATTCACTCGAAATTACTTAATTGGTCTAAGAAAAAAACAAAAAAAGCATTCCCTTGTTGAGTGACTGTGCTTTAAAACGATTGTGAGTCTATTTTCCTCTCAGATTATCAGCTTTGTAAGCATCTAAGAGCTAGATTAAGCGACTATATTGTCATTATTTGGCTAAGAAGTGTCATGTTTTTGGTTGGTGGTATTTTGGTATTTTTTCAATGTAAACAAAAAAGAGTGAAATACTATGAATCCATCCACAGGTTGAAAAATCTCAATGCAGTACAGCCATGTCTCTGTGTTGTCTGGGTTTTTTTTTAAGCCGAAATACATGTTTTGCCATTGGCCATAGAATCATATGACAAAGCACATTTCCTTCACCGTTCAAGTGGATGTTGTTTTTAGATCCGGGTGGGCGGAGACTCCCACCCTCCCTCAGAACTCATCAAGTGCACCAATCCAGCAACTCTCCAACATTCTTGTGGTCGAGTTGTGACTTGCACATTCACCACATTATGAAATAATACTGCAACACAGCGAGAAGGAGTTGTTATGACAACACGCGCTGGGCCGAGCGATTTCAAAAGAGCATGTTTAGTTGCGGCAACTCCACTCATCGCCATCATCGCCATCATCACCATCATCACCACCGTCATCATCATCATCATCATCATCATCATCATCATCATCATCATCATCACCAAGCTGAAATCTGATCGTGGCGAACCTGATGGTGGATTTACTTGAGCCGGAAACCAGGCAACTACAGCACTCTTGCACTATGTGAGGTGTCACTGCATGAAACTGTTCACAGAGTGTGGAATATTTGCTTCGAAATATTCCAAAGCGTGGTGAACGTGCAGGTCACTTCTCCACCGCAGGAGCCCATTGGAGTTGTTGTACAGTGAAGTTGACGTGCTTTGAGGGATTGAGGGAGGGAGAATGAAAGGGAACGTACCAACTCACATGACTACACGGTCTATTATGGCCACAGGTACCTTCTTTCAAAAATGTTGAGCTGTCCTTTTAAAATGAATTGTTTGCTTTCACTATTAATCTGTTTTTTGATGGCAGCACTAGGGAATAATATATATATTTTTTTTAATCAAATGCAAATCCACATATGATACTAATTTTTTTTTTTTTTTTTTTTTTTTTAAGTGGCCATGGGATTGGACCATGGACCATGGAATGAATCATGGTCCATGGACCATGGAATTTATTTGTCATAAAAATGCTCATCAATCATCACTTTGACCCAAAATAATTGTACTTTAAAATGTAGAAATTGTGTAAGTTGAACTTTTTTTTTTCTTTTGTTCCCATATGAGGTGGTTGACTGACCAATGTCCCTTGAAAATGACTTCTTGATCCCAACGGGTCTTTTACTGTTTAAACAAAGCTTAAATAATAGATAGGTCCCAGTAATTATTGTTCTGTTGCATGAGTTGAATATTTAAACTTGTGAACACACACACACACACATCGTCTTCAGCTGGTGCCACAGAACCAGGAGACTGGAAAGGCTGACCAACCCCTTCATTTGACTAAGCTAAACAAAAAAAAGGGTTGACTGGACCTGGCAATGGACAGAGTGAAGCAGAAGGAGGAAAAAAAAAAAAGAAGAACTCACCATGGTGTCCACATGTTTCAGAGGGAGGTCACTGCTGGGAGCCTGTTTGGAGAAGACACAGAGGAAGAGAAGATCACAACCTGTGGATACCACCCCCCTAAAAAAAAAAAAAAATCCCACCGTATCGTGTTATGTCACATTGTGTCACCTCGCTTCTTCCCCCCCCCCACTCCAAGTCACACTCGGTGTCATTCTTTGCCCTAATGTGGCCTGAAGTGGAGCGGCGCTCCACCTCAAAATGCGTGGGACCATCTATAATCCCTCCGTGCAAATATTTACACAAAGAGACAAGTCCACTCGCGCCGGCCGGCCAAAAAAAGAGAGTCCCGTCCCTGGGACTGTCTTCGCTCGCAGAGCCATATACAGCTATGGCCGGAGTCGGGGAGAGGAAGCCAGCCAACGGGGGAGGTGGAGGGGATGGTGGGAGGAGAGGAGAGAAGGATGAAAGAGAGGAGAATGAAAAGGTTGGCCGGTTCGGGCTGAGAGACGGAAACCAGAAGAAAGAGGACAGATGGACAGGCGGGCTTTGGTGGTTTACAAGGGCGACTTCAGAGCAGTCGCTGCCGCTTTGCGAGGCGGCCGACCGAGGCCACGGCTTTGACACGCGGCGCAGATGTCGGACACCGTCGCCGAGCATCAAACCGCGCTCCAAACGGCAGGGCGTTCAATCGGCGGCGGCGTTTGGAGCGCAAGGGAAGGATCCCTTGACACTCCCCCCGGTACAGGCAGGAGACCGCGAGATCGCCGAGAACCCGACTCATCTCAAAAAAGTCCCTCAGATGGGACCGACGCGACGGTACCCCGTCAAAGCGAAAGCAAAGGTTAGCATCTTGAGAATCCCTGGAGACCCAGGAGGCAACAAGCTTTGAGAGGCTGAGAGCTACTTCATGGGTACTGAGTCATAAGTCACACTCTCCTGAAGCAACACGTTTTCTCAGCCAGCCTTTAGTTATATAGAATAGAATAGAACAGAATAGAATCATTTTAAAACCCCAATTGGGGAAATTTGAATAATTACAGCAACAATACAGTGCAAAAGAAGGAAAATTATACAGATAAAAAAGACAATAAAGAATAGAAACATGTACAAGATTATTTTACAAGTGATTTACATAAAATGGACAGATAATTAATTGTTTTACTGCACGTTTATGAAAAGTTAATATGTGTATTAACAATACTCATCTATGTGAAGACACTGATCACATTCTCAATAATGATCAGCAATGACTTCACTCGCTTGCATTAAGTTGAATTTCCCATGCAGCAAGCAACACGTTGTACTATTTTTAGAACAGGCATAGAGGGGCCACCCACGTGGTCCTTGGGTGGCGCCACCTGGTGCCCGCGGGCACCATGTTGGTGACCCCTGCTGTACACTATTGAGCCTTGCATTTCAAAATGCTAACGCTAGATTGCTAATACCACCAGTTTGCCAATACCAACAAACTGGCCGACACAAGAATTACACAGCTCCAAAAAAGTTTGAAATTGAAATTGAAATTGAAATTGAAAAAAATTGTTCACTGGTGGGAAGTACGGCACTGAAGCACAAGTTTGAAATTGTCATTTCAGCATCTTCAAAAGTTTAGTGAAAGTTAAAAATCAAACCAACGAACAACAGCAAAAAAGCCTCTTTGTTAGGGCGTCGTTTTGGTTACAGGTGGTCAACAATGCGAGTGGCGTGACGAAGAGGACTGCTCAAATACAAATAACTTCGGCGGAACCAGAAAGTTTCACGGCTCAGACACAGGTTTTCGTGATTAATCGCCTCATTAGAGAAACCGCAACGAGCGGCGAAACATTTGCCGGACATGTGCGCTGGCAACTCACCAGAGAGCCAAATTAAGTTCACGTGTTAGGGTTACACCGCAGTCTGAGCATTCAGGCTGAAAGCCGAACTCTCCTCTGGCTTTTGGTGAGTCGTGTTCGTGGACACGGGCAGTGCGCACCAACGTGACAGCAGTCTGTATTATCTGCCGGACTGTCTTAAAAAAAAAAAAAAAAATAGCAGAGCAGGAAATTGAAAGCACAGTGACCCGGGAGAAATGTAAATGGCATTTTTTTTTTTTTTTTTTTTTTTTTAATAAAAGCTGTATTAAGTGGGGTTGGTTCAATGAAAAGCACTCGAGCCACCCTGCAATTACTGTTATGTCATTTGCTGTGCGTGTCACTATAAAAGGTTCCAGAAAGAACCAGTAAAGAAATGAACTATTTTCAATTGATTTTTAATTTTTTTTTATTCTCACGGTGCCACAATCATGTGATCCGAGTTCAGGCTGGGTTAAGCAGAATGGAGATTAAAAATAAAAGTTTAAACTTTTTTTTGTTTGTTTGTTTGTTCGTTTGTTTTTGGACAACAACCACTTTTTGCTGTCGATGTTGCCAGGGGGCATTAGCAATAAAAAAAATATTTGACTCATTGAGACATCGTCATCGTCACCATCATGTGCTTTTTCTTTCCCGGGGAGGGAGGAGGGTTGTTCAGCAGATGTGCTGCTGGTGGGCATTCATCACTTTGGAGGACAAGAGTCACTTGTTGAGAGTGAGTGAGGAGGGAAACCGTCGGAGCGACAGACTGAGGCTTTTTGGACTGCAGACGGCGGAGCGGCGCAGTGGGTCGCAGGCGTCCTGGAGTAGAGCAGCCCGTCGCGGGTGAAGCCCCGAAAAAACCAACAAAAAAAATAAAATAAACAAGCACAAACAACTCTTACACTCTTATACTGTAACGTGCATTTCCGTTCCGCACAATGGCAACCAGATGGCTTGAGAGTGTGTGTGTGTGTGTGTGTGTGTGTGTGATTCCAAAAGCATGAGGAAAGCCTGGGAAATTGTGCATCAGCAAAATACTGTTGAATAATTGTCTTTGCTCTCCTCAAACGCAGCCGACTCCTCAACGAGAACAACGGCAAAAAAAAAAATCCCCCCCCCCCCCCCCCCCCGCTGTCGTCGACTCGGTTCTGTAAGAACTTCATTACAGTAATTGAAACTTTTTTTTTTTTTTTTTTTTTTTTTTTTTTTTTTTTTTTTTAAATCAATCTTGGATTGTGTCTGGAACGGAAACAAAGGGTGCTGCTGACTTTGCACGACTTTGAAGTCCAGTGAAAAATATTCACGGACCTCATACGAAACTATCCAATGAAAAAAACACAGTGTGTTCAGAGAAGCCTGAAGCCTTGTTCGTCTCCGAGATCCGCACGCAGAAACAAGGCAACGTGTTCAACGACACGAGCTACCGAGACGCTCTGAATGTCACCGGCAGTGGCATTGGATCCCCACGCAGTACAAAGACATTTGAATTGGCTATTTTCATTGAATAACACAAAACAACTTCCTCAAAGTCTTTTTGGTTTCAGTTTGTTTTCCAATCCAAGCTAACATGCAATATGCTTGAATTCACTGCAAAAACCGGGTGCTAACTCTCAGCCAGCTAGTTAGCCCCGCCGTCCTACTGAAGGAACGTGAATACTAACGTGAATGTAACCCTTCAAAGCGCAGCGACAAACCAGCGCCACCACAGCCGGGCTGGCAAATCACTGTGAGGCTTTGTTTACAACTCGCTGCTCGTATTTTTCTTTTTTTTTTTCCCCAGTTTTTTTTTTTTTTCTTCCCACGGCCCTTTTTTGTCGGGCCTGTGACGTAACCGATGTTGTTAAACGCTATTCCCAGCGTTTTCGTGACGTTACAGAATCTTAAACGTAAAAAAACAGCACGTCCCAGCTGATGACGCGAGAACCGCGGTGGCTCTGCCACGTGTTGCTCCCTCGCAGGTGCCTGAGCCGCACTGCGCCGGCGTGCTCTCCGCCGTCCCCGCCGCTGCCGCCGCCGGTGCCCCCATGGCGGCCTCTTTCACATGAGCCACAGTGGCTCCTTTGACTAATTTTCCCAAATTATAGCCCATTCCTTCAGGAGAGCTGGGAATTCACCCTGGATAAACGCAGCTCCCAGGCGGAAAAAAAAAAGCAAAAGCCTGCAGGGAAAATGACCCCCGGGGCTAAATATACCGCCGCCGCATCTTTAGAGGTCGAGACGCAGCCCATTTAGTCCGGTTGGGAGGACGGGGGGGGGGGGGGGGCTGCCAGCTCAGCGTGGACTGGCGGACTGGTTCAAATCGGCACTCTGGGTGTGCGAGCGCGAGTGTGGGCGTGAGGTCAGCGAAAGCATCGGCTGGGAGCGGCGCAGTCCGGCGATGTTTCGGTTTTTTTTTTTTTTGTGTTGTTGCGGCTTCGCAGCTGGCGACTGATCAGCGTTGGTCCAAAACGACACAATTACCATTGGGGTGTCTTTTTTTTTTGTGTGTGATTATCTTGTGTTTGTGTGTGTGTGTGTGTGTGTGTTTGCCTTTGTCACACCAAAAAAACCTCCACACCTCCCTTTTTCTCCTGCAGGGACAGTTTAGCGCATTTTGCCTGGAAAACTGTTTTCTTTGGAAACCAACAAACCCATAAAAAAAAAAACGCCAGAGCTGAACGTTTGCGCACGCAAACAAGCCGCGCAGATTGACGAGCACGCGGCGGCGGTGAACTTTGCACGCTCCGGTGTTTACACGGAGCGCTGGCAGGTCCGGCGCTCGGAGACGTGCCTCGATGTGCTCGTGTTTGGACGAAGATTTCCCAGCGACGCGGAGACACTCGATTGGCTTCGACTGGAAACAGTCCAGCATTCCAAAATGGCAATGGAATGAAGAGATGAAGCCCGCGGGGGTTGGGAGAGAGGGTGAGGGGGGCCGGGGGGGGGGGGGGGTCGTTAAGGAAATCTAACTTTCAGAGAAATTTATAAAAAATAATAAGGAAACATGCCTGTGCAAGAGCGGGCACACAAGTCAAACACAGCAGAATGAGAAGCAAATGGGAAAAGAGTCGCTGCTGTCCCGGGCCTGTTTGTCCTAATGAAGCTCTTCCATGAAAGTTCCAGGCCTCCTCGTGCTGCGACTAAAAATAAACTCTTGAGTCAACCTTTAAAGTGATTATTGTGAGTGAGTGGCATGTCCAACAGTGCCGTCCGGTGGGAAGAGGCGCAAACTGCAGGGAGTTTGCAAGGAGGGGAGAAACCAGCCAGGTGAAAACGTCTTTAGGCTAATGGAACGGCAACAACTGCTGGGGTTTGGGTTGGTGCAGCTACCTGGCAAGGAACTCCACTTTCTATTGAAAGCAAAGCACAAAAAAATGACATAGGGGACGAATGGAATCGCAAAAAGCACAACACCAACGTCTTGAAAGACTCGATCAGTAGTTTCAACCCAGTGGAATATTACTGAAGTAATGTGGGTTGCTAGCGGAGGCGCGAGCTGCAGGTGGGGCTCAACAGTGACCGCAGCGAGAATCCTCTCGTGGCGTGAACACAATGGCGCTTTGCAAAATGGAAATGCCTATTGCGCTTAGATGTTTTCCGACGAAGGCCTCGAGCAACAACAGCGGGTGAGTCACCGCCGTTACTAGCTAGCTTTACTAGTGAAGGGCCCGGCTGGCCTGTTGTAAATACAACAGATGGAAGGTTAGAGCGGCAAAGAATGGAGGAGCGCTTCCCTTCCCGTTGCCAGGTGTTTGGCCAGCGTCCAGGACGGAGAGACTTGAGGTACACACCCTCATCGCTGTGGACTTTTGTCAGGGTTAACCAAAACTGCGACACGCACATGCAAACGACTTGTTCCTGTTTGCGCAGACGCCGCAGACACTTGTCAAATAGCACAATATGGCCTGAAAAAAAAGTTTGATGAGGCGTGCTGCTGATCGCTGTCAGGTAAGAGTGAAGAGTCTGAAAGAAAAAAAACAAAACCCAGCCAGTGATGGGTATTTCATTTCGCGTGTCAAGTGAGCCATCAGCAGTGTCGGTGAGTAATCTATTACTGAGTAATCCACTACTGTAATAAACTTTTTTTTTTTTTAGTAATCTAACGGGATTACTCTTGCAAAAATGGTAATTATATCATCATTACTTCATCAACTTACGTCTCGGACATATTTTGCAAGCTAAAAATGTCTCGTTAGCCACAGAACGTCTGAAATTAAGAAAAACAACCGAAAACAACGACGTCGCAGATTGATGGTGCAGCCGTGCATGCAACGCCATTGATATGCAAAGACGCACCAAAACAAGCATGGCGGCGGCTGAAGAAAAAAAAAAAAACAGCGTTTGATAGCTGGGAATACAAACATTATCTTGAGTTCATCTCGTCTAAATGAAAGAATATTGCGGTTCGTTGTACGTTGTGCGCAGGAAACAAGACGTTCTCGACTGCTTCTTTATCTTTTTTTAAGCTAAAGTACTTAGTATTTGATTGCTTATGAAACAAAGTTTCAGTTAAAGAAGTAATTAGATTACTTTTTAAAAGAGTAATCAGCAGTTGGATTACTTTTATGGAGTAATCCCAACAACACTGGCCGTGAGTAAGTATGCCACCATGTAGGAATGTGTGTATCCTCAAACCATTCAGTGACTAAGCGTGCGGTACATCTGTAATATTGCATATATGGCTGACTTGATTGTTAACTTTTAGATATATTCCCGGCAATCATTGATTCATGTAATATACATAGCACTAAGTCTTCAGTACTACTTGGTATGTATGAGTCTTGCTTTACCTTCCTACCTGATGGAGACCCATTACAAAGGTCCCCGACCCCCTATTGAACACTTTTGTACAGCCTAAAGTAAGAATGTCCTCACTCTCTTGGCTAAAAACTATTTGGCATGCAAGCACACACACAAACACACACACGCGCACACACACACACACACACACACACACAGCTGTTCCTGTCTCATGCTCCGCGGGCCTTCATCTGCAGTGTTCACACAGCCTTGACCAATCAATGTAAACACAGCGCTGAGGAAGGAAAGGGCCGTGTTGGCGTACGTGCTTTAGCTTTAGCTTTAGCTCTCCCCCATCCCTCAGGAGTAAAACCATGTTAAAAATGCCCCTCCCCAGGGGTGGGGGGGGGGAGAAGAGGGAAGGTGGGAAAAGACGTCTGTGACCCTGAACCACCCCGTGACTCCCCCGGGTTACTCCCACCGCCTGTCCTCACTCCGACTGATACCGACCCGGCTGCTTTGCTCTGTTATGTAACCGAAAGCCGTTTCCAACATGTGAGGTTTTAAAGGCATCTGCTAAGCATTTCACTCCTCGAGCCCGTCCGCGTCCATGTGCGTCCAGGGGCTCTGCTTAGTCACACCCACGCTTGTAAACAACTCGCTCCTCCTGCACCTAGCCTGATATTTAAATGTTGCAAATGCCCAAATTTGGTCACATTATACAAAAAAAAACCTGGAACTTGACGTCGGGATGAAAAAGTCTTTCGCCAGTGACTGTAACAGCGGCTGCTGTTTTTATATCTTTGACCCGAGCGAACCCTTAATACATTCACGCATCGCTCATTATGTAGAGGTTGTAATAACATATAAAAGCTCTTTATGTTGCGCTAGGACAAAATAGGCCACGGTTCAGAGTTTTCCAAACTCCCTAAATTTGAATGTCGAAAAAATAATAACGTCAAAACTGGAGCCGTAAACCAGTGGCTTTCAAAGTGGGGGCTGCGGCCCCCCTGGAGGGCCGCCAGGGGGCGCTAGGTGAACCGCAGAAAATTGGGGAGAAGATTAGAAAATAATGCAAATAAACAAATAATATTATCTTTTAACCATCTTATCTTCTTATAACTATACTTATCAAATATAATGTCAGAATTGTTCAATAGTCATTCGCAAACGTCGGCTTGTTCATGGCGTGGTGTGTGTGTGTGACGTGCCGGTTTCAAGGGCCATTTTCCATCGCACAAACTACAGAAAAGCATCCTGAAGGAAGATTTTCAAACCAAATTGTTCTTTCTAGGTGGACTTTTATCGAAGATGTCTTGATGTTTTTGAAAATAAACAGGATTTAAAAGGATGTCGAACACGCAGCGCTGAAGAGCGATGCCATTGGGAACGTGCAGTTCTGATTGAAGCGGCCATTGGACCTGTGAGCTGAGTTTGCCCTGCAGTCAATCGTCACCCACCAACGTCCTGGCCCACTTTCCCCCTGCTCCACGAGATCTGTAAAAGTAGGATGCAGGTTGACGTAGGTGTTACTGCTTTATGTCCCTCCTCTCCCCCAGCCGACGCGTGTGTGGAGGTTAGCTCGAGCGTTCACACTTTCTTTTATGTGCCTTTCCAGGGGGCATTTGGCAAAACTATCAGGAACCAGAATCCCAGAAATGTCTGTCTCACCAACAGAACATAAATCAAACTTTTTCCTGGCAGACAAGTTGAATTGTGAGAGGCACCTAAACGCTATTCCCAGCATACTTTAGAAAACGCCGTCCACATCAAACAGCGGGAGCTGGCTGGGCTTCGCTACTTCAGTCAAAGCTACCACATCAGATCACAGTTGTGTACGTTGTGAATTGGCACCACTTCCCAACGTTGGGCGGCAAGAGTGAGACAAAGATGCAAGTAGCACTAATATCACCTGAACACAATCAGCATGAGCTAAGCTGACTGCTTTTTAAATAAATAGATTTAACAACAACCATTCCATTAGTGCTAAGATTAAGTGGGGATTCACCGATACCGATACCAATATCAGGTATCAATACCAATACTGGAGTTGAGTACCCTACTCGTACTCATAAAATACGTGCTTATATCACAACAACGGTATCAGATGCATATGTATGTATGACAATTTGTTTGCACTGCAGGAACCCTGTTCCAGATAAGAAAAAGAAAATGTTCAGAAAAACAACACCTGTGGGGAAAAAAAGTAATTCTATAATGTTTAACGGCAGCATTGAGTACTAGATATCGGTATTGGCGAGTACTGAAATGGAAGTACTCGCACTCTACTTGCTATGGGAAGAAGACTTATCAGTGCATCCCTAGCATTAAGAGGAGCACCATTGCAATTCGTTAATTTTTGTGTCACTCTTCCTCTC
This sequence comes from Nelusetta ayraudi, assembly GCF_046127955.1. NCBI lineage: Eukaryota > Metazoa > Chordata > Actinopteri > Tetraodontiformes > Monacanthidae > Nelusetta > Nelusetta ayraudi. Next base: position 280,142 of record NW_027466081.1, read on the forward strand.
AGGCACACTGCCACCAGATACCAGGGCTCTCATGTGATCAATGTGGAAGAACAACTGACAGTAAACAAAGACAAATGGAGTAATCGCGTCATCACTCATTGGGTGTGCACCAATGCCCGCACGCCTGCTGGTAGGCCCACAGCAACAACGTAATGCACCTTTTTAATCAAAATTAGACCCAATTGGAGATTTGATTTGATTTGATCGTTTTTCAGTCTTTTTGCAACCATTTTTGGCGGCCCCTGCTGGTCAAATGATAGAATGCGGATTGGTTTGTTCTCTCCTAATGAGCTATTTGACAGAAAAGTGAATGTGGATATTGCAAAAAAAATATGGCCCGTCAGTTGCAATTTTATTTCATTTGTCCCTCAATCTCTTTGTGACGCAAGATCGGTGTGATGACAAAAAAAAAAAAAAATGCCCTCGAACTATCAACTTTCCAGACAGATGGAAGGTTGAAGATTTCAGGGACCAGAAACTTAATCCAAGGGCCAATTCCAATTCCTCCCTTAACTCCTCAATCTCAACCCTCGACCTTAACCCTCAATCTTTGGCCCTCAATCTTGGCCCTCAAAAATAAGTGTAAGGGCTTAGAAATGGGACACCCCTTAAGTGCAGTTACGTCTTCAGACTGTGGGGGGCGGCCTTACGCCAAAGCTACGTCCAGTCTGTCAAGAAGACGACAACGACGAAGAAGAAGGAGAAAAAGAAAAAGACGGCGAAAAAGGAAGAAGTCCTCCGTCGCGACACAAACGATGTACACAAGTAACGTGAAGCCGGGACCGCCGGTCCAGCTGACAAACATCGTAAAGTGAAAAAAAAAAAAAATGTTACGCAACAGTGATGTCAATAATCCATAAAAAACTCTTAAACTAAGACAATAAAATGGTTTTGTAACATTTATATCTTTATTAACTAAGAAAATGCTTCCATTTGTAGCTCGCTTTTACATTGCGATCTTTTTCGAAGATGTCTTGGCGAAAATACACAATGCCTTCTGGGTAGCCCTTACTGCCAAGGGTGGTGCCGGAGAATCTCAACATTGAGGGCGATACGGCCCTTAAACTCCTCCCTCAACTTGACGTTCTGAGAATCGGGACAGTACTTGCACCTCGCGGGAGCAGCGCATTTTTGAGATTGAGGGTTGAGATTGAGGGTTAAGGGAGGAATTGGAATTCACCCCAAAAGTCATTAACTAGAAACTACTTTTTTACCCTTTTTTACTAGGTAAAATGTTTCGAACCACTTCTCCTTAAACTTTAACTGCCTTACTGTTTTGCCATCATCAAAGCTGTTCAACTATAGACTTGCAGTAAATATGTAAAGTTTGGCTGACTCAAATCAAAATAGGAACTTAAGTGCCTCTATCTCGACTAAATACTTCTCGCAGCTGGACCACAGCTGGGGGGAAAAAAGGAAGAAAAAAGAACTTTCGGTGTTCCCGCCTGAAGTTCCGTCTTACTGGAGTTTGTTGCATTAAAGACGAATATCTTGACCATCTGCCGTTAGAGCATTTTTCTCTGAAAAAGTTAATATATGGTCAATAGTGCAATCAGTCCACGCTTGAATGAGGCAATAAATCATGTTGGTCTCTGGCACTGAATAATGGAATTTACCAAACAAGGGGGCAGAAGAGAGCTCTCTCTTTCTCTTTCTCTCTCTCTCTCTCTCTCTCTCTCTCTCTCACACACACACACACACATAGTAGAAACACCCTCAGGTCAGTGCACACATGCACACACAGAGACGCACGTAATAAAAACGTGCAAGAGAAACGGTTAATATGTAAATCTGGTGATTCATAACAGTTCAAGACATTTTTTGCTTTGACTTCAGGTTCCTACAAGGCGGCTCTGCAGCTTTTCCAGCCTTTCTGTTTGTTTCACTGTTTTCCATTTCAATAGGAGCAACACAGCATTTAAAAAAAAAAAAGAAGAAAAACTGGACTTTGCTTGGCTAAAACCATTGCAGTTTGCAACTTGAAGAGCGGAGGGTTTCTAATGCGGAGAGGAGGAGAGCAGTCGAAGTGAACGTAACGCCGCGCGCGACAAACTGCGGTCATGTAGAAAGTCAGCGTTGTGAAAGCGTCTGCAGAGGATAACATTATGTTCTGGCCTGCTTGGAGCAGCCTTTACGGAGGGAAAACATTGCATTTAGAGCACGTACTGCCTCTGAAAGCGTAGAAAAGTGCGGAGGGGGGCCGGGGGGGGGATATTTGCTTTGGTTTGACAAGCACCCAAAACAGTTTAAAGTCGCAACTTACGAGGAAGAGTGAGCAAAGGCCGAGCGAATAATCTCAACGTCTAATATAGCGTCTTACGCCAATACCAAATAAGGCAAAAGTGTGAGTTTTTACATTTTTTTTTTAACTGTGCTCGCAAAATCACGACATACTCAGACTCCTTCTCACTTAGTGCAGTGTTATTTTAAACACAAAAGGCCTCATCATGATGCAATAAAAGAAAGGCCACAGCTTTCCTCTTACCTCATTCTGCAGCTTTATTGGCAGGGCTACCAACAGCAAAACTGTCTTTTTGTTTTGTTCTGTTCCTCATCTTTCTTTGACTTCAACTCATATTTTGGAATTTTTGGGAGTTTTGGGGGGGAAAAAAGAGAGAAACTATGCACCAAAAAAAAACAATAAGATGAATTTAGTCAGTGGTGTTTACATTGAACGCATAGTTACAGGTTTGTCCCAGTGGGCTTCGGTTCTGATACCGTGACTGATACACGCTAACACTTGACAAGCCTTGCAAGGAGAAGGGAGTCCGCCTCCCGCAGCACACAGTTGCCTGCGGCGCAAAAAGAGAAGCAAAACAAAGCGTCACTCACCAGCTCGTAGTTGGTCGCTGGAACGCAAGTTGAAGACACCTGAAAGTAAAAACACGAGTTTTAAGTTTTAACTTGCAGCAACGTCGTCGCAGTGGAGAGAAACAGCAGATGAGAATTTATTTCCCCAACCCTTGTCCACAGATCGAAAGGTAAAGACATTATTTTCAATCTCGTGCATCTTTAACGGTGATGAGAAAGAATTAGCCGATGACAAAGTGTTTCAGACAGTCACTCGGAGTATTTTCTGTTTTGGTCAAACTCCCTTTGCCATGGACTTGGAGCTCTTCAGTTAGGCAGGTGTTGTCCTGGACTTGCATACGAAGTAACATACTCAAGACAAAGGTGAACCCCCACTTCGTAAAGTCTGCTCAGTGTACTGCGTAATGAGTCGTAGCTTACAACTAGCCACCAACTATCATTACAGTTGTTTTTTTACTGCAGCGTTTTATTGCGAGGAAAAGCCAATAAGCCCGAACCCATTTCCAAAAGCCCTCAATGCAGAATTCACATGAAAGAGGACAACGTTTCGAGATTAAACTAACTACCAACCATTTGTCAGCACGCTGTCTAAAGAATACAGACAATCCAGTCTAATCGCAAGTGGCGGCTGTGAAGCGTTCGAGTTAAAGATTGAAAGATCGGATTGGATTCTGCAGTTCTGCTCCGCTATTGCACCCGGGGAGAGGACACTGGGCCGTGGGATCTTCCGACAGATGGCACACTGAGTCGGGCGACTAAAGTCGGAACAATCTGGTGGCGCTCCCGCAATGATCCTGGGAGCTCGCAGTCAAGCCTGAGCGCTGAAGCTGATTAACAGGGATGACGACGTGACATGATCATGGCCTCCGACTGATGAATGAGCGCTTGATGATGATGATGATGATGATGATGAGGACAATCATCGTCATCACCACTGATGTTTCCTTCCTGTGCACGCCTGTTTTCTATCCCTCGGCTTTTGCTCTCCAATCATATTTCTTTCTCAGGACGACACACATACACACAAACACACACACTCTCTCTCTCTCTCTCTCTCACACACACACATTGGTGCAAACTTAATTATTCCCAATGAAGCATGGAGAGCTGCATCTCCCAGATAGCTAACAAATAGGTAAATGGGTTGAGCTGCTCAGCCCTCTAATTGCAGTGGGGCTTTTTTTCCTACCTATTTTCTATGTAAGGATTCTCTTATGTAGAATAATCAATGTTTACAATTATTAACGATAATTACAGTTTAAAATGTATTTAGTATCGTCAAACGCCATTCATGTGTGTATGCTAGGTAGCGCTAGCATCAAAGCAACTAACTTTTTTGCTACTTACATAAAGGATCTGCAATTTTTCCTTGCATGTTTCTCGACCTGCATTTTAACCTCAGCCGTGGCATGACAGCCTCAGACTGTTAAGGCATTATATGACATTCGTTCACTCTACTTTTGAGGAAAATGAGCTTTTGACGATTTTCCGCTGACGGTTGTTTTTTAAGCCAACCTTCAAAGGAAAAGCACCAGATGAAAACCACTGAAATGTTAAAATGACTGATAAGGTCCATCCAGTTGAAGAAGCGCAGCTCATCTTGGGGCGCGCTGCACTTGTCCCTCATGGCCGCCATCCCAAGGGGAAAACCAAAAAAATGTCGCCTCCAAACAGGAAATGCCCTTTAACAGACTCTGTAAACAGGTTCTCGAGTACAAAACCTGCTTTCATTCCATGCGGGATCCAGGCCTATTTAGGGATTTTTGACGTTATGAAACAGGTCCTAAGTAGCTGCCGTCTGTCACCGTCACCCGTCAACGCGATTGCCGGCTGTCGACAAAATGCTTTCGTGACGGCTTCTCAGTGGAATGCACGTCTTCGTCCGTGCGATGATGACGTGCCAGGAGTTGACAGAACCCTCTGCCTCCATCTCTGGCTCGAATCAACTCCATCATAGCTCCTTCTAACCCTTCCGATACGCCCCCTTCGAACCCTCAACGCCCGTCCCGATCCCACATCCTTATCACTTCTAGAATGCTGCCAAAGCCTGGCCAGTAGTGTTTCCACCTGATGCTGCCTCTACAGATAAATCGCCTGCTTCCCGTCACAAAGTACAGAAAGTTGCTTTTCAGACACGTTAGACGTAAAATGTTCAGTGTTTAACATTTGGGGTTTTTGAAGAAGAAACAGCGACTTCAAGTGGTTACATTTCAATTTTACATTTACAATTGCAGCGTCTGTCGCTCCCTCTCCCGAGCGTGCCAGTGAGCTACGGTGGCCTGCGCGCCCAACTTTAGATACCTTGCCCACCTTCTTCTTGGTTTATTTGAAGATGCAAGCATACACTATAATTACCAAACAGGCTGTCAGGCAGCTAGATTGTCCACACCAGGCTTCCTTAGAAATGGTGGTGCAAGATGGCAGCTAACTAGGAGCAAGACCTTTGATCTATTTATAATCTTATATATAAATAAGAACCATTCTAAGGGTAGGAAAACCAAATGAATTTTAATGTACTGTGTGTATACATGTTTATTAATATTTTATATTAATTAATTATTTTATATTTATGGCCAGTATATTAAGCTTTAACCAATATTGAAATCAAAAACCAAGCCAAATATTGCACACTGGACCTTTAAGTTTCTTGGGAGAGTCAAATCCCGTTTTTAATGCATCCGCGCCTTCATTGGAGCCTGGTGCTAGTTTCGTATGACTCCATGTAGAGTCATTCAAATAAAGGACACCTGTTTTGTTACCATTGGAAGTTGTTGTGCCACCTATGTGACAGAATGAGCGTAGCTGCATGGCCCTTTTAAATGACAAACGCAAAACATTTAAAGTACTTTCACCTCTGGTATGGCTCTCTATTGTTTCAGAGGTGAAGGCACAAAAAATGGGACAAATATAGCAGCAGGTAAAAACATTGTGTGTTCTTAATTTCTGTGCTGTTTGTTAAGTTAGCAAAGTGCCAAGGGAAGGAAAAAAAAAAGCCTCCAAGGCCTAAATTTTACTTTTAGGTTGTTCCTGCTAAAGAAGTCTGGACATTGGCATTGAATGGAGAGTGTAAACATCAGAAAACAAGAGAAAACAGGCATTTGCCCAAGGAGATACACAAATATACAAACAGTCTCACTTTAGCTTAAACTGCAGAGCCGGCGTTGCTGCTGTGATACTGCTGATGCATACACGATGTGACAGGGATTGGTGAGCTTGGAAACAATTGTAGGTCTCTTATTGTTTTACGCATATAATACAAACTGATGTATTTTTTTCAACACAAACGAAATAAAATGAAAATGATTTTCCATCTTTTCCCTCAGTTCCTAAGAAATAGAAGATTTAGTGGTTTACTGGAAGTAACTGTTCCGTTTTTCTTCTTGATTTGTTGATTTGTTTGATATTATTAAGCTCCATCAAGTGCTTTTGCTGACATTTTGATAAACGATCATGATTTACTCCAGAAGAGCATTTTGTATGATATAATACTTGAAAGTTCAGTCGAGATAAGTGGACTAGATTTTGGTTTTTCAAAGACCGAAAGTCCGAAAGGCTCCTTTACTTCTGAAAGAAGTGGATGCGTGGGAGCCTCCATCCAATTATTTCGGAGCTGAAGGAGCCTTTCAGAAGAGAGGCGTAAGTGACTTTGAGTTACCACAATCCAGCCCAGTTACCTTCAGTAAACTTCCAAAAATACAATGACCTGGACAACTGAGAACCTTCCCAGACTCATATCAGTAAAGGTTTGTGTTGAACAGACAAATACTACTACTACTACTACTACTACAACTACTACTAGATGGTCAAACTGTGCCCTCGACAGATGCAGCCCCGTATGAACTGTCTGATAACAGATTAAGTGGACATTTAATCTGCCGAATTGTATATTTTCTTGACAGTGGAACAACAAACTGGAGGACATACAATACTCAAAAAGCACTGCGTGACTTTCTTTTTCTAAATTCAGTCAGGAACATAAAGTTTTGTCAGGCAGAATGAACATCTCATGAGATATAAACTTCATTTGTAGTAAACAGCTTTATTGGCTGGTATCAACGCCGCCGTCCAGCCAGTGTCGCCACTGTAATAAAAAGCCCTGATGTGAACAGCGAGGTAGTCTAGCCACATCAGAATAGCTCACATTGTGCCTCGGAGTAGGGGGGCTCTGCTCTGCTGCAGTTTACTAAATCAGTCTCAGCCAAGATCTCCCAAAGACCACTTAGAATATTTTCCTTGAGGCGGGGTGCACGCAAGCACTTAGCAGCAGAACAGGGAAACTGCTGGGTGAAAAGTGTTCTTGACCAGGCACCAGACACTGAGAAGCAGGGGAAGAGCTTTTACAGTCTGTTGTATCGGGGTTGCGTGAAGCTCGAGGCTATGAGAACTTTCCCTAAAGGGTCTTGTGGCAAAGACTGAAGAGATTCAAATTAGATAAACTAAAGAAGTTTATTAGTTGTTTTTGACCAGGGTTAAAAAATATTAGAGACATTTCAAATCAATGTCAGACGATTATTATTATTATTTTTACGAGCGTTTGCTGCATCTCTCACAAGCCCGAGCATCATGCTGTACATTTATGGACTTAAACTATTCTATCATAGCATATCTTTGCTCTCAGTGCTTTTTTCTTTAACTCACAAAGTAAACCTTTGCCTACCTAAATATGGGGGATACAGAAACAAAGGCGGACGCTGGACTGACCTGGTCAGAAAAAATGAAACCTTATTTTTTCAGCTATTACAAGAAACCTTCTGATTAAATCACGGCTCGCAAACTGCTTAGAAAAAGCTTATTATCTGCCTCTGGATTAGACATGCAAACATGCGATTAGAGTAATAAATGCGCTATTATGGTGAATAAGGCAGTGCAGTTTAGCCAAAGGTCAGCCAATTTAGATTAAAAAAAAAAGCCTCCGTTAAGGTCTTTGTCCGCGCTGCGCTGTGCGTGGGCAGGAGGCCTGGCGAGGAGGCGTGTTGATGCTATCAGGGGGTATTCAAATGAGTGTAATATAATAAGGAATAATTGTGCTGCCGCATCCCGTACATACTTGTTTAAGCAGCAATAAACAAGGGCCCATTTCCTGCGGACAAGAGTCCGTGTCAGACGTCTCTCCGCTCACATGCAGTCGGCTTCCTGCTATCGACTGACACACTCCAGACTCAGTCGCCGTTACGTAACTAATGATATTCCCCTCGTATCTGAGCACAAAATGACTGCCCTCGTGAACAACACGGCCACTGTGGAGCCTTAAGTAAATGATGGATGGATTCATTACATGGGTAAACAACCCGGAGCACAATCTCTCATGGCCGTGATTGTACTGCCGCAGCACAATCTCCTCCGTGCACGATTCTCAACCGCAGGACGTCAAAGCTTGGACGCTGGCGAGTCCGCCGCGCAGGTTGTTTTGGAAAATGTAAAGGACGGCAAGGGCCTTGTCTTATGGTCTATGTTGTAGGGGAGGAAAGAAGGAAAGATGTATTCCTGTCTTCTGAGCTGCCGTTTAAACACACAACCGCCCCCCCCCCAGTGCCTTTGTTTTATCCATCGTTTGTCCGGCACCTTGCGTCTGGCAGATCCCAGCAGAACTCCAGTCGGTGGGATAACCCAGAACCACGAGGCTTCCCCGCTCCTCATAAGACTGTGCGGGCGCGCGCCCTTACAGTCTTATGAGGATATTAGCAAAGCACAAAGGTATGACGGCAAAGCCCCGGTTCGGGTGGCCGAGTCCTCCGGAGCTACTTGTTGGTGGTGGCAAGTTGCCACGCAAAGTTGGATCCTTCAGTTTCTTTCAATTCAGATCTGCATTCAGAACTTTACAAACACTCCCTGTCTTTTGGTATCATCTGCACTGCACTGTCCGGTGAGCAGCAAGAGGGATTTGAAACGACAAACTGAACCAAGTACACATCAAGTACTGTATGTACGTATATACACACACATACAGTATATGTGCTACCTACCTATGTACTATACTATGCACAACCTATATATCCTAGGATTGTGTGTGCATACACACACAATATATATGTATGTATATATATGTGTATATATATATACGTATATATACAGTAGATATGTACACCCCACACACACATACACACACACATATGTTCCACCTATGTACTACCTATATTCTGATTTAATTATGTCAATTCATAGCAAAAGCCCATATACAAGTAAGTAGAGTACACACCAATCAAGGGAGAACCAGTGCTCACAGGTTTTTCTCACTGTGTACAGTAACCGAAAGCCTCTGCGTACGCCTGGCACGTCTCTCCTCCACAGCCTGGACCACTGGCCCGCTGCCGACCGCCGCGCCTGTTCATCCTCACCAGCTCTTTGTTGGACAGAGCCGGTGGCACGGTGAGGGGAGAAGGCGCAGCTCGCTCCTTTTGTTCCAGGGAGACAGCGGGGGTCAAGTTCCCTTTTTCCAGGGTTTTTCAGCTAACAGCCAGCATTTACCAACCGTGCTAATTTGCACGTTCTGAATGGTCCTTGGTGCCTGGCACTTGGCCAAGCTTGGATAGGTTGAGGAGGTACAAGAAGGTTGCAAGGGGGATTGTGGATGAGAGGGTTAGTCGTGTTGCCCTTGTGTGCAGATCAAAAGTTCACTTGGTAATCTCGCTCAGCTGCGTTACTTATAGCGTTGCAAGACAACAAATTTGTGGTATTGAAACTATAAGTCGACTAACAACAGAATAAGTAAACTCAGTAAATACAAATGCAAAAAATGCAGAGTATCACAACTTGAAACGGAGTCTTTCATTCAGAATTACAATGCTTAATATGAATAGTTGTAAAACTATGGGAATGTTAAAGACAAGATTATTACATCATTAAATATTCTTCAATTTCCATCGTTGTCATGACCAGACAATGTTTCTGTGTATTTGGAAATATAAAGACAGAGGAGTTAAAAAAAAAAAAAAGAAAAAAAAAAGACATATCTCAGTCTAAATATATGAGTAAATAAACTTAAGTTCAGTCAACAAATAATCACGTTTCTAAGTTTTTTAAAGAATAAACAGTCTGTACAGTGAACATGGACGAAAACAGGACTGACTCCCAGTTCACTGTGAAAAATGAAATATGTTGACGACTTCCACTGAGCTGTGAAAGACACAGAAAATAACCACATAATATGGTACCGTGGTTCTCGGTTATGGTTATAACACAGTAGATAAGTTGATTTAACGCAGTCTTAACCATGACTTTAAATCATGCCACTCTATGATCTATGATCAAAACTTATAGAAAATAATTTGGGATGAGACGTCCTTGTTTTGCCTTCAAAGGAAGAGATGTGTGTCTTCTGCATGTGTCAGTCAACTGTTTCATTGCAGGAACACAATCAATAAGAGCAGACTGGAAAACACACACGCTTGAGGCAAATAGAATTACTGTCTTATTCCCCGTGGGTAAATTGTCAAGTCCATGGCACAAGTTTGGCAAAACAGTAACAAGATGTTCCGGCGCTGGCGTCTACCTGCTCAGTCGGTGACAAGATGAATAATTGAATCTTAACCTCGAGCGAACTGTCAGGCACTGTAAGGGGGGGGTGGGTTGTTGCCAACTTGCATCGACATACCAGAGCCTCCGTGCCGAATCTTACACCCTCACTCTTCACCTCGTGGAATGACAGACAAACGAGCAGGTTTGGATTTCGCGTGTGATCCCGACATCTTGTTTGCTGTGGTGCAATAAATCAAGTGTGAAAACCTTTACGCGCAACGCCGTTTGTTTTGCTTTCGGCATTTGAAACCCCCCCCAAAAAATACCTGCGCAAGATTATGAAAATAGATGTTGATAATGTTTCCTGGGGAACGGAATGGAGACACAGGATATTTTGGCCTCGTCGTCGAATCTTTTACTGATAACTGTTGCGCTCAAAGGAAAAACTGACACTGGCACCAATATTTCCTGTTATTTTGTTCCAGAGCACTCATTCACGTCAATCTGGAATTCTGGGTAAACAACAGGACTCATCATTCCAAAGACGTTACACGTTGAGACATACGTGATAAAGTATAGAACCTCTATGCTGATTGCTAAAATAAACCACAAAGCTAATGGCATGTATCTATTGATCTAATCAAAGAAAATCGTAGTAAAAGCAAAATCAGTTTCAAAAACCACAAACTGATACGGTCAAAGCAAACAGGGTAGAGAAGATCCCACACTCTCCCTTAGGTCTTTGTGAACTTTCCACCGTTCTCTAGCAGTCTAAAAGTGTGATTTAAAAGGAGCTCCTTCCTGCTAGAATTCCTTTCAAGAGCCGTACGCGCTGACGCAGTATGGGTGGTTCAAAGAGATGGCAGCTCGTCAAAAGTCCATTCAAAGCAGGCCGTTGGACACTCAGTAAAGACGATGACCCGATCCGAAACAGAAACCAAAGTACATTGAGAAGCTAGGAGTATTTTTGGCATTCCACCGACTTCTGGCCACAAGTAGGATAGTCCTCTTTGTGTCATCGCTGCAGATGAGGGACAATGTCATCTGAATGTTCTGGGTGAAAGCCTGCCTGTTAGCCCAACAGTCCGGGTTCTAGACTTCCATTAGTTTTCCATGGTTCCATGAGCTCCTATACCAGTCTTCAGCCTGATTGCAGGCAACCATTTGAAAGATTAGCCGTCATTAAATGTTTAACTATAATGTTCCCCCCCTTTTTTTTTTTTAGAAGTAATATAAGGGGCTCCTATGTTCAAGGGGTATTAGACCGTGAGGGCCTGAAGAAATCCTGCGCGGGAGTGCCGGCACCAGTCTTGACTGAAGGACAAATCATGAGTAAAGAGGGACTGCGGGCAAGTGGTTTCATTTAGAGCTAAGCCTTAGCGACCAATTTTCTCGTCCGTAACACCAACCTGATTTGATGGAATACATTCAGAAGGGGGCCGGACCCGCAGCGCTGAACTAAAACAATGGACAATGAAGCTGAAAAATATGACATCAGCTGGGGTGGGTAAATGGGTATGACTCGGTCTGAGTTTGTGGGCTTCGAGTCGTCTCCAGGGGAGAGGGAAGACCTCGGCTTAACAGCCGCAAATGTTTGGAATCTTGAGAGATCCACAATTTGTTTTTACTGCTGCAGGAGTCTTTCCTCCACTGCGACTGAATCTGCCTTCCTCTGGGCCTATCAGAGCATGCGAGCCCAAAGACCGCAAAAGGGTGAAATAACTTACTTGTAAGGTGAATCACGACATGATGCCCTTGAAAAATGCTGGGCTTTTAGCGTTCCCTCATCCGATTCTATTAATTACACTAAAAGCTCAACTTGAAGCATGATGCTTTGGCACGGCCGGAGGCTATTTCTGTTGCTTAATGTACTTTGGTTTCACAGCACATGCCAGCATTTCGTCCAGAGGACAAAGAGTACGAGTTACTGAGAGGACACGTTTAGGAGCTGCGCTGCAGGTCACCCGAAATTCTTCCGAAGCGAACCACATTTTCTTTAGAGAGCAATGTTCAGAGAACGTGAACGTAGATTTTACTGTAGTGCTTGCAGACGCGCGTTAATTCCCGGTATGTAATCCACTTACTCACGCCTCCCGTCAATTATAACCCATAACTTATGGGGGAAAGAGGTGTTGGCCGATGCGGTATTCTGATTCCACACAATGCGCTTCAGATATTTTTTTTTTTTTCTTTTACAAGGCAAGAGTTTCTCAGGCAGATATTCAATAAAGGGAAATTCCAACACAATTACAATGAGATATACTTCAGCGCATGCAGCAAAAAAAATGTTCAACATTAAAATAAACAAAGAGACAGGAGGCTTGGCTGCAGACACACACGCACACACACATGCACGCACTATGGAAGGATTACATCAGAGGAGAGGCATGACAATTCCTGCTAGTGGTTTTATATGGTCATGGACTGCTGCCTTATCCCTAATCCCAGAAATGCCTGTGTGGACACACAGACATCCAGTCTTATACATTTCCCAAACACTTAACCGTGCTTGTCCTGGCCGTGTGTGTGTGTGTGTGTGTGTGTGTGTGTGTGTGTGGCGGTGTGTAATTAGGCTTCTTTATATGTTGCCCAAAAGAGACTTGAATCGTACACTGTCCCCCCGCCGTCCCCTCTCCAGGCAGATGGTAATGATAAAAAATGTGTCCTCTGAAATGTAGTCAGGCCTTGGCTCGTTGCCAGCGGAGGAACACCATTCCCATACAACCGGGCGTCACCATGCGTAATACTGGTCTGCTGGACATGGAGTGCCTCCAAGTCTATGTGAGAAATCCCATGTCAAATGTTAGCCACGCAAATAGCCATCCAAGTGCGCTGATACGCTTTTGTATGTCAACTTCAGGTGAATGACGGAATGAAAAGGCAAAGAAGGAACTCGTCATTTCACCATGTCATCTATCAGTAATTTGGTGGCAACACCTGATCGATAAACATAAACTGTTATTCAGTGTGGCTGAATTTATGTTATGGCGAAGAAGGTCAAGGGTCAAATTGGTAGATTCTGTTTCAATAAGTTATAAAGCATAATAAAGCAGTTCATTACTTAATGAAGAGAGGAATTTTAAAAAAGAATTTACAAATAAAATATTAACCCATCAATAGTTAAAATTAAAACAACCATAAAACGGTCAATAAGCACAGTGCATAATTGGAACACATTAAGTACTTCATACATAAATCATGGAATTTTAAAAATCCTTTCAAAACTGCAGTTTAAAAGGGGGATTTAATAAGAATACAGAGCATTTCGTTGGCAACCACCTTTTCCCTTTCAAATTCCATTTCCAACCACTGTTGGACATCCTATGGTCATTTCCATTTACCATTTCGGTGGCACTTTGTACTATGGTTAGCCTCTTTTTGCCACTCAACAACGACAAAAGATTATAAGATGATCTGTTGGAGAAGAATCCAGACTCACAATCTGACGATAAATCCACCGTTATCTCTTTCAGACGGCTTACCTTGCTTTCAATAACAAAATCGTTTTATCGAACTAGATAAAACGATTTCAAACATTTTTTTTTCATACATGTTATACAGCCAATTGTACCATGTGAGTCAATGGGAACTTAAAGGCAACTCAGTACATAAACGCAAAAGCACTGAAAGCCAACTCCGTTCTAGAGTTCTAGAATCGCACAGAGTGACGACACTTCCAGCAAGTGGTGCGACCTGTTATCAGCGACCATTGTTCCGCGTTAAACAGCAGTCACGCACTTTCTGGAAGATATGAAGGCCACAGAACACAGAATAATGCTGCACCGGCTGACTGCAGGTCAAGAATCCAGACTCCCACACTGGGGTGGGGTGGGGGGGGGGGTAATATATTCAATGCTGTCTTGGCAAATCAGCAAAAAAAAAAAAAAAAAAAGGAAAAGGAAAAAAAAGATAAGGCTGATTGTGTCCGCAGACCACCGCCTCCCCCGCACCCCTCCCCCGCCCCACTTGAGGTAAATTGGAGGCAATTGCAATTATGCGTGCGTGCGAAAATAATAACATTCCAAAGTGCGGACGGGTTTTTCTCGTGCCTGAGGGCAGCAGCGTCCGCGCAGGGAACTGCTGCTGCTGCTGCTGCTGCTGCTGCTAACCGCTGCAGCTCACCCCGCCGTCATCAGCTGGTAACAGCGAACACCCAACGAAAGACGCACAAACACATGCAGTACATAAACCGTCAAAGCGCAGCCCGCTTCGCCCGACCACGTAAAGTTTCTCGCCCGCGCGCGCGCTTCGACCTCAGGTGGGAACAGCTGTGGCGCTGTCGAGCGCGCGATGTGCCGCCGAAGAGGTGAAAGAGACGGGGAGGGGAGGGGGGGAAAAAAAAAAAAAAAAAAAAAAAAAAAACCCGGGAGCAGACATTACAGTAACAGACAACCGGACTTATTCAGGAGCACCGACCACCTGGAGAGACCACACACACGGAAGGGAGAGAGAGACAGAGAGAGAAGGAGAGGGAGGCGAGCATGTAATGAACATAAACACGCGCAAACTGCGTTTAAAAAATAAAATAAAATAAAAATGAATAAATAAATAAATAAAAAACAAGCTGTTGAAGGCACGTTGCGCACATTTCTGTCCCTCGTACCCGCGTCACCAAACCGGACAAGGACGCACACTTTACATACACGCACTCACACGGTTACACCGTGCATGTTCCATTTTGGTGAAAACAAAACCAGCGGAGCCCCTCCAGGTGCCTCTTGCAGGACGCGGAATGCTGGAGGCTCCGCCGTGAGAAGCAGACACGCAGAGACGCGCACGCGGGACCCCGCGCTGCTCACCTGGAACACGGCGGTGGCCATCCCGTCCGGCTGCAAAGTGCGTGTCTCCTTCTGTCACCGTTCGCTTTCCCCCCCGTCCGACTGCGTCCTAGTGCTGCATCGTCCTTCCTCCCCACCTTCCCCTCTTGTGCAGCAGAGAGGCTTGTTTTTTCTCCTCCTCCTCCTCCTCCTACTTCTTCTTCTTCTTCTTCTTCTTCTTCTTCTTCTTCTTCTTTTTCCTCCCGCACTCCAGACAGACGTCTTACAAGCTTAAGAATCCACTCACTGTCTGTATTGCCTCGGTGCAGAACGCAGCTCGACCAGGGTGTACGCGTGCGTGCGTGCGTGCGTGTGGTAGAAGTGTGTTCGAGCTCCGGGCTATCGGTCCCCCCCTCAAAAAGAAAAAACGAGGGAGGGGAAGAAAGAAAAAAAAAAACGAGCAGGAAAAAGGGGGAAGGCTTTTGTGAAATCTCAGAACATCCCGCGGCTGGACGGGGCGCAGTGCAGCACTCGGTGCTGAATAAGCAGGCGAGCTCTGGCGGCCACAGCTTAGAGCCGATCCCCCCGCTTCCTCCTCCCTCTTGTTCGGAGCATTTTTTTTTTTTTTTTTTTTTTTTTTTATCCTCCTCCTCCTCCACCTCCTCCCAAATGGGGAGACACGCGAGAAACGAGAAAGGAGGAGAAACTATGGGAGCGGATTTCCCAGGGAGATCAGAGAGGAAGGGGGAACGAAGGAGAGAGCGAAGCTCTTCTTCTTCTTCTTCTTCTTCTTCTTCTTCTTCTTCTTCCCCAGTCGCACTGTCACTCTTTTCCACACGTTCACTTGCCGTCCCGAAAAGAAGCTCATTTATTTACTCTCTGCTTGTTATCGGCTACTCGAGTTACAGATTAAATATGAGCAGCAGCAGCAGCAGCAACAACCCGCTCCCTCTCTCTCAGACTTTCTCTGAGGCGCGCGCGCGCGCGCACACACACACACACACACACACACACACACACACACACACATTCTCTCACTCCACAGCTGCAGTGAGAGACGAGGCCGCACATGAATGAATCCATTGACTTGACGGCAACTCCAAAGTCAAACAGTGTCAACAGCGGCGGGCGGGATACATACTCATCCGTCACCGCGCTCAGCGTCCGTCGTCCCCCCCTCCCAAAAAAAGTCCCACTGTCTCCAGACGCTCAACACCGCCAGATTTCTTGCGTAAGGATGAAGAACAAAAAAAAAAAAAAAAAAAGTCATAGTGTTCAAGCCAAAACAATACAACACATCTTGGTTTCAGCTTGTTATTTGGTATTAGCCAAACTACTAGCTAAACTGCCGTTAATCCAGTGCACGGCGGGTCAATTGCTACAGGCTTCATCTTCTATATTAGAGAAGAATGATGACGAGTCAGTAAAAACATAACTCAAATGCTACAGTGTGGAAATGGAAAAGATAAAACTGCTGTTGTTTTTTTTTTGTTGTTGTTGTTTTTTAGCTCCCTCAAATCAATATAACAGGTTGCAACCATCTCCATCATTAGCTAGCTTGTCCATTCACACACATTCAGGCCTCTTCGCATCCAAGAAAAAGTTGTCCTGTATTATTTGAAAAAAGAAAACTATGCAAATTTCATATATATATATATATACATATATATATATATATATAGTTCACAATATAGCAAGGATAGTATTCCACCACTTTAGCTACGGGAACATTTGTTAAACGCCAAAACAAACTTGTATGTAGTTCAAAGTGACTTTAACAAGTGTGCTCTAAGGAGGCATCTAGCTTAGAAGCACGCTGGGCTCCCAGCGAATTATCTTGTAGCGCTCCTGCCTCTGGACTCCCACCACCTCATCAGCTATTATCCAGTAGCACATTGTGTGGGGAAAACGTGTGGTGCAAATTGGTGGCACATTATGTCGAAACATGGAAAGAATGGGCCGTCATCTTTGATCTTGCGCTGCAGTAATTGCACGGGCGCGAGGCAAAGTGACACCTTCAGCTACAAAAGGTGTGTTCGCCAGATGTCGGATCGCCGAGCGTTATTAAATGCACTATTAATGATAAAGGGGGCCAGGAAGGAAGGCACGGCTGCATGGCGGAGAAGACGTGTGGTTAACAGCACTGTAACATGTTTACAGCGTGACGCACACCTTTAACGCAGGGAACCAACCTACGCACAGCGAACGTGGGAAATACCCTCGTTTGTTGTTGTGCTCATCGTCGGGCTGTTACACGAACTGTCCGCTCTGAGGCTGCTGACAAGTGTGGAAACGTTCTTTTGGGGCCAATTCAAAATAAAGGGCAGACACATCTGCAAACAATGCTCCATGGTGAACTACAGTACATGTTTGCAGCGAAGGCTAAGCTTTCCAAAATAAGTGCTGGGGGGAAAACATGGCAACGCTTCCAGATACGTTGCGTGCTAAGCGAATGTGACTGGGATCAATTTATATATAAAAGCCGGCAGGTCAATTTTTTTCAGTGGCCACCTGTGGTATTGCAAGAAATGAAAATCACATGGAGCCCAAAAACATTTTTTTTCCAAAGACGACAAGGCAAAAATAAATGGCAGTAAATCAGTTGATCAGATGCCTCCAACTTGAAACATGGTTCATTATAAATTGTTGTATGTTGTTAAGTCAGGACTTATAAACTTTATAAGAAACGTATGAAGGATAGAAATCCCCCAAAAAGTTTATTCATATTTTATTATAATATTTTTTATTCTGCGCTGTCTTGGCTCGCTGTGATTGGCTGATACGTTCTGATTATTATCATGTGAAAGAGGCATGATAGGAAGTGACACGGCTGCAAATGCTCTTTGGGCCCAAAAATACGGAAGTACTCTCTCAAGCAGTGGTGCCTTGACATTGTGGTGTCTGGAACATCTTGTGACAAACGTTAGTGAGTGTTTGTATAGGAAAACAGCATGATCATGCAGTTTGTGCTAAAGAATCACTCTCTAGGCAGCAGAAAGGCTAGACTTCTTTTGGAATGAACTTACTCCTATACAACCAAGTTGGCGTCAATGAGGATTCGTGTCAGCACAGTCACCATCTAAAGAGGGTAGTTGTATTTTTTCATAATTGGTGTGTTAGTTGGCCTGCCAGTGTCTGAAAGAGTCAGGTTTTCATAAAAGGACCCCATTAAGGACATGAGCACAAAATTAAAAAAAAAAAAAAAAAAAAAGACATGTGAGGTTGAAATGAAAATCAAACAGAAATAAAAATGTGGAGAGAGAGAGAGAGAGAGAGAAAAAAAAAAAACTCATGCAGTGACTAACACAGGCTTCCCTGAGGAGCGACTCAACCACGCAGTGTGTTGTCCCCCTAGCGCCTAGCGGAGCGTTTCACCAACGCCCATGCAACGATCTGCCCAGATTTGACATGGACTTTCCTCTCTGATGCTGTGGGAACAGCTGGAAGAAGGTAGGAGGAGATGGAAAAGTCGTCACTTGGAAATAAAGAAAAAGGGAGGAAAAAAACAAACAGCTGGGAAGTGATACGTGGGCTGGGTGCACCGTTCCCCTCTGTGTGTGTGTGTGTGTGTGTACTGGGCATCAGGATGAGCTGCTGGAGCGGTCGGTGACTTTTTATCAAGACTTGTTGCGTTGAGCGAGGGACAGAAATTTTGCGAGTCTTCCTGCAACGTCGTCCCCCTTCATCGTCTCCTCCCCGCTCTTGGCCCATTATTGACATTCTTTCCGGCAACCCTTGATTACTCCATCGTGTTACAAGCTGGGTGTTGCTGCTTGTTTTCCTCACTGTATCCATGCACATGTCACTGCTACTATGCTGTTGCAAAATGCCTGGCCATGGGCCACAGGCTCCTGGTGTAATCCATCCATTCACGCAGATGTGGTGGGATGGGAGGGGAGCCGACAGACTGCTTGTTTTTGGTTGTCATCTGGCTCCTTTGACCGGTGGCCATCCAGCTGCGCAGCATCTTTGGAGCCAAAATCTGCTGCGTCGCTCGTTTTTCATCCCGAGTGTTTTTGTCTTTGGGGTCAAAATGAAAACGAGACAGATCCACATTTGTGTAGCAGATCAAATGTGACAAGTGTCAGCAAGGCTTCCTACCTTCACACCTCCTGGTTACACCTTTTGGAGGTGCGGCTTCTTCCAAGGATAAATGGGCATAAAATCCCCCGGAATTTGGTTTCATTCAGTTGGTAAACTGACATGCACGTACACTTCACTCACACCCACTTGTACAGCATACTTTTTTTTTTAGGTCTTACTTCATTCCTGAGACACTCATTAATCCCCAGAGAGACAGTAACAGGAAAAAAAACAATTTGGATTTTGTGTTTGCAAGTGCTCCTTCGGTGAACATTGGCGTCATGTTGACGTCCTCTATTCAGTCTGACCATCTCCAAGGTTGGCTAGCATGCGATTATTGACCAATCGCTGCATTAGTTTCATGGAACTCTCCAGCTACAAACACCCAGCAGGCAACAGACCTTCACCAGGGGAGGATGATAGAGAGGTCGTTTCTGGTTTAAGACACGTTTTGTGACAATGTGGTTGTTGGAGAATATTGTGTGCGGATGGTTAGTGGGAAAGTCTGGAGGGTGTTGTCCCCATTTGTATTAGTCGAACAATATTGTTGGTTGTGTCAGGTTTTCAGGGGCGCTAAGTATTTATGTTTTTTGTGCTGTATGTCTGTGAATGTTCTCAGTTATCCAGGTCAACTTAAAGTAGATGGGTTAAACTGGGGCAACTGGACCTGTTCTTGCAATTTCGAAGACGCTACGCCTCCCATCCAAAAGGATTCTTCCGTTCTGATGAGTACAGGAGACAGTAGGGCTTTTTGTTTACCTTCTGATATTGGTTTAGTGATAAATTCATTGTTTTTAATTTAGAGAATGTTGCCCTCACCCTCTTCTGTGAGTCTATTGAAATAAATGAAATTCCCCTTTTCCAAAAAGGATGATTTATGTTGCCTCCCTTAGGGTTACTCACATAGCCATAGACCCAAATCATGGTATAGGTTCTGTACGCCTGCAGTCTTTCCTTCTAAGAATCTTTTGGAGGTACATTTTGAAGTCTTAGAAAACAAAGTATGTAATATATATATATATATATATGTCTGAATATTTAAAATGCAGGTAGAAACTGCAGGAATGTTTGATTATAATCATAGTATAGTATAGTATAGTCATATTTACCATATAATTAAAGATGATGGGAAAATGACAACCTGTGAGAACATGCGAGCTCCATACAACCATGGTTCGCCACTGTGGGCCCAGTTGCTGAAATCATTCTCGAAGAAAAAAAACCCAACCGTGTTCGAGCAGCTCTCAAATTAGAGGCCTTATGATTTATCACATGCAAGTGTTGCTGCCGTGTTACTTGCAGACACTCGCTGGTATCGAGTCCTGAGCGAATGTCTGTGTTCTGTCTTGTGACTGCTAATTCAATAAGTGGGGGGAGCTGCTCACCATCTCCACTGCACATGCCAAGAATAGGATCCCGAATACCGAGATACCACAGCAAATCGGAACATTTTTTGTTATCGCCACACCACATCCACTTTGTGTGGTCGTTCAACTGCACCGTACGTCCTCCGTCATACGTACAGTGTTGAGAAATTCCTTTGACTATTGTCATGAAAATGAGCAAACACAAATTAGAAGTTTGACAACTTATTTAACAAACTGCAACAATTGATCAAACCTTTGAATTCACCAAGACGGTCACGGGTCTGATCCCTGGCCTGCCTTGAGTTTGAATGATCCTCCTTCCTCCCATACCTCAATAACATGCTCATGAGGTGAATTGGTGACTCCAAGTTGCAGGTAGTTACAAGTGTGAATAGTTGTTTGTCTTTCTATGTGGCCTAGCAATCAACTGTCCAGGGCTGTGTCTCAATTCAGGGTCTGCATCCTTCGAAGCCTGCATTTGAAGGCCAGTTGCGTCATAGCACTGCGCGAAAGCCTTGTCCCAATTCCCAAAAGTCAGAAGGACACTCCAAATGCGCCCTTGAAATGCGCCCTACTTTTAGCCGATTCGAAGGATGCACTGTTACTATCCTTTGCGTCCTTCTGTATCCCAGGATGCTTTGAGTGTTGCTGCAAAGCATCCTGGGATCCTGGGAAGTCAGCTGAAATTAGCGACATTTATATGTTGTTTTTTGCCAGTAGATGCCTACTGGCAAAAAACAACAT
Source organism: Nelusetta ayraudi (assembly GCF_046127955.1). Taxonomy (NCBI): domain Eukaryota; kingdom Metazoa; phylum Chordata; class Actinopteri; order Tetraodontiformes; family Monacanthidae; genus Nelusetta; species Nelusetta ayraudi. Next base: position 301,359 of record NW_027466081.1, read on the forward strand.
ATGAATTTAAGTATTGGTTAGCTTGATGCTATGAAAACGTCACTTCTGGGGTTGGCGAGCATGTGGGAACGACGCAACCAGGAAATACGCCGAGACGATTAGTTCGTCCTTCTCGGCTAAGTCCTTCGGAGGACCCGCCTTCCGACGGAGGACGCTTCCTTCAAAGGATGCAGACCCTGAATTGAGACACAGCCCAGGACATAAATTGTCCAGTTGGTGTGTAAGGGTATTTGGGGTTGGAGGTGGAGGGGCTGGGATAGGCTCCAGCACTCTGTCCTCGAACCTAAGTGGACAAGAAGTGGTTGTAGAAAATGGATGGATGGATGGCATGCAAGTACGTATTTTAACAACTTAATGGTGAAATAATAATTGTCTTCACTTTTTCTTTTTTTTAAACAGGATGTGTGAAAATTCATGGATAAAACCATAATTATGTGTCTACATTGGAATATCATTTTAGTTCAAGAGCTTCTCAGTGTAACCATTACAGATCTAGAAAAATTATGATTTTGGTCATTGCCAGTGCAGTCAATTTAGGGCGGCTGTGGTATAATACCTTACATTGGGCAGTGGTCTAATAAATTTCTTAAGCACTGAAGCGCTACAAGAAGCCACATTAAATCACTTTGACAACATCTCGTGTGTTCTCTCCAAAGGAGTTGACTCTCCACCTCCTGCTGCTCTCCTTCCTACTGTAGCTCCCTTTTCTCAGCGGGCCGCCCCCAACACATACAGCGGGAAGGAAGTTGTTAATGTTGTTGCAGGGATCCAGTACCATGCTGACATCTTTGTGTTATGCAACCTTCAGCCTCCCTATCTACAGGCAAAGAATAATAGCCTGTGCCTTTCACACGCCACTTAGTTTAGGTTTCAGTTATCTATAAGGAACTTAGCAGTGCAGCTGTATTAAAGTCCCTGAATTGCTTAAAATAGCACAGTCATTCGTCATCAAGCAATCCAAATGTATTGGAATCGGTTGGATGGTTGATTGACCGGCACACCAATCAATTGATGGTAGTTAAAGATCATCTCTTAAACCATTGGCAGTGAACGCTTCATTGTTACTGTTTGGCAATCACATGTACTACTATGCAATAATAAGAAGCAGTACACTTAAGTGTGTAAAATCTGACCTCATTTATGATTTCAAAATGGTAAAAACTTAATATACTGCCCATAAATGCATTAATAAAAGTGTATACTTGCAGTACAATAAGAGTAATTTGTTTTTTCTACCCTTAGAACGGTTCTTATTTATATACAACAATATACATAGGGCAAGGGTCTTGCTCCCAGTGAGCTGCCATCTTGCACCGGCATATTTCTATGGTAGCCTGGTGTGGACAATCCAGCTGCCTGCCTGTGTGTTTCTTATTTACGGACACTCGCATCCACTGGCGAACTCAGGAGAGGGAGGGTGAGCGAAAGAATGCTGCAATCTAAAATGTAACCACTTGATGTCGCTGTTTCTTCATAAAATTTCCAACTATTACACTCGACTTTTGTCTTTGTGATATTTAAGGTAATTAAGGATCTACTGGTGTTTTTCTTGGAGGGTAGAGCATCACATTGCGCACACTCTTGAGCCCTTTCTATCCCCTTGTTTATGTCAGACCGATCACACGTGCATGTTAGTGCATGTGAATCTCTGCCTACTCCTGCCCATCGGAACAGTTTTCCCACCACCGTGATAAATAGCAAGACGCAACCGTCCCGAAGTCAGCCAGACGTGCCGGAACTTGAGAAAACACTCGCGAAGCATGTTGGTCATTGAAAAACAATTTTTTTAATGAATGGACAACCAAAGCAAGTTATGTTTGGATGACGTTATTATCGAGGAATTTCAAGAGAATTAACTAGTGTGGGCCAAAAGATGGTCTCTTTGTAAATGACCAAACCAAAGTCTGTTATTGGAAGCGCTTGTCTTCAACAAACCTTGCCTCCATCTGATTATGCGATTCTATAGTGTAAAAGTGTAAGTATCAGAGTGCTAGCCTAGACTACTTGATTCCTGTTGCAGGGAAACTGATCTAGACCTTCATAGACCAAAGATATTATCAACAGGAAGGCCAGTTGCAAACTTTACATTCCCTTAAAAAAAAAAAAAAAATCCAATGCACGGATGCAGCTGTTTGGATGTGCCAGAGATGGATGGTCTGGCTGGGTTTTAATCATCCGGTGATGATCCAGAAATGTTAAAAATGTAGGGAGTGGCTACCGTCGACATATACAATGCCAAAACGTCTGTTCAAACAGCGGCATGTAATTGTGTCCAGACACTTCAAAAACCACAGCATGTGCAAGGTGATTATGATCAATCGCAAAAAGTGAAAAAAGAAATACCAGCCTTGAAAAAAATATTACTGTATCAACTATAGTTAAGAAATAGTTCCAAGAGCCGGAGTTTATTGTACCAGCTGTGGGCACGTTAGACGCAGAGTAGCAGTTCTCAACTCTTCACAGTGGAAAAATATCCATCCATCTATTTTCGATATCCGCTTCATCCTGAACTCAGGGTTGTCGGGGTCTGCTGGAGCCAATCCCAGCCCCATAGGGCGAAGGCATTGTATGCACCCTGGACAAGTCGGCAGTTCATCGCAGGGCCACGTAGAGACAAGCAAAGACAAACGACCATTCGCACTCACACTTACACCTACGGCCAATTCAGAGTTCCCAGTTCACCTCGCATGCATGTTATGGGCTAGGGGAGTAAGCCAGAGAACCCGCAGAGAACCCACACAGACGCATGGAGAACATGCAATCTCCACACAGAAAGGTTACCAAGCCTCGGATCGACCTTCCTGCTGTGAGGTGGCAGCTAAATGAGGAAATGTCTATCAACAAATTCTGTCCTCACTCAAATGAACTGCAGTCGTCATGGCGAAGAAATGCGAAATAAAAAAAAAAAAAAAAAAAAAAACGAAGCAGAGGCCAGTCGGCACAAAGGCACACGTGATTTCCCTCCAGACTTTAAAAAACACGCATCCTGAAAATATCCCAGCTGGGACCAGTGAAAACAAGTGCGTCATCTTGGAGCGAAGACTGAAAACCTAGCGGGTGTTCATGTTCTCCCTCTTTGCTTTTTCAGACCTCCTTCCTCATTAACGGTGGAACACGGTAGTTTCCTTCTCAAAACACACTCGACAGTCTGCGCAATCCGATCGCTCCCTCTTAAGCACTTGCACGTACTTCTAAATGCTACCGAGGCCCAAGTGCTACCAAAAACCGAGAGAGCCAAACCAGTGCATCTTTGCGGCGTCTGCTTTGACCGCCTTTGAACTTTTCGCCAGTAAAACAAACTTTACTGTGGATGAAAACGAAGAATGTAGATTTTTTTTTTTTTTTTCAAATCAGACAGTCTAAGTGACTGTTTCCAAAAAAACGTTAGCATGGTGCCAAGTGAAGTACGTCTGCAGTACCGTCTCAGTAGCAGTTTGCTGAGTCGACGTCAAATTTATGATTGATTTGTCTGTGAAAAGTGTGAGTGGATGGATGTTTTACAAGGGGTAGAGTGAGAAAATAGCTTTCTCCAAACACGCACGCGCACGCACGCACGCACACACACACACACACACACACACACACACACACACACACACACACACACACACGCACAAACATGCGGGCGCGAAGCCACACACCCAAGTCTTACCATTTGTTTGCAGTTGACAGATTAAATGTGCACGACTCTTGCCTCTTTATCTCCAGACAGAGATTTATGACTTCAGGTCCACGCTTAAGATTCCAAACATGTGAGCTCATTTATGACTGACAGCAAGGAGCAAACAAAGCTTTTTTTATTATTATTATTTTTTTGTGATGCATAATTCTAAAAAGAAATAAATAAATAAAAATGTTCCTGGCAGTCCTGCAGGCCTGGCCGAGGGCAGATAGTGATCGAGCTTGACCCCGTCATGGTCACTCCCTTGTTTTTCATGTCAGCATTGTTAGCAAATTGCTTCCTGCCAAAGCCATGATATTTGTGGTGGAGATGTTTAGAAAAGGAAATGCCGTAGTGATTTTTGAGGATGGAAAGGCTGAGCTGCAGAAAGTTTGTTTTTCGATGTCTCCTGCATAACTATGAACTCTGGTGTAAATTAAAGTAATAGCAATTATCCGATACAGTATTTAACCTTTGATTGTGAAATCAGATTTTTTTTTTTTTTTTTTATTGATTTTATAACCTCAGTAGTATAATGTATCAAACCCCCAGAAGTCACAGGTGAATGTGCTTTAGGTTGCCACAATGACTATGATGACATTTGAAGGGGCGGGGTTCAGAATTTTCGATATCATTTCCTAGCTAGCCAAATTGTGCTGCTTATCATTCATCAGACCGTTTTAGTCGGTTCCCTAGTTTAGCTGAGCTCGCTAGTGCAAGGCTAGCACAAGTCAATGGTCTCTGCTAGCCATCCAACAGAAACAATCTTACCCACTCCACAGTACACCCGAGGCAGATAAATGACAATGCCAGACTATCGATGTATCGTTGTACTTTGAGAGACTAGTGTCTCAGCAACAACTTCTGAGACTTCTAAGAAGTTACTTACACTTCCTGCAGTTGGTAGTTGGCTACGGCAGTGGTGGACCTGGAGTACGAGCTCTTTTATGTGCCTGCTGCTGTCATTGCAGAAGCAGAGTACAGTGCACCCGCTTGTTATACTACTGACCAGAGCAACGTTCATTGATGAACCTAAATATAACAATTACGTTATCCCAAAGTGAATATGTTTGACACATGGAACAATAACTTCAAAATAAAAGTGGATCATCTTCAATCTTGGAGTTGGCCAGAAAAGTGAACAGTGGATCAAAAACTTTGCATTCCTCAATGTACTTTCAGTAATGGCATTTATTGTTGTTATTTGGCCAAACCTATCCATGTCAGCTATCTTTGCATCTACTGTATCACTGCTTCAAGTTGTAAAGTGACAATACGCAGGTGACGGGGGCTTCTTTTCTAATGTGAACAGTGTCTTTTGATAAGTGTTGCACCCCAGGCTTGCATGGCTGACTGAAGGCCCCACCTCAGTTAGTGCAGCCCCTGTACACCACACCCCTGGCATTTCCTGTGCGAGCAAGAGAGACTGGGCAAAGCTGGCAAGCAGCACCCAGTCTAATAACCAATTCCAGATGAGAAGCCTGAATACATTTGTGTACCATGTGTGTGTGTGTGTGTGTGTGTGTACGCCCAGGAGAAAGGTGTTCATAAACCCTCCACAACAGGTCCCGGGTTCGTTACAAGCATGCGTTTAGAGAAAAGCTTCACTCCCATTTTAGTCAGTGTGCTCTTTGACTTTTCAAAACAACGAAGAAGCATGGGACGACTCCTGCCAGAGGGCCCTTATTTTTAGACACGGGCGAAAGTCCAAGTCGCCAGCATTTATCCAATATAAACACATCATGGTGCAAAGAGGAGTTGTTTGGACATTCTTAAGATTTTTTGCCCAACATAAATTCCCTGAGGTCCCCGCTCACCAACATCTGCATACATACAGCCCTTCCCTCCCCTAAAACACACACACACACACACACACACACACACACACACAGAAGGAGCTGCCTCCAAAAGAAATGATTTTCCCCTCTGACAGTCTTAAATATGTATATGAATAGATTGTTTGGGTTTTTTATTTCTTTGTTTCCTTAATCTGCTAAAACATCATTTACGTTTTGCTCTGCCTGACAGAGAATTAAAAAAAAAAAAAAAAATCAAAATGGTTTAACTCTTACCTTGACTTCACATTTCTTGTGGCAAGCTATGCGGCACACTGGAAGGAAAAAAACAGAAGACAGACAAGTAAAAATTAGCCTTGCAGTCCAAGTGATTCCCAAAGCGTTGTGGTCCAGGTCAAGACAAACACTGTGGTTCAACACAAATTGATACAGAGTGCAGCTGTTGGATTGGGGGGGGGGGGGGGTGTATTGCTCAACAAGATTCTACTGTTTGTTTTCAGGTCAGAGCCAAATTGCATCATAAATTTGTTCTCTTATCTTCTTATTCCGAAGTAATGTCCATCTTATTCTTATTCTTCTTTCTTTCTTTCTGTCCTTACAGCCTTCCACACTATTTTCATTGGCATCGATATGTTTGTTTTAAATTCTCTTGTAAGTTTCACGTCGTCGCCACGTCCAGGTTTGGTGGCTACTTCTTCCAGATACCGAGAGCCAACGACTCCACGCAGGCCAAGACAGCGGCGCGGCGGTTAGCGCTGCCTCTCCATGTACTCCAACCTCGTCCAACCGTCCAAAGATGTCGGGCTTGATTGGCAACTCTGAATTTTTTTTTCGTTGGATTGTTGGAGGGCTGTGCGACTCTTTGTGTCGGCCCCCTTTGATGAACTGCTGATTTGTCCGAGCTGGAGCCCACCTTCGCCCCCAGAGAAGTGCTGGGACGGACTCCAGCACTCTCCGTGCACGATAAGCGGTGACAGAAAACAGCCTGTCTGTTGAAGCGCAGCGCCGTCTTTGCGGCTTCCCTTCACTCCCACGTTGAATTTTAAAGAGTGACGGGGCCTCTGGCTAATTAATTGCCAAGGACAAAGAAGGCAAACACAGCCAAGGGTGAAGAGCCATAATCTTTCCAAATAAAAGAAGAGGAGGTATGTTTTATTGGAATATACAGCACCTTATGGAACAACTTATTGTTCCATATTTTCCTGTCCCCAGCTGCAGAAATATGTGTCATTGTCATTCGCTGTTATCCGACTGATATGAACTTGAAAATGATGCCCGTATTCTACGCTGCTAAGATCGAGTTAGATGTTATCTGAGCCCAACATTTCCTGTATTGGTGACATCTTACCTGTGGCATTTCTCCAAACTGTGTAACTCTTTGTTCCTAAAGTTCACCCACAATTGAATGTTCACCTATTAACTACTCAACCCTTACGCTGATGGAGTCTGCTCTGACATTTTCTAATCTCATGCAGGTGAAGAAAGCCTGCTGCAGCCAATTACTCCAATGTAAAAAAAAATTAGCAAGTTTTAAAACCTGGCATGGCTGCAATTCAATGAATGGGGTTTTGAATGAATCCAATTGCCATACCGGGTTTTGTGGATGGTGTGCAAATCTAATTTCATAAATTCCAAAATCTATAGTTGACATTTTAACTTAGAAGAACAATCATGTGCCCTTGCCTTGACTTGGAATACAAGACCATACCTACAGAATAGAGTTGAGAATAACAAGAAATGTAGACAAGAGTCCTTTTAAAATGATTGCAGTAGTTCAAGTGTTTTCTGGGCTGTTGATTTTGATTGGTTTGCTTTTTCTTTCCGATTTAGCCTTCACATCTTGACAATGTGGATGATCCTTTTGGTAGGTACCTTAACTGAGAAGCAACAGGCCTTCAGTTCACGGCTGACCCCACAGAGTTTTCATTCTTACAACTCAGCGTGAGGTAAAATTACTCCTAACTTTCATTTTCCTGGTTCACAGGTCCAAAATACACTTGGATACACGATGATCACCATGAAAACCATTTCCATGGCTCATGTACCCGTTACTGTGTAGTGTAGGTCCTGAAAGTAGAAAAAAGTGAGAAACGTTCTTTTTTTAAAAAGTATAATCATGGCCCATCATGGTCGTTTTTATTTCGGCACACGTAGAACTATATTTGTACATCTTGGGATAACATCTAAATGTCAGTTTGGCTTCTTGATTAAAGACCTTGAAATGCGGGTGGCACAGTCAAATACTATTGGGATACCCTGTTTAAAGTGTTTCGAAAGCTCCCAGAATTCCCAGGGTCAAACTCAGTGGACTTCTCATAGACAGTGTGAGTCACGTCATGTGTGACAGGCCAAACACTGAGTCAGGGCTCGCACAAAAAATAAGGGAGTCACTGTACAATGTGGTCGTCATTTAACAAGACACACCTTGGTGTGGTTCTTGAAGGTTTGGCTGTGGTGACTTTCAAACGCAAAATTATTATCGACTTGTATTTAAGAGGATCAGTGAGTTGTTGTTTTACTGTTGTTGCTTGCAGTTTGGTACAATAAGTTGCTGCTAATATTAGTTATATTAGTTATTTTTCTCTTCATGGTCACCCGTGTTGATGACCTTGCATTAAATGATGGACGGATGGATGGATGGATGGATGGATGGACGGACGGACGGATTGATTTTTTTTTGTCACTCCTAAGTTGCGCAAGTCACAGGGGTGCATATTATGTGACCATTAAAGCTCCAACCATTGTTCTCAAGCTCACTATTTCATATATTGTTCGTTATATGGGTTAAACGCTTGATTCTCTGTCAAAGCAGTTCAGAATTCCAGATTAATTCTGTCTCGTCATGTTTGTTTCTTTCCTTTATATTCAATGTCAATGTCAAATTCTGCAGTTACATGTGCAAAACTTGCAATTGTGTTGTCAATGCTTTGGAAAGTTAACACTCTGTACACATAACATTAATGCTGCTGACATTTGCATACATCTATCATGCCAGAAGTGCTGGTTTTTCGTCTTCTGTGCACATTATTTTTCATCTTAAGTCGTAACAGAACAGCAATTCTCTCTTTTGTCTACGCAGTCATGTGACCCTTTTGAAAATGTACCCCTCGTGTTTTAGGGTTTTTATTAAGAATAATATTGTTGGCCTGTCATATCAACAGAAAAAAGAAAGAAAGAAAGAAAAACAATGACGGCATTGCCTGTGACACGATGCAGCGTTATTTTTTCAGTGGCCGAAAATTGAACGTGAATATTTTCTGTGGCCCGCCGCGGTGTTTCTTACATAAGGGATGTGACATAGGCCATGTGGAATGATCTCACGGGGGGGGGGGGGGATTTAAACATACTCGAGTGTTTGCTCGATAAGCACGGAAGCCGTGTCCTGTACATCAACATCAGGACATTGTGCAGTGCCTTTCCCAGCACGTGAGTCCTACCGCCCCCTCCCAGTAAACACGGCTGCGGGTGCACGTGGAGAGAGGAGCAGGACTTCCATATTGGGTGTGAAAGAGCCGAGCCCAGTCGGACTCCAGTTGGGCTTTACCTTGTTAGGAAGTCGCAGCTTTGCAGGGTAAACAGACTAGAAATATTCCTGATGGAGGGAAGAAAGCACAGGCGGGTGGGGGGGGGTGACCCGAGGCAGGCGACCGGGAGAAGTGGCGAGGAGGAGGACGAGATGACAGATTAGAGGAGGAGATGCAGGGTTTCGTCGGGAGAGAGTGGCGGCGACTGCTCGCATCAATCAGAAGCCAACAAGCAGAAGGAGGTGGTGATGATCGAGTGGCCAGTTACTGCGTGAGCACGTGAGAGGAAGGCAGGAGGTGGAGGTGGAGGTGGGCGACATTTTCCTTCCCCTGCTTCTCCCTCGGAATGAGTGGATACTCCCCCAGGACGGGGCCGGGCACTAGACCCAGTGACAACACTCAACACAATCAGAGGGCAGGGCCGCACAACTTCCCCTTCCTCCCTCCCTCTCCTGCTGAAATTCTCCCTCAACATCAGCGCTCTGCCTCTCGTGTATTGACACAAGAGCACCAGCACACGGCCAGTGGCAGCACTGGCAGCATGTCCCTCTATACTAACTGTATGTTGCTGCAGAACCTAATCGGCGGGTCCACATGGTGAATCAAAGATTTGAAGACACGAGTTAAGATGGGTCTTATTTTATTTTTTTTATTGAGTCTCACTGTGCAGTTCTTAAAGGTTTGAAGTTGGCTAGATGTTGATCTGGTGGGCACGGGATTGTCTCTGGGCCGCCACGTGAAGACGTTTCAATGGCTCCCATTACATTGAGGTCCACAGAGTGCAAGCAAAAGGCTTGTTTGAAGTCTGAAGGAAGTCTGGTTAAATGCTGAAAACAGCATGTGTCAATTCTTTTCAAAATAAACAAACCAACTTTCTTTATAACAACAAGCAACATGTGGGACACCTGTGTTGTTACTAGATTCCCGAACAAGTAAGACGTACTCATATGTATACATGAGAGCATATACACATACACATATATACATATATATATATATATATATATATATATATATATATATATATATATATATATACATATATATATATATATATGTATATATATATATATATATATATATATATATATATATACATATACACGTTTAGTGTTTACTTCCTTGTTGCCAAATCTAAAACGTTATGTTTTAATGTATTTTATATATTTTTCAGCATTCATTTTTCTTTTTATATATTTCTGCTTTAGTTTTGTCGTTCAAAAACGTTGCAAAAAACAATTTGAATGCTGAGTCGCTGAGTGAGTAGTGCTCCTCATCAGGTGAGGGCCATCTCAAAGGCGAGGGCTTTCCTCAGCATCATCTGCATATTATAGTTTCAGAAGCTTCCATCAGAGTAGAGGTTTAGTCACTGAGCAGATGCTGCAGACTGCTCACTGACGTGAGTAATAGAGGCATTGGACTACGTTATTATACGGCGTATGTATATTAATTTCCGTTTGGTACAGACCACTGTCTCTGTGGGGGTTTTTCTCTTTAGGTTACTTTGACTGTGTTTTTCACCTCCATTTCAGGAGGTGAAAATCTGCATGTGATTCGTCCACTTGAGGAACACCTGGTTGGAGCATGGTTGAGAACACATGTTTTGTGTCAAAATACCAGATTGGACCAGGTTAAGGTTTTGTTTCTACACTGACTGCACTCATCATCATCATCGTCATCATCATCATCATCGATCATTTGTTCCATCCATTTGTGCGATATCAGGGGTGCTGATTTGCTTGATTTTTATTGATATTTTTTTCAACACGGTAGTGTAGTTGGTCAGGGCTTTTTGTTTTTAGATAAATTTAATTTGTCATAGCGCTAAAAGCTAAGGGAGTTAGCTCCAGTCATTAGTTAGCTCCAGTCATCTTGCAGTTAGATTTCCTTCTATGGTTTGACCGCATCTGCCGGCCCTCTCAGTTTATTCTGTTTAATTTGCTGCTTCAACAAACATTCATTTTATACAGTAATTTCCTGTAGGTGTGAAGCAGCAACAGAAAAAAGATAGCCTAATGCTAGGCTAAGGCTAGTTTATATGATTAAATATTTGAAGGCACTTGGAGGCCCCTCGTAGTTTTTTTTTTTTTTTTTTTTTTTTTTTTTAAATCCTAAATCACAGGAGCTAACAGAGGTAAAAGTGTGCACAGCTGAAACCTGGCGTTACACCCACACACACTCGCTGCGGGTGTACGCTCGCCGCTCTCAGTGGAGTAACGACATTAGTAATTATTGCCACTTGTCAACACGAGTGTCACAGGTCAGCCCACACGTTCTCCTCAGCTGAAATCCCTGCCAGTGTTTTGTCTCTGCGGGTTAAGAGCCACGCCAATCCAGCTTTCCAAACGAGGGAGATTCCCGAAGAACATCGTGAAAACAACGGGATAAATCCCAAACGAGAATTCCCATGGGATCGTGCCGTGTGCTCTCCCCCCCGCCCCCCGTTTGTTTGCTTTGACCATGGGACAACAACAACAAAAAAAAAAACATGGCTTCTGTTTGTGTATCCCCGTGTTAGTTTGCGCTTCATCTGTTCAGTTGAAACAGCTGCTTCTCTCGGTTCAGCCACCAATAACACAGCAAATTAGCACGTAAATATGCCAAGACGCCTGACAGAGAGGGGCGTCACAATGTAGAAAAGCAGGTTGCAGGGGCGGCCAGGACAGAGGAGACTCGGTGTTACACTGCCGCCTGCTGGTCAATTATAAATGATTTTCCCCACGTTGCAACTTTGAAAATCTTCAAAGTCTGTGTGCTCCAAAGACAACTATATGGCAATTTCAAAGCCATAATTCATTCACATACAGTAATTAGTAAATAATTATTTAAATATTATAGTATAAATAATAATACTAATAAATCATTTATTGAAATACATTTTCACGATTTTCACTGGACAATGGAACGTTAAAATTGTTTCTTTTTCTTAAAATACATTTCTGAATCAGTCAAAAATCAGAATTAAATATAAACATTATTAATCATAAACATTAACGATTATTATTGGCGCATTATAAAGTTATTTTGAAAACTACAAATACCAATATAGCTTCATTTTCAATGTTGTGTTATTGTCGCATTTATTAAACAGGACGATTTCATGCCTTACACTCCAGTCCCTAGCTGCAGTGTTTCCTTTCATCCAACAGGTGGTTCCCTAACAACATAAACAACCGGGTGCTGCCCGCAGCACAAGGACTGTACTGTATCATTACACAAGTGAGCTGGAAGCACAATGAGCCGTCTTGCTGCAGACAGTGATGGTGCATCCAGAGTTCACCGGATAATAAACCTGGTATGCGGACTGACAGAGTCCAGAAGTTCACGAGTGTGACTTTCCATTAAAAAAAACAAAAAAATCAAAACAAAAACACACACAAATATCCTCCACGCCAGCCGGCAGAGCAAACACCCAGACTGTGTTAGTTGGCAAGGCTCATGAAAAATCAGTGGAGTAGATTAGGATAATGAGATTAGACAGAGGGAACAGTCACGGAGCATGATACCACATAAGGTCAATGATTATATTTAAACCATTAGTACAATGGATGCAGTCTGAGTCAGGGGTGGCAACAAGGGGAGACAGTCAACGACTTACACACAGAAACCATTTTTTTTGCGTTCATCTCGGCTTTTGGACCTTTTTCCGCAGCTGAATCGCTGTGTGATTGTCTCCCGTTCCATTTTGTCCAAGTTCTACGTCGGTGCCGAGGCAACTGGAGACTGAACACTGCCTGCCGTCACAGAACGCTACTGTGACCAGGGCAAAACCCTGATGGGGGGGTGGGGCGGGAGGGGGGCCTTCCGTCGAGGTTTCTGCGAGATTTGGCGGGCGTGTTTACGATTCTCTTCCACGCCTCTCAGACATCACGCAAGTCCTGTCCCCCCCCCCCCCCCCCCGCAGCCGCAGAACACAAGCGTGTGATGTAAAACCAAAACAGCCGTCTGGAATCACTGCAACAAGCGCGCACGTTTGGATTCGAATCGGCCGCATACCAGCCGTGTGAGCTCAGCAGCAGAGAGCAGAGCGGCGATAACCTTCACTCTCTGTCACACACCTTCCGTTAGCAGCGTGTTCCCAGCCGCTCTTTGAAGTCCTTGTTTACACTGAATTTCAGGGGGTGGGGGTGGGAGGAGCGGCGTGGCAGGCCGGAGCACAGCGGCAACACCCCCCCCCCCACTTCCAGCACTTCCACTTCCAGGCCCGTCGTCGGTTTTGTTTGGAAGTGGCTGAGCGACTCTGAATAGCACCTTCACGAAAGCCGAGCAAAACAGTTTGTAAGAAGCACAGCGCACGTCCATTCATTAGCGTCCGTCGTTGACTGTAATGCGGTGGTGGCGGTTTTGTAGCCGAGATACGCTGGGATCAGGCCCGGAAAGATCTCGTCTCACGTTTCACAAGCAGCTTGTTTCAAAGCCTGTTTTCTGCTACTGGTCCAATGATACATAAGATAACTAGTATACATGAGGGGTAATGAACTATGTGAAGCGATTCAACAGGGAAAAACATGATCTGAAAACGGGCACAAGCACACGTAAGCTAGCCCGATAAGGGGTGGGAAAAAATGTATTATTTAGATTAATCACGGTCATGACATTGCCAATTATGAATTGATTCAGAAATTTTTAAAAAAAATCTATTTTTTTAATAAGGCCGGAACTCATCTGCGACAAGACACCGACACACAAGGCATTAAAGATGATTGAAAAACGAACCTGGCTCCTTCGGGATTTAAAGCCAGCGTATGAAACTTGACAAAAGTCACACTGTTGTCACACAAGTTGCGTCCCGCCACAAATAAATATCGCTGGAACACGACAAACATGCGCACCCGTATACATATATATATATATGTAGGAATCGTAGTAAATTGCGATTCTCGATTAATCACGATTAATTGATTCATAGCCCTCTGAATCAGAATCGAATTGGATCGTCAGATACCTCGCGATTCCCACCCCTGTAGCCGAACCTAGCTTGTTGACCAGTTTGGGCAAGCAATAAAATCCTCAGTCAGCTGAAGCTAAACCCTGTGTCTGGCAAGAGTGGGCAAAGCTTGTACTCATGGGAGAGGCACATAGGCAAACAACCACATATTGTTACATTTAATGACGTTTTAAAACTAACCTCATCACACGGGTTTGTGGAAAAAGAGCCTCCGGGAAAACCCCCACACAGAAACAGGAAGAGGAAACTTGACTGTAAATAAACAACCCTGATGCCACATCGAGTGTTAAATCATAGAATCCTCCGGTGAACTTTGCCTTGTTTTGTTTTGTTTTTTTTAAGTCAAACGGCGCCGCGCATAAACGGGCTATTTAACCTGACCCGCAGCGCGGCGGATGAACATAAAAGACAGTTCCTGTCCCCAGGCAAAGTTCTTCTGAAATACCCTCCCACAGACACGGAGGGCCCGTCTTTATTTTACTGGCACGCCGCGGTCCTAACCTGCGTCAACACGCTATTGTCAAAGCAGCTAACACCTTGTATCCTGCCAGCCAGCCGCTTCAGGAGGGTGGAAGTCTGGGAGATTGTGTCATCAGGAGACCATGTGACTGCAGAATGTTAGTAAACAACAGCGGCAGACAGGAAGTGACTGAAAAAGGCAGCTGCATCCCACAAGGCTTCGTGGTGAATAACAACTTTGAACAAAGTCGGGGGGGGGGGGGCACTTTGAACTTGAATCTGTCATTCCGTTGTCTGATAATAACGTTAATAAAAAAAAACATCACTCCCATACAGCAAGCTGTTAACAAACTTGATGCTCGCAAAATAACCCCCATTGAATGTTAAGATTTTTCGTTTATTCATTTCAGATTTTAGGCTGCACAGAGGAAATTTACCTTGAAGCCACTTCCTGTACTTCAATTTGCGAACAACAACAAAAGCACTCAAAATTATACCACAATATTACCAACATTGTTATTATCATTATGATAATAATAATAATACATGGCACCATCTTCAGCCTTTTACAGTGTCATTCCACTTTTGTATGTCTTTAACCAAGTGGAAAAGTATATCACAGGAGAGTGAGGAGTGAGATGGAAGACGAACGAGGAAAACAGTCTGTTCACCTTGTGCCGTCCTCATAAATCAGTCTGTTACTCTCGCTCCCTTTCTATCACTCGCTTTCTCTCTCTCTCTATCTCTTGCTCTCTCTTTCTCATAAATACACGCACATACACACACACACACACAGTTTGACCAGGGACTGGGAATTAAACTGAAGCAAATTAAATCAGATTGAAATGCAGCCCTGTCACGATGGTTTATTTCTTTAGAGAATCATTTCCTACAGACCTTGGTCCCAGGCCTTCTTGGTTAAAATCAACACACGGTAGCTGCTGATACCTTCAAAGCAAAGCAAGTGAAACAGACAGACAGACAGATAGATAGATATAGATAGATAGATAGATAGATAGATAGATAGATAGATAGATAGATGTTTTTTTTCTAAGCTTTGCTTTCAAACATTTACCCGACACGGGTCACCACTGTAAAGCCAAATGCTGCCTGTGCCAAACCAAACATCTCCTCACTTCCCTCTAATTTCATTTGACGTTATCTATCTGAAAACAGACGTTTCCACACAGCACGCCGATGTGGTGAGCAGGCCCGGCTTCTTTTCTCTTTTACCTCGCTCGGAACGTCATACGGCACAGCTTTAACCGCACGTTTGGGGAATCGTGACCACATCTGTTATCGAATTTCCTGCAATTGTCTGTTGTTCCACACTGCAGTTTAATCTTGCACAGTGACATGTGCTTTTGGGTTAAAAAAAAAAAAAAAAAAAAAAAAAACAGCCAAACAATGAAGACATAGTGCTGGGTTCTGGCAACACAGTTGTACGCTTTTGACAATGCAGTATCTTTAGGTCAAAGTGGATGGCAAGGTGCAAAGCTTCTTGATTACTGGCCGATCTGTGTTCAGACTGACGCTCTATAAAACTGGCTTTGACTATGTAACTGGGGGGGGGTGGAGAGTAAAAGACGCTGCAATCTAAAATGTAACCACTAGAGGTTGCTGTTTCTCCTTCAAAATCTCCAAATATTACACACTTAACTTTTAGAAGAACTTTCATCATCGGCAGGTGCACCATGAGTTAATACAAATTGCCACATGAAGCTCAAGTGGTGTTATTTCTTCATGGGTGCCCT